>NC_135616.1:23620000-23935000 GCF_053574225.1 Canis aureus | reverse complement strand
ATCCTGCATTGGGTTCCCTGTAGGGAGCCTGCTTCTCTCTCTGTGTCTGTGTCTCTGCCTCTCTCTGTGTGTCTCTCATGAGTAAATGAACAAAATCTTTAAAAAAAAAAAAGTAATGGGTAAATTCTTAAAGTATGAAAGTCCAATTTTACAGGGTTACTTTTTACCCCAGTTTTAGCTCCACAAGCAAAGGACCTCTAAGTTAAAGACTAATAAAATAATCGCTAATAAATTATATTATAGTCTTTTTAATATACTTCACAGATATTGAGAAATTAAATGATTTCAATGGCTGGATAACAAATCCTTTTGCAAACCAGATGATTTCCAATTCTGACCTTTACCAAATTAAATGGTCATTATGAAGTCATCAGCTGCTAAATAATAAAAAAATACGTTTTATTATAGGTTATTGCATTCTTTTGGCGTGCGTCTCAAAAAACTTCAAATAACTAAATGATATTCCTATGTCAAAACACTTTCCATCCCAGCCAACTTTTGCTGGCAAGTTTCCTCAGTACCTACATCTGATTAAAAAGAGAAAGAAAGATGGCACCTAAGTGGTTCAGTGTTTTGAGTGAGGGGCTCTTGATTTCAGCTCAGGTCATGATTTCGGTGTTGTGGGATCAAATTCACATCCAGCCCTGAGTCCAGCCCTGTGTCCAGCCCTGCATCAGTCTCCATGCTCAGTGGGGAGTCAGCTTGAGCTTCTCTCTCTCCCTCTCACCCATCCACCCCCACTTGCATACTCTCTCTCAAATAAATAAATAAATCTCTTTTTTGTAGATTTTATTTAATTATTTGTCAGAGAGAAAAAGAGAGCACAAGCAGGGAGAGTGGAAAACAGAGAGAGAAGTAGGCTCCAAGCTGAGCAAGGAGCCTAATGTGGGACCTGATCCCAGGGAGATCATGACCTTGGCTGAAGGCAGATACTTAACCAACTGAGCCACCCAGGTGTCCCTAAAATAAAAAATATTTTTTAAAAAAAGAAAGGAAAAGAAGGGAGGGGAGAGGGAGGAAGTGGGTGGAGAAGAAGGGAAGGAAAGAGAGATAACCAGAGAGAAAGGAACTTGAGGTAGAACTCTGTCACTAGGGCAGCCCTGGTGGTGCAGCGGTTTAGCGCCACCTGCAGCCCAGGGCATGATCCTGGAGACCGTGGATCAAGTCCCACGTCAGGCTCTCTGTATGATGCCTGCTTCTCCCTCTGCCTGTGTCTCTGCCTCTCTCTGTCTCTATGAATAAATAAATTTTAAAAAATCTTTAAAAAAAAAAGAACTCTGTCACAAAAAAAAAAGAACTCTGTCACATTCTAGTGATAACATTCATCCATAGATTCATAAAGAGGCAAAAAGCCAGCTCTGTCCATCTCAATAGAAGATGCATTTTCAATGCATTTTATATTTATTTATATATTTTTAAAGAGATTTTATTTATTTATTCATGAGAGACACAGACAGAGAGGCAGAGACACTGGCAGAGGGAGAAGCAGGCTCCCTGCAGGGAACCTGATGCAGAACTCCATCCCAGGACCCTGGGATCACACCCTGAGCAGAAGGCAGAAGCTCAACCACTGAGCCACCTGGGCATTCCTGCATTTTATATTTAATAAATACCAAATTTTATAATATATTTGTATGCCTTTGATCAATTTAACACAATTAATAATTTGATAAAAGATTTAATTCATGAAAAATAGCATCTACAGAGTTATCATCAAGGGTAATGAAAGCACTTTAAATTTATGGGCATACTTTTATTGTCCTAGCAGAGTGCCCCCAGGAAGTGATTTTAGTGTTCCAGGCACGAGATAATTAGGTGTCATACTGGTGTGGTTTTAGACTTAGGAAAGAGGAGACAAAGCTCAGATATTTCTGAAAAGAACCTGAAGGCACAACAATTTACAAGACATGAGAGATGAGATCGAGGAGATGTTAAAAAAGACTGAAATTTTGAGTCTGGTACCTGGAGGAAAAGTTATTTGGGTGACATAATCATTGTTAGGCCACCACTTTTGGGAGCTAATCTTGTAAGGAAGGTCAAGACTAGTGAGCGTTAGCATGCAACTCTTGATCTTTGTGAGTTGAAGCCCCATGTTGGGTGTAGAGGTTACTTAAAAATAAAATCTTTAAAAAAGAATAAAAGCCTAGTGAGTGTTCCACCCAGTCTTAAGGATGAGGAGGGAGTTGATAGTGAAGGAGTTAAGGCAGGGCATGGATGAGCTTCATACCACCTGGTCTTTTCCATTCTTTCTCAAACACTTAAGCAGTCTTGAACCAGCCTAGCAGCTAGGCTCTGTCTATACATCATAGCCATCTCTACATTTGGATTATTAATAGCCTTGACGTCATTTTAATTTGAAAGTTCATTATGGTTTTATTCTTGCCTTTCACAGCACTCATTGACTTAAAGCATACGTGTCATCTAAGCCCAGTTTTCCCAGGAATCTTACAGCTTCACTCCTCTAAAGAGAAGGTGCCAATTTTGCTAAATCTGTGTGGCTATTTTGAGTAAAGCCCTTCTCCAAGAGTTAAAATGCTAAGTCACAAGCACTTCCCTGCTTTCAGCAGTGACTCATTCTTCAACTCCAGACCTGCGAGGTTGATGCTTTATATAAAATGTAATGCTTTTCAAAATATATTTTTTCATAGATGTGTACATTTCTCTGGATAATGGTAGACTACATGACTCAGAAGTTTATGATGCATTTTTTTCTTATTCCCAGTGACATCTGCTTACAACCAACTTGTAAACATTGTTTTCTTGTTGTTTGTTTTTAAGTGACGCAACTGCATTTTGATTTTACTCCAAAAAGGTATGTTAAAGTTAAAATAGGGCTGGTACAATGGTGACTTCAGCCACTATAGTTTTGTGTTGCTGCTGTTGTTTTTAGGAAAAAACTACATCTCATGGAACTTGTAATGGTCATATTTTCATCTACTCTTAATAGTCGACTTTTCCACGTTGCAAGTTCTGCTTCACAAATCTGTCTGCTTGACAGTAGGTAAAGTCAGAATTGTTTACTGGTTTTGTTGTATGAATCATTTGACATTGACCAACAAAATTGTGCTAACCTCTGCATCTACAAACTCCAAATCCTCCAATTCTTTAAGCACATGACAACTAGAAAGAAAGATCATTGAGGAACCTGGGTGGGTTAGTAAGTTAAGCATCTGCCTTTGACTCAGATCATGATCCCAAGGTCCTCAGATTGAGCCCATACTGGGCTTCTTGCTCAGAGGGGAGTCTGCTTCTCCCTCTCCCTCTGCTGTTCCCCCTGCTTGTACTCTCTCTGTCAAATAAATAAATAAAATCTTTTAAAAAGAAAAAAAAAGATCATTTTTGCTTTTCTCTTTTAAATTCCTCAGAAAAACAAATCTTTTATCCTTTGTTATTATCTCAAATATTTTTCTCTCACATGCTCTCTGATCATGCTGTGCTTTGACATATTTATTCCATTTAATTAATTTAGTTAATTGAATCTCCACCTACATTTCTTCTAACATCTAGTGAGACTTCATTCCTCTCCAACTACCATGTATATTTTCACTTATCACTTATCCACCTCAAGGAGAGAAGGAGTCAAGGAGGGGAGGAAGAAGAGGAGGACGGAGAGGATGGGAACATAGACACAGAAGGGAAGAGGAAGAGAGAAAGGAGGACAGAGAGGAAGAGAAAGAGAAAGAGGGAGAGGGGGGAGAAAAAGAGGGGGGCCATTTACAATGAACACTGACAATTATGAATTCCTCTCCATCCTTGGGCCGCTCAAAGGCCCATTCAGATGTATGCCCTTCAAATCAATTGTGCCTTATTTAGCCAAAGGCATTTACTGATGACATCCACCCATACACATATTTCTCTCTTTCTTATTGTTACAGACGTGAGTTATGCTTTCCTGTGCATTAGACTAGAACTAATAGAAAGGTGGTATTAAAAATTATTACTTTTACCCTAAGCAAGTCCATCTTCCATGAGGTCGAGAGTATGCTGAAGTTCTATATATAAAGAATAAAGCTTTGCATGGCTTTGCCAATACTACAAAAGGGTTTCTTGAGGTTTCAGAATTTTTTTAGGGATGTGGAAGCTGTCGAGCTGCAATATCTGAAACTCCATTATTCACAGACACAGCTGACTTAAATATTGTTTTTAAAAACCATGACTTCAAAAGTGACATCTGTGGAGATTACTGAAAACAATAATCTGAATTTAGCTTTTGGCAAAGAAAAAAATGGGGTCATTTTAATTTATATTACAAGTTAATTTTAATTATAAAATTGTAAATGTGTTCCTTAACATGTCATTGTAATAAATCATTTTAACTGTGACAGTTTTTGAAAGGATTCAATTTATTCTCTATTCCCATATTATTTTTTACAGTAAGAATCATACCATCTTAAACACTCTTGCTAACTCATTCTATTTGTTTCTCTTTGGGGACTAGGAGAATTGATTTGTCTAGAAGCCAAGGACATTCAATAGAATTGATGGATTTTCAAGGATGCATACACAAAGGCCATTCAGTAAAATTATGAAATATTCAAACTTCATCTCGATTACTTTAGCCTCTTATTTTTGGACATTTCATCTAACTTTAAAATTATCCCTCTTTCCCCTGTCAATGCCCCCTAAGTTCGTGCTCATTCCCTGTTAATTGCTTTCAAGGTGGGGACATGGGGGCAGGAGCTGTCCCCATTGAACTGGAAGTTTTTAAGCTAACGGATTGGATTTTCTACATAAGAATTTCATGTGTGAAAAAAAAAAAAAAGAATTTCATGTGTGCATGTGGACAAAGATGTTTTGACATAGGAATACTTTCCCATTGTTAAAGTCAACCTACGTTTCCTAGGCCATTAGCCACGGTGCAGGTTAGTCCTGTCTGCCACTTCTCTGGAAGAAGATTCCAGTCTGTAAACTGTAGGTTTGCCTTAAGATGGGTCACTTTTGCATGAAGATTATTTTGAGTTAAAAAGCTATCAAAACCCAGAAGATTCAGGAAAAGCTCTCTACCTCCCCCACAACTGCCTGAAAGGAATTTAGATAGAGGACCTGCTCCAGGAAGAGAGCTATCCCCACAGAGAACTACGTTATACTATGGACTAGGTCTAGCAGATAAGGAGGAACCTAGCAAGGCCTGTTTGACCGAAGCCCTCTATGCCCCATTGTTTCCCAGTGGCCCAGCAAACATTTGTTTCCCAAACATTTACTTTTTCATTTTCCTGTGAATCACATTCTTTGCCTTTGAAGTACCAGGTGCCCATCCCCCTCTCCTTAGTTAAATAACAAATACACCTCCTTTTGCCTATCTCTGGAGTTTCCATGTCTGTGTGGATTACCTGTGCACAAGACATTAAACATGACTTTCTCTTGTTATTCTATCCCATGTCAATTTGATTCTTAGTCCAACTAAAAGGACCTTGAGGGGGCAGGACATTCTTGCATCCTAACCAAACCTCATGTTTTCTGATAAAACTGCTGGCATTTGCCATCACTTGAAGATTTGGAATTGCAAAGGGCTTATGCAAGAGGCTTGCTTTTCTTGTCATTCATTTGTTCACTCCAAAAGAAATTTACTGACCACCCACTGTGTGCTTGGATAGACACTAAGTGCTATCAGTACAACTATGAACAAGAAGTAGCCTTTAAAGAAGATGAATTCAACGTGGAAGGTGGGGAAATGAATGGCTAAATTGCAATAGGATAAGATAAAGGCTTTGTTGAGGAGACAACAGTATCCCCTGGGAGCACAGAAGAGCACCTAACCCAACTTTGGGAGGTCAAGGAGGGCTTCCTGAAGGAGGTTATAGATCAGCTGAGCCCCCAAAGACCAGTTAAGATTAGCCAGACAAATAGAGGAAGAATAATATATTGAGAAGAGTGGCCAAGTAAAGGCTATGAGGTCGCAAGTGATCATGTTCACTCAGAAAACTATTTCCAGGGCACCTGGGCATCTGTCTTTGGTTCAGGTCATAATCCTGGGGTCCTGGGATCAAGCCCCACATCAGGATCTCTGCTCAGGGAGAGTCTGCTTATCCCTTCCCTGCTTGTGCTCACTCGCTCTGGCGCTCTCTCTCTCTCTCTCTCTCACACATAAATAAATAAGAAACAAAGAAACAAAGACAGGAAGAAAACAACTTCCAAACCAGAGAGTGAGCAGTGGAGCAAAAGGAAAAGGGAACTAAGAGTAAAATGAAGGCGCAAGTCCTGGAGTGCTTTGTAAGCCACAGTAAAAAATGTAGGGGCACCTGGATGGCTCAGTGAGTTGTGCCTGACTCTTGGTTTCAGCCCAGGTCATGATCTCAGGCTTATGCAATCAAACCCAGCATCAGCTCCACACTCATTGGGGAGTCTGCTTGAGACTCTCTCCCTCTACCCAACCCCTGCCCACCATGCACTGGCATGCGCACATGTACTCTCTCTCTCTCTCTCTCTCAAAAAAAATAAATAAATCTTTGGGGGGGGGGGGGGAGAATGTAAATTTAACCCAGAGGCAATGGGAAAGAACTCTAGTGGCTTCAACAGAAAACTGACATAATCAAATCTATATTCTAGAAAGTCCATTCTGGCCACAATGTGGAGATAAGATTAAAGATGGGCAAAATTGGATTCAGGGAGGCCAGTTAGAAGGTTGTAGCAGAATGCAGTCCAGTAACCGAAGGTCCGAGCTAAGCCGGGGTGGATAAGTAAATGGTCACAAGGATCCACAGTACTTGGTAATTAAGCAGATGAGCTGGTGGTCAGGAAGAGAAGAGCAAACAATGACAAAGGAAATGTAGGAAATAACCCCTCTTAATATGAGAATACAGGAGAAGAAATCATTTTCAGAGGGGTGATAATGAGGTGAGTTTGGGTCATGTTATTTTGGGGATTCCTAAAGAAAGCCTAGGGAATACTGCTGCGTGTACTACCAACACCAGAGGATGCCAGTCACATGGACTACAATGAGAATGACCTCCCATGGAAGAGCAGTGCCTGAAACTGTCCAAATGTATATGGTGGCCCTGGCTGGGGCTCAGGAGAGAGACTCTCATTGAAGATGAAGACTTTAGGGCTATCAGCATGTAGATAGTATTTGAAGCTTAGGAATAGATGAATCCCAACAACAACAACAAAAGAGGACCAATCACCAAAGAATCCTATATATTTACTGAATAGGCAAAAGAAGAGAAACCCACGAAAAAAATCAAGAAAGAGGAATCATTAAAAACAGAAACACCACACCAAGGGAGAAAGAAGTACTTGCAGTTTAGGTAAATTGCCACCAGGTGGAGTGTGGTCTCTTCTTAGAACACGAAATTCCTGCAGGTGTACTAAGCTGGCAAACTTCAAGTAGGGTGTACATAGGTCATTTGGCTCAGGACTCTTTCCAGACCTGTAGACAGTGAAGGAAGAGGAGTTCCATGTTATAATGCAGGCAAGAAAGCATTGATAGAGAAGAAAGGAAATTAGGTTCTAGTCCACTTTTTTGACTCTCTAGTAAAAAGACCTCGGGTAAATCTTTATCTCTCTATCCTCAGTTCCTACATATGCAATTTAAGGAAGTTAGGCTCGGTGTTTTAAATCCCTTCCAACTGTAACATTACAGCAAAAGACAATAATAATAACAACCATGTACACAGCCCAAATCTGGGATGGAGATTAAAAAAAAAAAACCAAAAAAAAAAAACCAAGTCAGTCCCTGTCCTTGCAGGCCTACCACTCTAGGTGTTAGATATACTTGTAAATTAATAGTCATAGCAACATGGCAAGTGCTATAATGGATGTACATTCTGCTATGGAAGCACAAAGCAGAAGCTAACTGCTTTCTAGTCTTCATGAAGAACTTGATTCTGGAATAACTTTATAGCATAAGTAAGAGTCTTCAAGAGATCATAGTGGAAGGAATCTTATGCAGATGATACAGAATGTGCAAATGTCTGGAGGTATGTGAGAGCCCTGGGTTTTGGTCCCATAAGGCTGAAATATAAGTGCATGGAAGGAAATGAATGCAATGGAAAAGGAAACACACACCAGAGAACTGACTGCAGGTCTTATATACTAGAGTCATATGTTTGAACCTTAGTTAACAAACACACCTTTAGAGATTGATGTGTACCAGGTACGGTGTTAAGTGCATTACGAATATTAACTCATTTAATCTTTGCACAAAACCCTATGCAATAAATGTTATCATCACCCCATCCCCCATTTTACAATGAGGAAATTGACACAGACATTAATTAGCCCTTGTAGAAGCTTAAGCCTGTCAGGGATGGAGCTGGGGTTCCCGATGAGGCACACTGCCTCCCAACTCTTAACTGTGCCTTATGCCATAAGAGGGGTGAGTCAACCAAACTATTCAACTGGAAATAATGGCATCAAAACTTGCACTTCAGAAAGGTCCGGCATGGAGGCAAAAAGGCTGAATTGGAGGCAGGGTGCGGGAGAGACATTGGAGGAAGAAATGCTGTTGCAGTATTCCAGGTAAAAGGTGAAAGAGTGGGAATTTTGAACAGGGAGAGATTTGAGATATTTAACAAGTATCTTTTCTAGACCCAGTGACCAGCTCCATGTCAAAGTAAAAGAGCCAGAGAAATTCAAAATGATGCCCAGACTTCTGGCTTAGACAAATGGATGGCTTAGAGAGTAGATGATAGTGACTTTAACTAAAATTGAGAATGCGCAGCCCCACTGGCCCAGGGGTTTAGCGCCGCCTTCAGCCCAGGGCGTGATCCTGGAGACCCGGGATGGAGTCCCACATTGGGCTTCCTGCATGGAGCCTGCTTCTCCCTCTGCCTGTGTCTCTGCCTCTCTCTGTGTGTCTCTCATGAATGAATAAATAAAACCTTTAAAAAAATAAAATTGAGAATGGAAGTTTTTGAGCATGCCGAGTAAGAAATATAGAGGCACATGGAAATGTAGGGTGTGGAACTCAGGAAGAAAGTTTGGCTATCGGTTTGAGAATTATTAATTCCCAACCACAGTGGATGGTGGTTAAAGCAATGGGAATAAGGAGGGTCAACAGGGGAAAAAAATGGATAGAAAGAGGAAAGAGCTAAAAATCAGAATCTGAATGTTGGCAAGAGGAAGAAAAAAAAATAGGAGATGAGAGGGTCTCTTAGGTAGGAGGAAGGCCAAATAAGAGTGGTACCACTTTTTAATCAATACCCGGTTTTTGTTTCCAAGAGATTATTTGGAAATATGTGCTAAAATACAGGTATAAAAGTGTGATGCTACCTGTCTATAACTAGTCCTTTGTAGGCAGGAATCATATCCAATTCATGTGTGTTTCATTATGCCTGGTATAATACAATTAACCTCAGTTAATACTTGGTAAATTAATCTTAATTTGTAAACACTGGTGTTCTAATAGACTTAACTTTCTCTTATTTCTCTTGTGTACCCAGACCACCTTGGCAAAAGATTTCATCCAGTTTTCCAAAAGAGAAGACCAAGAATATCGTGATCTGGTTTGCTAAAACACTCATTGTTAAATGTTCCCCAAATGAACACATTAAAACTGTAGGTCTAAATTCTAGATCACTCCTTTAAAAAAAAAAAAAAAATCACAAAGCATCTCACTACCCTTTGTAACTCAAAATTCAGACAGAAAATATTAGAAAAGCATATTCCCTGCAATCAGGCAAAGCTGATTTCAACCCACAGGTCCAGCAGGCCTCGCTCTCTGACCCTGGGCAAGTCACTTAATCTTACTATGCCTCAGTTTCCTCTCTGAAGAAATGGTGATTATGATATTATGCAGCATATAGGGCTGCTGGGTAGGATCAGTTACCTAGAGCCCCTCCAGTATTTGCTGTCATAAAATAGAGGCTCAGGAAATATTAAATCTTTGGTAGTATTACAACCCTGGCAATCATTTTCACCATGAGAATTCGTATTTGCAAGAAGTGATCTCCAAAAGTTCAAGGCCTCCTCTGAGCCTGGTAAACCTGCAACATCATCAAAGGCCACCAGGTGGTGGTGGTGCCTCTTAGGGGACCCTAGATCAGGGGTTCTTCACATCAGGGAAGACAATTAACTGCTCAGTGCTAAGCATCAAGTTCTGTTTCCTTTATGCTACTTTCCATAGCATTCTACCTTTACTAAAATAACAATCTCTACAGAGTAAACAGAAATGCCTCCAAGTGTGCATTTAACAATGATAATACATATTATATGTATATACTTATTAAGTCCTGTTTCAAATAATATATATTACATTTTTTATAAGTATATATTATATATAAGCATATATATAACATATATTATTTGAAACAAGTCTTAATGAAAAAGAACTACTTAGGTACACATCACATAACTTCCTGATTCCCTTAAACTGTTTTTAATCATTTCTTAACTTAATCTAACCTTGGTTTTATTCCCTCACATTAATTTCGATCCATACTTATGTTGGCAAAGGCTAATAGCCTCTGGACTGTGCTTAACCGTAGAATTTGGCAAAGCGCTCCATGGAAAAAGCCCTCAGTCCTTTTCACCTGCTGGGGGATTAAATCCCCTAATTAAGAGGCTTAGGCAAGCACTTCAGCCAGTACTTACAAGAAAATCTTGGCCTCTAGATGCTGTTTCAGAGCTTGGCCCTCTTCCTGCTGCCTGTCTTTGTCCACAATGAACTAGAGAATACTTGCTGGGTTCCCCAAGCCCCGTGACCCTTGACGTCTAATCAAAACCCGGTTACCAGCGTTACCCTGGCTTCTGCACAGGCTCCCTGACTCTCTATACTCGCTACCAAGGCTGCTCTACAAGAGTCCTCTGCTGCCTGGTGAGGGCTCACATCGGGTCTGGCTCAGGGTGCTATGTGTCCTGCAGTGTCTGGCATCTAGTGCCCACGTAAGCCTTCTTTTTATAGATGGCAAACATCTTCTTTTTACCTTTAAACAATTTTGAATACCAAATACAAGAATGCTAAAAAAAAAAAAAAAAACCTTTTTTAATGGAATCATTGTTTTTAGGGCAGTGAAACTGCTCTACATGATACTATAATGGTACATGCATGCTATACATTTGTCCAACCCACAGAGGGAACCCTAAAGTAAACACGAACTTTGGATGATAATGATGTGTCAGCAAAGGTTCATCAACCGTAAAAATGTACCACTCTGGTGTAGGGTGTCCATAGTGAGAGAGGTTTGAATGTGTGCAGACAAGGGGGATATGGGACCACTGTACTTTCCACTTATTTTTGCTCTCAACCTAAACCTGCTCTAAAAAGTAAAGTCTGTTTTTTTTTTTAATGTCATTGTTATAACAGTGTCTACTCTAATGTCGGTCCTTAGGCATCCGTGAAGAAAGCAACAGGAGGTGTCCTCTTTTGCATATGCTAATCAGGTCATGATTAAGCACTTATTCTGTGCTGGTGATGGTCCTAGGGAAACATAGGTGAACCAGACAGACCCGAGAATCCTGCGGTTGGAAGGAAAGGAAAAAACTAAACTAAGTCACCTAACTACTTAATTTCATTGAGGCAAATGCAAAGAAAGTGCCATGAGAGGGTGTCCCAGGTGGCAACTGGGAAGGGCTATTTGTCTGCCCTTAACATTAATTTTCATTCCTTCTTCAGCATCAGCGTGCCAAGTGGTGAGTAGTGAAGTTGAGTAGGTGAGTTAGCAGAGTGGCATCAGCTCCTCACCCCCTCCTCCACTTACTCCTCAACCACGTTCGAGGTAGGCCTTCAAGCCACAGAGAGTTGAAGCGTTACTACTGTGAGCATCCCATTACTACTGTGATGGTGTGAAGCATCATCATCACACTTGTGCTGACCTCAGCTGGGCCACTCTGAGAAAGTGCTGCAGTTCGAAAAGCTTCCCAAACCACCTCACACCTGTTGGGATGACTATTCTAAAAAAAATAGAATGTTACAGGTATTATCAAGGATGTAAAGAAATTAGACCCCTTGAGTACTGTTGGTGGGAATGGAAAAGAAGATGGAAGTTCCTCAAAAAAAAAAAAAAAAAGAAAGAAATAGATTTACCAGACACTCCAGCAATTCCATTTCAGGGTATACACCTGAAAGAATTGAAAATGGATCTCAAAGAGATATTTGTAACCCATGTTCACAGCTGCATTATTCAGGATAGCTAAAATGCGGAAGCAATCTGAGTACCCATCAATAGATGAATGGATAAACAAAATGTGGTATATACACAAAATGGAATATTATTCAACCTTAAAAAGGAGGGAAGTGCTGATATATGCTGCTGCATGGATAAGTACTAAGGACACTGTTAAGTGAAAGAAGCCAGTTACACACACACATACGCACACACACACACACACCCCAAATACTATATGATCCCATTCATCTGAGGTATCTAGAATAGTCAGGTTCATAGAGACAGAAAAAAGAATGGTAGCTGTCAAGAGTTGGGGAGAGGGGGAAGTGGGGGATCTATCAGTGTAATATGTGTAGGGTTTAGTTTTATCAGAACAAAAGTTCTAGAGTTGGATGGTGGTGATGGTTTTATAATATTAATAGATTTAAACCTCTGAGATGTACATTTAAAACTAGTTAGTAGAGTAAACTTCACATTAATGTGTATTTTACCATAATAAAAAATTTTTGGAAAAAAAAAGGGCATCCAGATGGCAAGACATTACATCCTCCTTTAGCTGCCCTCAAGCTTCTAATCTACTTACCTAGTAATGGCAAACTGCAAAACCAGGCAGAAGGTGACCAGATCCTTTCTTCATCTTTCTCCTCTATTTGTCTTTGCCTCTCCCCAAATAATTTTTTCACTTAGTGTGTGACAGAGAAAAAGTGAACATGCAGAGATATACCAAATGATAGAAATCGTATCTTGACATGGTTTGCATGAGACTCAGAAATCCCCACCTTTTGAGAAGACAGGGGTGTGGGAAAATGAGCACTTGTGTGCTTTGCTAGTGGCAGATACACTGATAGGACCTTTTCAGAGAGACATCTGCCACCTTCCAACAAAACAAAATTATCCATATCTTTTGATCAAGCCACTCTACCTCAAGAATGTTTCCTTTAGAAATGCACATGGGCAAAAATATCCATAAGGATGTCAATTTTGGTGCTATTGAATATAACAAAAAGCAATTGATAACCCAAATGTCAATTAATCAAAGGATGGTCATATAAATTCTGGCTCATCCATAGAGTGTAGTACTATGCACTCGTCAAAGAGCATGAGGTGGAACTACATAAACTGAGTGGAAAGAAGTCTCTGATATACAAAGTAAAAACCATAAGTTGCAAAGCACTATGTCTAGAACAATCTCATAGTATTTAAGAATAAAATATTCAGACAGGTATTTTTAAGTGGATTTTTAAAAGTCTGGAAGGCTGTGAAGATGACTAAGGGAAGTTGCTCCTAAGGAGCAAATTTTGAAGTAAGAAGCCTTCTTTCTCTAGAGGACATATTTTCACTTAGATTGACTATTGCCTATAATAAGCATGTATTATTAAGGAGGGAAAATTTAATAAAGTAATTTTTTATATTTTAGTTGCTACAGAACAGGATAATAATAATAATAGACTCATCCTTAATATCACATTGTTTTATAATGGTTTATACTGTTTGATTTGAAACAACCCTGTCCTTTTCAGAGCTCCTTTTCTTTCCCTATACTTGGCTCTGTAAAAGTAAGTGTCTGGGGACCACAGAGATGGAAACACAGAAGGGAATGCACAGAAAGAGATAGGGGATACAAGAGTAAATTAAGGACTGACTTGTCCAAATAAAAAGTAGTCATCAGATTATGTTTTGAAAAATTTATATAACATGGTAAAATGTATATAATAAAAATATGGAACTCAAAGATGTATAATCAGTATGATCATCACTAGAAAATAAAAAATTTTATATGTAAATGGCTTCCCCCAGCCTCCAAAAGGATCCTGGAGGAACATAAACCAAAATGTTAACAAAGATAGACTGGATGGTAAGACTTCAGATGTTTAATTTCCTCACATTCTACATTTTTGAAAATGATCTGATTACCTTTATCACACAACAATCACTTTTATTTAAGATATGCCTATAACACTGAGGGGGGCACTTGATGAGATGAGCACTGGGTGTTATTCTATATGTTGGCAAATTGAACACCAATAAAAAATAAATTTATTAAAAAATAAATAAACTTCTATTGCTTTACTCACACAAAAAATGATATGCCTATCACTTTAACATTTTGCCCTCCTCCCCATAATACCCCCACAAGTACAGATCATAGCACAAAGCACAGGTGTGTCTCATTCTACATCATGTTCGAAGCCTGTGTGTCTTGATTCCGAGAAGCCCATCAAGTTTGGAGACTTCCCTTCTGTTTGTATTAGTGCAACTTGGAGGTTCCATTATTTTTTAAAGGAACACAGTATAGGGAAGTGAATATCAATGGGCTGCTTGGTCTGTGACACGGAAAGATACTATATAATGTTCATTAAAAGTACAACTGACCCTCAAACAATGCAGGAGTTGGGGTGCTGAGCCCCTGTGCAGTCGAAAATCTGCAAATAACCTTTGACTCTCCCCAAATGTAACTACTAATAGCCCACTGGAAGCCTTACCAATACCATAAACAGCTAACTAATATATATTTATATATTTCATATGTTATATGTGAAAATAAGCTAGAGAAAAGAAAATGTTATTAAGAAAATTATAAGAAAGAAAATACATTTACAGTACCTTACTGTATTTATTGGGAAGAAAAATCTGTAAGTGGACTTATGCAGTTCAAACCTGTGTTCAGGGATTGGCTGTATTCTGAACCTCAGGGAGAGAACCCAGGGCACAATGTAAGGGTCTTTGTTGTTTACATTTTATTCATAAAGTCAAAGTGAGGAACTCTAAGAGTTTACCAAAATTAAACCCAACCCCTCAAACCCATTGTTTTACTGAACTCCTTTTGGCCAGACGGCACTCACACCCTCTGTTTTCTGGTGAGAATTTATGTTGGCCTGCTTTCCTCGGTTTGCTTTGTTTGTTAACAGTCACCAGCTGTGCAAGCTCCCTCTATAATTTCTCGTAACTTTTTTTTTCAAAGAATAGGGCCTCAAATGCAAGGTTTCACTATAAGGTCTCAAGTTCCACATATAATGGAAAATTTTCAGTACTGAGGCATGCCAAGAAAGGGTGGGGCTGCTTGACTCCCTTGGACCATTTATAAGCCTGGAAAGATGTCATTCTGTCCTTGTAAGTCAGGTTTCCCTGAAACTGTCACACACCCAAGAGAAGATGGGCTAGTTGTTTTCTATCTTGAAATCTGCATGAGTCAAGCCAGCAGCTGTTCCTAGATTCTTCCTCACAAAAAATGATCAGAATGGGATTTTCAGTTCCTAATTGTGTCTTTGAATATTCACTCACTGCATTTTATAAACAATCCTCTCTTCATACCGTAGACCTGAAGACCAATGGTTATATGGTTTGGTTGATGTTCTTATCTGAGATAAGAAGTACTAGTCTCTTTTATTAAACTTTCCCCCACTGGTATCAGAGTTCAAAATGATGTTGTTGGGGATTGTCGGGTGGCTCAGCGGTTGAGCGTCTTCCTTCTGCTCAGGGGGTGATCCTGGAGTCCTGGGATCGAGTCCCACGTCGGGCTCCCTGCGTGGACCCTGCTTCTCCCTCTGCCTGTGTCTCTGCCTCTCTCTCTCTGTGTCTCTCAGGAATAAATAAATAAAATCTTAAAAAAAAAAAAAAGCAATTAAAAAAAACAAAAACAAAATGTTGTTACTGCTGTTTGTTTTGCTTTGCTTTTAAAGATTTTTATCTATTCATTTGAGAGAGAGAAACAGCGCACACTCGCATGCACGAGGAGGATGGGGACAGAAGCAGACCCCCGCGGAACAGTAAGCCCCACAGGGCTCCATCCCAGGACTCTGGGATCAGGACCTGAGCTGAAGGTAGATGCTTAACCCACTGAGCCACCCAGGCAGGCACCTTGCATTGCTTTATTTGTTTAAATACTTGACTCCTAGTAGCCCAAAGGAAGGAAGAGGGGAGACATTATATTGACTATAAGTCATGAGCTATCTATAAATAGAGTATGTTTTGTTTTTCATTTAATTTTCATAGCAAACTGATAATGTTATAGATGAGAAACTGAAGCTCAAAAAAAAAAAAAAGAGGTAATTTGTCCAACTTGAAGCCATGATGCTGTTAAATCGTACAGTCAAGTTTCAAATACATTTCTATCCAAAGTTTATGCTGTTCAGTTCTGCCGTGTTGTTTCCGGCAATTTAATGTGAAAGAAAGCTAATATTTATTAAGCACCTGTAATATGTCAGATGTACTGTAGATATTAACTCACATAATTCTTAACCAAAATCTGTTCCAGGATGAATAGTTATACCTACGCTTAGGAAAAAACTGAGGCTCAGAAAGGTTAAATATTTGCCTAACATCACATGGGGTTCTGGAGACCCAGGATTCAACCCCAAATCCATCTGGCTCCCAAGCTCCTGCTTTTTGGGGGGAGGTTTTGTTGTTGTTGTTTATAAAGATTTTATTTATTTATTCATGAGAGACACACAGAGAGAGGCAGAGACACAGAAAGAGGGAGAAGCCGACTCTATTCAGGGAGCCCGATGTGGGACTCGATCCTGGGACCCCAGGATCACTCCCTGAGCCGAAGGCAGGAGTGCTTAACCACTGAGCCACCCAGGGGTCCCAGCTCCTGCTTTTTTATGGCATTAAATGTACTGTTACACACAGTTACTCATATGAACGACTTTATGAGGTGAGTACCGTGATCATTCCCATTTTACAGATGAGAAAAAATCTAGTTCGGAGAAGTTAAGTTCAACACCCAGGCAGCCTGACTGTCCTTTTAACCACTTAATGAATTGTCTCCCCAGAAACACTTATAAAGACTCTCTGTTCTAATAAAAACGAGGCAGAATTTTTTTTTTTAAGTATAAAGGTTTTTTAAAAAAAGTACTTTTTAAAAAGAGAGAAAGGGAAAAGAGATTATCTGCTAAACTGGGATTGGTTACTGGAACCTCTGGCTCCTCTACAAATACAATGTACACTTTATTGGTTGATACTTGCAGAAGTATTAAGCACATACCATTGTATCCCTCTTGTCTGTTGCACTAGTGAAATCTTGTGGCTTCAGAGGAAAAGGAGGAGGGTTCTGGAGTTGTATAAATCAGGAAATTGTGCAATGAACCGTGTGGGTGGTGCTAAGGCTTTTAAGTATCCAGGCATTCTGAATCTTGGGATGAGCTTACTCATCCTCAGTGTTCTGGGTCAAGAAAGAGCTATGTCAAATGATGGAATGAGCCATCCTTCATACTCGAGGTCAGAGCCATTGACCCACCTCCATCAGGATGGCATGACCCTGGAATTGCCAGTTCAGTAGTGGTGATGGATTTGCACTCATTTCTGTGTGCACTCATGGGCCCCGCTGGCCCAGTGTGAGCCATGGCAAGTACTTCTGAGGGTATCAGGATTCAAGGGGTGGCATTGTTGTGACATAGATTAGCAACAATCTTAGCTACCTAGAAGCCTAAGAAAAAGAAATAGAGCAAGCTCCCATGTAATCTTAAACCCTGCGAATGTATGACCCAATTTCTCTCAGGCTTTGTCTGGGCAATTAAGGGAAGAGATAAGAAACGATTATAAGACGCTGCGTTTTTAATGTCAGCAACAGCTCTTGTTTCCAGGAATAGGATAAAACAGAGAGCTCAAGCAGAGTGCCCTGAGTCTAGTCTGAGACAAGTTCTTTTTTATGGATATGTGTTAGATTTATATGCCTGCAACTTCTGTGCTTTATAACAAGGCCATCCAGGCTGAATGCCCTTATAGTGAGACAGATGCAATATTTCCTTCTGGTGGGAGGCAAGGAGGCAAAGGAGGGGAGAGCAGCCTTATTATGCAAAGGAGCTATAATAAAGGCTGCTTTTCACCACTGCAAGTGGCCCTCTGAGAAGATGAGTAGCGAAGGAGAGCATGCAAAGGCCTGGATGCCTATTTATCTAATAAAAGCTGATTACAAGCAACAGGTGCACTAGCATATAAACTACCTTAGAGTCATCAAGAAATTCTAAAGAAAGCTGCATCAAATTGCAAATGATATGACTTTCATCTAATGATAGATATTAATTATACAGGGAAGATTGCAATAGGCCCATAAAATGGGTGTTTGCATCCTCATTATTCAGTATTTCATGCCATGATGATAAAGCAATAATGACAGAATAATAAACAAGCTTCTTATTTATTTATTTCCCTTGTTGAAAACTAGACTTTGAAAGTCAAATCACAAAGTTTGTAAGAAGTGGGTAAAAGACGCTAAAAACATCTATAAAGGGCAAGCAGAGATGTTGCAGTGAGAAGAATAAAGAAGAGATCAAACAATAGATTGATTTTTTTAAAAAACTGTTTTCTCTGAGATAAACACTCCTAAAATTGTATAAGAATTAAGGCACTTGGGGCAGCCTGGGTGGCTCAGGGGTTTAGCACCACCTTCAGCTTAGGGTGTGGTCCTGGATTCCCGGGATTGAGTCCCATGTCGGGCTCCCTGCATGGAGCCTGCTTCTCCCTCTGCCTGTGTCTCTGCCTCTCTCTTCTCTCTCATGAATAAATAAATGAAAAAAAAAAGCATTAAGGCATTTGGGGTGCCTAGGTGGCTTAGTCGGCTAAGCCTCTGACTCTTGATTTCAGCTCAAGTCATGATCTCAGGGTCCTGAGATCGAGCCCCTGGTCAGGGTCCATGCTCAGCGGGGAGTCTGCTTGAGATTCTCTTTCTCTCTCTCCCCCTCTGCCCTTCCCCCCACACCACCCCCAGCACTTATGAGCATGATCACGCTCTCCTTTTAAAGTAAATAAATAAATCTTTAAAAAAAAAAGAAGAATTAAGCAATTTTCCCTTGCTGGTAATAGCAGCATTTTGATGATATGTTTAAAAATGCCCAAACTCTGAAAGAACAGTTCCTTTATGAGATGTGGGGTGGGGGGAACACATGAGGTCCGATGTCATGTACACAGCAGCACCTGTCATATCGATGAGTGCTCAAGGTTCTACCCACTCATGAGGCCATCGTGGAGAGCAGAGCCAGGCTGTGGGAGACGAAAGTGGGTGGGAAGAGAGCTGGAAAGTGGGAGATTTCCAGCAGAGAAGGGAGGGCAGGAAGTGGTGGGCGGGGAAGCAGGAGGGAATAGTGCAGGACAGCTGCAGAGAGCAAACAAACCCACAAGCCTACATGTGCCGGGAGACAGCGAAGATCCTT
This sequence comes from Canis aureus, assembly GCF_053574225.1. NCBI lineage: Eukaryota > Metazoa > Chordata > Mammalia > Carnivora > Canidae > Canis > Canis aureus. The sequence continues at coordinate 23,915,805 of NC_135616.1, read as the reverse complement.
ATGACGACAATTTATTAAATGGCACCTCATAAAAATTAAGGACACTTGGGAAGGAGGACGTGGTGAACTGGAGAGAGAGCAATAGCAAAGATTGATTTACCTGGAATCCTAAAATAACTCTCTCAGAAGAAACTCTGCCCAAAGTACCCTGTTTGGTTTAACACAGCATAAATCTCCATCCTCTTGCCATCTAGCCAGCCTCCTGCCTGCCTGCCTGCCTGCCTCCGAGCATTTCTCAATGCTTTGAACCCTACTCAGTTTAATGTTTTGATAGATGCATTTTTCAAAACATTGGCAAGTCTTGATTGCTATGACTCAACTTTTTTTTTTTTTGTCTTAATGGAGAGGATGAAGTAAATACTCTCTTCTATTTCAAATAAAATAAATAAATGATCTGATTATTTATCCACTCTCAATTTTTCTTTGAATACTGTCTCTGGAGACAAAGGTGAAAGAGTCATATTAAGTGTTTATAAATTATATTACTTGTGTACAGATCTGATCTCATCTAGCTTATCTGGTTAGTGATACGAGCATGGAAAACCAAACTGGAAGAGGTAGGTGGTAGACAAAGGTGGAAAACCCTTTAAATTAGATCCCACTAATTCAGAAATTGTGATAAATCTAACCTTAAGAAAATTTTCCTTTCATTTATTTGTTTAAATGGCAGTCAAATTAACAATGTAAAAAAAGGGTTGAAGAGACACTGTTTGATCTACCGAAGCAAACAATACCTCACCTTGCTCAGGTATCAACAACTGTGCATGTCTAAGTTTCAAATGGGCAAAGGGTAGCCTATTTTTCATGAACACAGTCATGAAATAAGTCAGTGGTAGACTATTTTTCTTTTTTAAAATTTGGACCATCTATCTTTTATTTATATAAAGCAAAATAAAAGTCAGGGTAGATAAAATTATTTGTTATTTTAAAAGCATACTCTCAATTTATATACAACATGTATGTTGCTATGTTCTGAGATTAAATTTGTATTTAGCTCCTACTTATTTCCTAAAGAACAAAGTCACTTTATTCAGGGGACTCTCAAATCTCCTGACCTTCAGTTAGATGACTGCAGATCAAAAGACTTAACCAGCCTCTGGAACACTAGTTTTTACATTCACATGAAATACTTTCACAAAAACAGGTGTCAAGATGATTCAGGGTGATTATATCCCCTGAGTAGCAGGAGGAACAGCCAACAAAACACAAGTTTGACACTATGACATACTTACTCCATCCTCACCCCTTAAATATCCAAAGAGCAAAAATCCTCCATATTATTGATAAAACTTGTCGCTTACTCTTCTTTATCTAAATTTATCTAAATTGCCTCGTTACGCACTGACCTACCTAGATTCTGAAAGATACATGTGCTAGTTAAAAATTCCCCCAAGCTTTCCCCTATATAAGAATTCAAGAAGGGAAGCTGAGGTCCTATCTCTTTCCACAAAGTTATGCCTTGACTCATTCGGCCACATTCACTGATTCCTTTGTCCTATGAATACTTACTGGACACTATTGCAAACATAGTTAATTAGAGGATAAAAGCTTTAGACTCTCTCCCGCCTGAGGCATATGTAGCCTGGAGGAGCTGGGTTAAGATGGCAATTAAAACAAGATTTGAACAAGGCAAACGTAACATGACAGTACGTAAGAAAGATAGAAAAACAGATATGCCTGTTTTGTATCTTTATAGGGAAGTGAAATCGGGTGGAGAAGGAGAAATGGGGATAAGTGAAAAAACCTTTAGAGCATATGGTAGTTGAGATGGATTTGTGAAATTGTTTTCAACTTGAGCTAAAGGTGAGCTGTCTCTCCAAGTAAATGAGGAAAACGATCTGGAAACTGGGAATATGGGGTTATGCTCTGGCAGTGCTTTGAGATTTAGGTACAGGAAGGAAAATATTAGCAGAGGAGTTTGGAAAAGTAGAGTAGACTGTTCATTCAATCAGCGTTTGCCAAAAATCTGTTATGTACCAGGAACTCTACTACATACGGGGGATAAAATTTTGTATAAAGAGTTTTCTACCCAAAGTGGTCCCTCCAGGCCAGCAGCATTGGCATCATCTGAGGTTTTCTTAGAAATTAATCATTTCAGGCCCCACTCCACACCTAATGAATCAAATATGCATTTTAACAAAATCCCCATGTGATTCTTATGTACATCAAGTTTGAGAACAACTGGTGTAACACACCATTCATATTTCAGGAGCCCACATTTTATTGGAGGAGACAGACAAGCAAACCAAGAAAGGTAGTGCAGTGTGATAAATGCTGTGAGAGAGATAAGGACAGGGGAGCACACTGAAGTGAGCAAATCAGATCAGGGTGAAATGTCAAGGAGGGGAATGTAGTTGTGCACAAATAACGCCACAGGGTGGTCTGACTATTGAAGATATTTACCAATAAATAGAAGGAACATTAATTTTTCTTGATTGCCTTTGTATACCAAGATCTGTTAAATCAATTACTTTTCTGCATCCATCACCACTGCTTCTTCAGTACTAGCTACCGTCATCTCTTGCCTTTACTGTGCAGCAGCCTCCTCACTGTTAAGCCTCATCTATTCTGCCCCACCCCAGGGTCTTACGCTACAACCAGAACAACCTTTTCAAAACATGCATCTGATTTTGTCATCTATCTCCTTAAAACTCTTCAGTAGCTTCCTATTGCTTCACTCCTTAACATAGGGACCCAGCTCCTATGACATCTCCCTCACAGAACCCACATAGGCACCTCCTGGCACTCTCCACTCTAACCAACAAGCTTTTTTTTTTTTTTTTTTCCAATCTCTCCAAAACTTCACATCTCGTCCTACAATACTCAGTGAAACATGCTGCACCCCCTTGCATAAACACTCTTCCATTATTCCCTTAGGCTGGTCAGTTCCTGCACAATCCCCAAGTCCCAACTTAAACAACCTTCCACCAGAGCAGCTTTTCCTGCCCTCCCTGACGACATCACATCTTCCTTTTGGAGAATTCCTTGGTAGCCCGTTTTATAACTGCGATGTTATGTCACCTATTGATCAATTAACTGTCTCACTCCCCAGTTAAACTTTAACCTCCACCAGGGTAAAGGACCTAATCTGTTTTTTGCTCGGGGATAGTGCTGGTATAGAGGAGCCACTCAGATGTTTGTTTAATGAATCAGCTAATTAATATTGAGAGCATTTCTAGATAGAAATGCTGATTGTCATACTTTGGCAAAAAGCATGAAATGCTTCAGAGAGGTTTAATGGATTGAAGACTAAGAAATTATAATGTGCTTTGTGACTAGGAGATCACTGATGGTGATCAGTGAGCAGTTTTAGCACAGCAATGCCACCAAACTGGACACATTAAGTAGGGAAGAAACAGAGGCAAGAATGTAGATGACCTGATTAACAATGAAGGAGAAACAAAAATTAAGAGCAAAGTCCGAGGGTGCCTGGCTGGCTCAGTCAGTAGAGCATGCAACTCTCAATCTCAGGGTCATGTGTTCAAGCCCCACATTGGACATGGAGCTTACAAAAAAAAATAAAATAAAATAAGAACAAAGCTCAAAGGAGGTAACAAGGACAAAGGAAGGGCTAATTGTAGAGTAAGGAAGCCTTGGGTATATTTGTTGAAAGCAGAAAGATCAAGAAGAAAAAGAAGATTGACATGGAAAAAAGAAGTATGTAATCAATGGGACAAGAAGACAGGAGAGACCAAGATGATACCACATGTGGAGAAATCTTTCTTGAAAGAGCAGCACATGTAATACAAGAAGGAAGGAAAGGAAGAGGAGTAAAAATAAAGAAATTCTGGTTTTGAGAAGACAGACAGCCTTGAACAGTCTTTCTCATGACCTCTCCATTACTCTCCTTCCAGTGTATGTTCTGTGACATTCCATAGGAAAGGGAAAATCATTCCATATTCATATACAAATTTTTTCTCTGCCTCTTTTCTTTTAAAACCCCTTCTCTCTACTTGTTACCTTTGTCACCACCACTAATCAACACACAGCCCCAGTTCTGTGGACTTTATAATCCATAATAATGGTTGTTTCATCACTGTAGTCTAACACTAAAACTGTACTGAAATTGTTCAAATATTAATTAAACACATACTCTGGTCCAGGCTTTGGGCTAAGATTTAGAAATAAGAAGATGAATAAAAAAAAAAAGAAGAAGATGAATAAAATATGGCGCTTGTTTTCAATGAGCTTACAGTAGAGCATACAAAGAGAGTCATGTTTAAAGTGGTAAAAAGAGATGCCAATAATCTAAAGGAAGTGTGTAAACCAAGGAGATCTTTGGACACTTCACTAAGAAAGTGGCATAAGCCTTGATATTTAGTCCCAGGGACTTGAAGGCAGAAATTGGGGTCACCTCATTTTTCAGTGTAGCCATAAGGAACCTAAGACCTGAGAATACAGTGAGGCTCCTGAGGAAGGGACAGAATTGATTCACTCAAAAAACCATTTATTGAGCACTTAAGTGTATGGCAGACACTGTGCAAAGACAATGCCTGAGATGAATGCCTTCGCATGCTAGTGGATATTCTACTTTGACCCTTGGCAAAACTGTGAAGGAAAACTGTAACTCAAGAGTATCCAACCCTACCTCTATTTCTGAATCTTCTGTCTTCCTTATTCTTGGAGCTCTTCTCCCTCCCTCTTCAATACTCATTGAGATTCAGGAAGTAGGTTGGAGGAGAAAAATATAGCTGTCCAAGGTACTGCTAAATGTAAACTTTTGCATACATCCAGCCTCTGAAATCCATCACCAACAACAAAGCAAAGGAAGGCAATAGCATTTCCTTCTATCATCCTCAAACAGGATTAGATTTATAAAAATAATAATAATGAAGATAATGCACTAATAAATACAGCTAACACTTACTGAACAATTCACTGTGTTCCAAGCTTTGGGATAAGTGTTTCAGATGTTTTCAGATGTTTTCTATCTTTTAGCTCACATGATAATTTTATGATGTAAGAATAATTAACTGGATCTTACAGAAAAGAAAACTAAGCCTCATATTGTTAGTAAATAGTGCTTCAAACTTTCCTGTTTGTGGCTATCGTTCTTCCAGGCAATCAATCAAGTCCATTTTAACTGAATTTCACATAAAAATTATGTTGAAGCAAAGAACTGGCTCAGGTCTTAATTAGAAATGGCCCTTTCTAGATGTTTCTCTACTTTAAAGATAAACATGTCTGGATCTAGAGCTCAATAATGTTGTTATAGAGGTATTTTACATTAGAGGGGTCTTCCCACACCCCTCAAATAATCCCAGCTAGTGTCGCCCAGAAGTGGGACTGTCCATCCCTTCTACCCATAGAACTGAGCCTTACTCTGTAGTTTCAGTCATCATAAATATAATAGGTATAAGTATCTATCTCTTTTATCACTGACCACATAAAATGTTTCATTTCTAATGGATTTTTAATAGGTCTTAAAGACTTTCCTTTTGTCTAGCTCTCTGTAATTGCTGCTTTTTGTTACTCCTCAAGCAATTGCTTTGACATTCTGAAGTCATCATTTTTAAGACATGAGTTGCTTGGTGTTTTATTCCACCTGATGAATGTTATAGTAGGTAGAATAATGGTCCCCCAAAGACACACACATCCTAATTTTTAGAATATGTGAATATGGTACCTCTCATAGCAAAAGGGACTTTGTAGATATGATTACACTAAGGATTTTGAGGTGGGGACATGATCCTGGATTAGCTGGGTGGGGCCCAATATGGCCACAAGGGTCTTTAGAACTGAAAGAAGGAAGCAAGAGAATAAGAGTCAGAGAACTGCTAGCTTTGAAAATGAAGGAAAGGGATGCAAGCCAAGAAATGCAGACAATTTCTATAGCGTGGAAGAGTCAAGGCTCCCTTGAGCCTCCTGTAGGAACACAACTCTGCCGACCTCTTGATTTTGGCCCAGTGAAGCATATTTGGTACTCTGACCTCCAGAACTGTAAGATAATAAATTTGTGGTAATTTGATATGACAGTAATGGGAAATTAATTTAAATACCATTTATTCTTTTCCCATTCTTGATACCTTGTTCCTAGAAATGCTGTAAGCCACATAAAGTGAATTGAACAGTTGATCCATCAGTGTATCAGTAGCCTCCAATTTCTTTCTCAAAAGTACTCACCTAATAGCCTTAGAAGTCAGTCCTTTATAAGCTATTCCCAAAACTTGAGTGTATCAAATCACCTAGAAGTTTTGAGGAAACACAGATTGAGTCCTACCCCCAGAGTTTCTAATTTTGCTGTTCTAGGATGAGATCTGAAATATATTTCTAACATTTCTTCATGCTGCTGGTCTGGGGACTATACAGCTCAAGAAGCACTATTCTAGTCTTGGCTGGGTAGTGCTTTGATATAAGAGAGAACTACCACTGTAACAGATACGTCCATCCTACAAGTGAATAAAATGCAGTAGGACCTAGAGTGGATAGGAATGAGACCAGGAAAAGCCCAATAAAATGTAATCTTTCACTTGACATACTTTTTATCAGTTGTGCTGCTCTTCCCTAAATTCTCTGGATAAAAAAAATAAAAAACACCCTGAAAATATAGAAATTAAAATTGGACACCATATGTTAATAAGGGCCTAACAGAAAGTGAATTAAGTGGAAATAATCTTCTTCAGCTCTTGCAAATAATTCACTAATTTTAAAAGATCCAAGTATCATATTAGCTTTTTAAATTAAAGCACAATTTGGCTTAGGAAAGACCTCACTACTTTTACTTTTACTTTTATTTTACTTTGTCAAGCAAAAAATGTATTGTTCAGATTTTGTTTCTGTAATATATAGTCAATTTTCCCTGTACTATTTTATATTAGGACAATTAACTATTAAAATCCATCTTCTCAAACCACATTTTAGAATAAGGGTTAAAAATTGCACAAAAGAAAAGCAAATTTATTATTTAACTGATAAACTAAAATGAAACGTGACTCCTATAGCAACTAATAAAGCATGTCTTTTAACATTTGTAAATTCAGTAATACCACTTTAATAAAATGTAGAAGTGTATATTGGTCTTCAGTTCATTAGTTTTAGTATGCCCTGTTAAAATATCTTACTTGCATTTTTGTATCTGCCAAGATGTCAGTTCTGACATGACTCTCTTCAGGCGAAATGTAGTTGGCCTTTCCTCATTTTTCGCTGACACAGAAAATGAACAATTTCTTAACATCATTTAGGATAATGCTATCTGAATCATACCAAGTTCAAGTATAAATGAGGTGCACATGTTAAGTCATCTGCAGAAAGGTACAATTTTACAACTGGCTGAATTAGTTCAGGGCATGAAAATTTAGCAGCCAGACTATCCAATTCTAGAAGTACATCTGACTGTAGAAAACTGTCCAAATACATAAAGACGACCAGCCTTTAATGTCCTCATTTCCACTTGCATATAACATTTGACTTTAATCTAATGTATATGCAAGTTGCTTCCTGCAATATTAAGCATTAACTATAATGCACCCCTATCTAGAATACATTTGATGATTTGGGTTGGCCATTAAAATATTTAAATCGAGCACTTAAGTACAGTTTAGAAAATTATATTCTCTACATTTGAAATAACCGTAAATAAAACTCTCTTTAAATTATTATGGAAGAATAATGCTAAGTGAAAAAGGCAGAATACAAAATTGAATCTACACTGTAATTGCAACTGTATAAAATTGGTTATGCATGCAAACAAGGTTGGAAAAAACCATGGAAAATATAAGTGATTTGTTAAGGAAGTAGATCGGAGGAGTACCTTTTTAAAAACTTCCTGTACTTTTTCTTTTAAATAAGTTCTATGCCCAGGATGGGGCTTGAACTCATGACCCTGAGATCAAGAGTCACATGATCTACCAACTGAGCCATCCAGGCACCCCTATTCTTAGACTTCTTGTGATGTTATCTCTAAAATATTTTTAAATATTAAAATTATTTTGGGGAAGAAACTGTGTTTTCTTCTCTTGGATTGAATGTTTTCTTATTATTGATGGTTAACTATCTGTGTGATGGACTAACACAGGTATAAATTTAGATTATCAAAACAGGGACACCTGGGTGGCTCAGGCAGTTAAGTGTCTGCCTTTGGCTCAGGTCGTGACCTTAGGGTCCTGAGATCAAGTCCCGCTTTGGGCTTCCTGTTCATTGGGGATTCTGTTTCTCCCTCTCTCTCTGCCTCTACTCCCTACTCGTGCTCGCTCTCTTTCTCTCAAGTAAATAAATAAAATATTTTAAAAATAAATAAATGATCAAAACATAGGAAAGATAGTTGGAGTGTTAGAGAAACAATTGCTATCTTTTTTACTTCAAAAAAATTATTTTTAAAGCCCATCATGTTATTGTAGATATACAAATGCCTATTTCTTTACACAGACATTATTATTGCCATTCATGACTAATATTACAATGATAAAAATACTAGCCTTCCAACCAGAGATAATCATGGAATCATAATAAAGACAAATGAACTAAATTACTGATGAAGTTGAAAGTTGCAGTATTTTGATTAAACAGCCAGCAGGAATTGTCAGTCTAATTAACTCAGGGTCAAGCTACTGCTGAACCAAATGCCAGAACTATCAAAATCCAATACAGGCTATGGCCCGTTACTTCACTAAGACTACGTATTTGTACTTAAGAGTAATGATCTGATATGTTAAGAAAGTTCAGCTCAGTAAAATAACTGCTGCTGAAAACTATTTGTGCCAGGGCTGTTGTCAGCAAATCAGTCAAGTTCTGATGGTCAAGCCAGATCTTCTCAATTCTAAAGCTAGAGATGCCTCACATCTTTCTTTTTTTTCTCTCTTTCTTTTCCTTCTCTTTTCTTTCTTTTCTTTTCCTTATTTTTTATTTTTAGTGAGCTCTACACTCAATGTGGGGCTTGAATTCATAACCCTTGAGATCAAGAGTTGCATGCTCTACTAACTGAGCCGACCAGATACCTCAATGCCTAATATTTTTATAGGAATGCACAAGTGGGACTGGGGAGGGTTGATAGTCTAATGTTCATATCCCTGACTTCAGTAATTCATGGTGGGAAGTAGAAAGACCTGAGGCATCAAGAGTACAAGAACACCCTTTTAAGAACTCAATATTAAGCTGATAGAATATTGGCAGTGGTGCAAGGGGGAGGAAATTGGCCCCTGAGGAGGGAATGGCCAATGGACTGAGCTCTTCCTACTCAATTCATTCAACCCCTACAAGCTCCAACAACTGTCCCTACAGTTAAGATGACAAGCACTGAAACCATTCTGGTCTAATTTGTCTCCTTCCTTTCTTGCTTTCTTTCATTGCTTGGTTCCCTGTACTAAATGTTAGTCCATCACACAGAGAGTTAGCCAGCTTAGAGTTACTAGCCCAATTTGCTAGGTACTAGTACAATTTCTTAAGCTTTTAGAGTAAGCTATTCACCTCCCAACCCCCCCCCCTCCAAAAAACTAATAAGTGACTGAAGTAGATCTACTTCCTTAAACTTGAGATGTGGGATTGACTAGGAAACCAGATCAATATTGCACACATTAAAATAGGTAAGTTGTGATGGGCTCATGACATTCAAGTATACATTAGTGGTTCTCAACTGCAGCAATATTGTACAGTTGTCACAAACAGTGGGGGCAGTTGTCACAAACAGGGTTGAGGGAGATACTACTGGCTTCTAGTGTATAGAGGCCAGGGATGCCTCTGGCTTCATATATGCTCTATATCCTATAGAGATGCTGCTAAAATAGCCTACAAATGCACAGGAGAGCCCTCTACAATTAAAAAATATATATTCAGCCCAAAGAGTCAATAATGCCAAAGTTGAGAAACCCTAAATATACATACATTCATGGCAGCTTGTAATCATATCTAAATCTGAATAATGTTGCATCAACAAAATAGTCATGCATTCAGACACAGTGAATATGCTCTTTAACAGATTCTCCAGTTTTAAAATAACACAAAGGAAAATTTAGCTACACAGAATTTGAATAGCCTTGTAGAAATGCCTCCATGGCCCATGCTCTAACTGAGCTACAACTTCCATCAGTAAGTTTCACACTGCAGGTTTAACTAGTTTCTTAGAAGATGAACATAGTGGGATGCCTATGTGGCTCAGTTGGTTAAGCATCTGCCTTCCCCTGAGGTCATGATCCCAGGGTCCTGCGATGGAGCCCCATGTCAGGAATCTGCTTCTCTCTCTCCCTCTCTTCCTTACTCATGCTCTCTTTCTCCCAAATAAATAAATAAAATCCTTTAAAAAAAGATAATGTGGGATCCCTGGGTGGCGCAGCGGTTTGGCGCCTGCCTTTGGCCCAGGGCGCGATCCTGGAGACCCGGGATCGAATCCCACGTCAGGCTCCCGGTGCATGGAGCCTGCTTCTCCCTCTGCCTGTGTCTCTGCCTCTCTCTCTCTCTCTCTCTCTCTCTCTCTGTGACTATCATAAATAAAATTAAAAAAAAAAATTAAAAAAAAAAAAGATAATGTATTGATGAGGAAATAGCTTCTATCACAGCACTTGTTACAAGGTATCCTGTGATTATTTACATATCTGTTTCCTCCTTATGATTGTGCATTTCTCAGGAATTTGAACCATGTCTTATTTATCACAAGCTCACATTGTAGGTGGACAAAATACATGGGCTGAACACAGAGGTGGGTGTATGGATAGATTACAGATGAATGATGCTAGTTCAGCCTGCAAGTCAATGTTCAAATAATTGAGTTTATGGTCATGTCTCTGAAAAAAAAGTCATTAATTCTAACAATTGCCAATGACAGTATTTTTACTGTCATAGTTAAGTTTTTAAATACATCAAGATGGTTTTATGGTTGAACTGTGTCACTCCAAAGAGATATATTGAAGTCTTAACTCCTAGTACCTCAGAATGTGACCTTACTTGGAAATGGAGTCATTGCAGATATAATTAGTTAAGATGAGGTCATTAAGGTGAGCATTAATTCAATATGACCAATATCCTTATAAAAAGGGGAAATGGAGGGCTGCCTGAGTGGCTTTGTCGGTTAAGGGGCCAACTCTTGATTTCTTTGGCTCAGGTCATGATCTCAGGTTCCGGGGATCTAGCCCTGCATTGGGCTCTGCCCTCAGCATGGAGTCTGCTTGAGGAGTCTCTCTATTCCTCCCTCTGCCCCTCCCCCTGCTTGCATGTGCGCTCTCTCTCTCTCTCTCTCTTTCAAATATATAAATAAATAATTAAAAAGAAAAGGGGGGAATTTGGACGCACACACACACACCTAGAATACCACATGAAGGTCTAGGGAGCGATCAGAGTGATGCTTCTACAAGCCAAGGAATACCAAAGATTGCCAGTAAACCCTTGGAAGCTAAAGAGGCATGATACAGAACCTTCTTCACAGCCCTCAAAAGGAACTGCTCTATTGACACCTTGATCTTGGACTTCTAGCCTCCAGAACCGTGAGATAGTAGTTTCCTTCTTCAAGCCACTCAGTTTGTGGTACTTTGTGATGGTAGTGTTAGCAAACAAATGTATACTCGCTACATTCAGATATTCTTCTTCCACATTCATGCCTTAAGAAAAACTTTTTCTTCTAGAGTTCACACTTTGCATTTCACTGTTCTCTAACATTTCTTTTTTTAAAAAAAGATTTTATTTATTTATTGAGAGACAGCAAGAAAGAGAGAAAGCACGATCAGGGAGAGTGACAGGAGAGGGAGAAGCAAACTCCTCTCTGAGCAGAGAGCCCGTCTCAGGGCTCAATCCTAGGACCCCAAGGTCATGACCTCTGACGAGGGCATATGCTTAACCAGCTGAGCCACCCAGGCGCCCCCTAACATTTCTCAGCACTCTAACAAGATTATTCTAACAAATCTATTGAGGACTCCAGGAATTAGAACTTAGATTTCATCTCCGCCCTCGCTCCTACATAAGGGAAACCCATTCAGCATCCTGATATGATAGAGCTTCCTGACCTTCTCAGCTCCATGACCTTTACTTCTCCCTCACTTAAATCATATAATCACATATCCACTCCTTAGACCTTGTTACTGTGCAAATTGCAAGACCTCTTTTACCATCTTTCTGGCTCCCCAAATGAACAAAGGCCTGGATAATCCTCCTATGGGTAAAGGAGGGAAAATTTGCTTATTTCTTTCAAGAGTGTCTGGAACATAGGATGGGGAAATAAGACCTTGTTATACACTCATTATTACTAGCAAGGTCCCAAACATTCATTGACTCCCTTACATGGTGATTTTGGCCAAACCATATTGGAGGATCAGTTTGTCCATCTATATTTAGGAGTAGATAAAAAGGAAGTTGTTTAAAAAGATTTTTCTTTTTAGTAATCTACATTCAACATGGAGTTCAAACTCACAATTCCAAGACCAAGATTTGCATGTTCCACTAATGAGCCAGCCAGGCACCCCTAAAAAGTTTAAGCAGATTATTCCACCCCCTCTTCCCTAAGCTCCACACAAGTTGCCACGTTGGGATAGATGTTTTGCCGGAGTACTCCTTACTATCCTAGAAGCATGATAGAGTAACAGGCAGGATAGAATAACATGGCAGGAAACAGCAGAAAGCAACCACCAGAAGAAGACAATCCAAAAGGAAAGCAGTCCAAAAAGGGAGATCCCCCCACATGGAAGAGGAGCATTTCAGTGGGATCTTTGATTTTGATGTAACTATGGCTTCTACATTAGGAGCACAGCCCCATGCCCCAAGGGGTTCAAGTGTGTCACTTAACACTTCCTATGAATACTGTTCTTTTTCCATGACCCCAGGGGATTAATAGCCATCCCTAAGGTCAACTACAAGTGTTGCCATCCCTCTCAAGGGTGAAGAATAGCAGAGAAGAAAGTAAGTCTTGTCTGTCCCTTTCTTGTCATTACCCTTACATTCCTATCCTGGACCAATGAAATGGACTTTCAGCCTCCTAAGGATCCTCACTGGCCCTCGCATCTCTAGGTAGTCCCTCCCCAGTCCTCACTGATGCTTCTACTGCCCACCTGTCTGTGCCTTTACTCCTGCTTTCTTTACACCTACACTGCCCCTCCTCCCTATTCCCCTCAATAGCTGATATGAATTCCTTCGTTACTCAGATGGGGATTAATTCATCTTTGAAGCCATCCTTGACCCCTTGAATTTGGGTTAGGTAGCCTCCAATTTTTGTTCCCAGAGTATTTATGCATACCACTCTCATTTAGTATCATAGTATATTGAAAATATCTGCTTAGAAGAACTAGGTCTCCTCTTCTGGACTCTGGAATATTGGAAGGCAAACACATTCCACTAATTTTTTAATCCCATACACTGTTCCTGACACAAAAAATGTACACAATACATATATAACTGAATGAATTGACAACAGTATCATAAGAGAACTTCAAAGTATGTTCCCATTCCAATCACCAGACACATATTTATCAAGTACCTACCAAGTGCTAGGTATATGAAAAGCTACTCAACATATCCTTCATTCTCCATAGACGTGCCTTTTCCAGGTAAAAATTTTGACCTTTGCAAATATTTAGCACAAGACTATTGTATTGCAGTTAAAATAAAACCTCAAATATTCCCCTACAATCAGCTGTGCATTAGCATGCACTGACCTAATTAAAAAGCAAGAACTGTAGCAGGAGAAAGGAGATGGGCCATACATGGATTGCAAAGAAATGAAAAGAACTAAGTCATACAATAAAGATGAGACATTCTATATTATAGAGGTCAAGTGAAGATTGTCAGACTAGCCTTTCCACTTGGGCCCCCAGTTGCAGAATTGGAAATACAGCATTTTAAAAACCATACATAAATATATTATTTTCTTTGTAAAAAACAACAACAAAAAGAAAACATTTTAAATAATGAAAAACAGACTGCTTTGTCAAATTGTAACTTTCAAATAGGCCAAGACCATAAATGTCTTATTAGTTCATGTATCTTTGGTTGGTAGAAGCATTATCTTAGTACCTAGAATAGGCTTGTCCAAATGCTCTTATTTAGAATTGTTCTGCCATTTTGTTATTTACAAATTAGATTGTTTGGGAGGATAAGAGGACTGGAGCCTACTTTTTAGTCAGATTAGGAAAAAAGTGAGTGTCCCAGGGTAAACACTAAACATTTTCCTTTGAGGGTAGGACCAGAGCATATGAAGGAGCTTAAAATTTCATTTGGGGACTCAAAAATTAAATCAGTATTAAACTGTGAATCAATTTATGATAAGAATCATGGCTTTCATTTTCATCTTTTTTTAAAAAGTACAATACCTGGTGCAAAATAAGAGCTAAATTACTGTATATTTAATGGTGTCTTTCTTAATTTTAATTCTGGTATAGTTATCATACAGTGTTACATTAGTTTCAGGTGTACAATATAGTGATTCTATTTGTGTCTTTTCATATTAAAAGGACAGTCTATAGGAGTCTTGAGAAGGAAAAGGTGTTATTCTACTCTTTGAAAGCACAGCAAAAACCTTTAATCTACTATTTTTATGAAAAATGGCTTCTTCCTGGTGAATGGGTATGTGGCAAGGATAGCTGGGTAGGAAACTATTCAAAATTACACTATTATTAATCCTCCACAGAGGATGATATTTTGGCAAATGATTAATGATAAACCACCTCAATTCTCTCCCACCACCCAAATAAATCTACTTGTGACCCATCTCAGAGGTGTGCCAAGGCCCTGTTTCAAATAGAACCATAAAGTCTCTCTCTGAAAACTATGGATGAAAGTTGTTTCATGGCTTATGTAGGCATCTTTCTTAAACTGTATTTCATAAATGTGTCCCAGAAAAAGCAAGATAATTGCCTGGTTCTCATATCTCCATTTGATCATCAATTTATCACCACTTACTGTGTTCCCATATCACTGTTCTAGGCACTACTGACAGTTATAAAGAATTCAAAAATATACTTTCGGCCATTGAAGAGCTTATGGTCTAATAAGGTATACAGAATAACCAGAAATAACACAAATAATGGAAACTAACGAGTCTCAAACTATTTGGTCTCAGAACCACTTTACACCATTAACATTACTAAGGATCTCCAAAAGCTTTTGTTTATGTAGGTTATATCTATATCTGTATCATCTATCTATCTAATATAATAATTAAAACAGAAAATTTTACCACACAAGCACTCATTCCATTAATAATAATATCACCACATATCATGTAGCTTCCAGAAAGAATGAGAATGAAAAGACCAATAAATCTTCAAATTATTATAAAAATTGTTTGATCTCACAGACTCCCTGAAAGGATTGTTGAAACTCTCGTTGAGTCCCTAGACTCCGCCCTGAGAATCTCTGGTGTAAGCATGCAAGCATATTAATCATCAGACATAGCTTTGAAAGAGTGATGGAAGACAACAATGTGAATTTCACAAAAAGAAAAAATAAAGAAATTTTGGTGGGTAGAATCAAATATCAGAAGCATACAGAGTAAATGCCATTTGGAGTAATAGCAGATTCATGAATATGACAATCACTCTATTCATTGCAGTGTTGTATGATACCATTTCTCTCCATGCCTTATATTTGAAATAATATCACATTCCTTGGAAATTATCCCAGAGAAATGAAAATTTATGTCCATACAAAATTCTGTACACTGATGTTCATAGCAGCTTTATTTGTAATTTTTCAAAACTGGAAACAACCAAAATGTCCCTCAATCCTGAATGGTTAAACAAAGAGTGGCCCATCCACATCATGGAATATTACATAGGAATAAAAAAGGATGAACTATTGATACAACCAAAAACTTAGATGGATCTCTGAAGGAAAAAAAATCAAGTTTCAAAAGGTCGAGTGATATTTGATTCCATTTATCTAACATTCCCCAAACAACATAATTATAAAGATAGAAAAGCAGTTAGTGGTTGCCAGTGATTAGGGGTCACATGAGGAAGGCGCAAGGTAAGGGGTGTAACTATAAAGGGTAGCAGGAGGGAGAGCTTTGTGTTGATAGAATGGTTCTGTGTCTTGATTGGGTGGTGGTTACATGAACAACACATGAGGCAAAATGGTGTCCAGCTACAAAACCCATTT
Organism: Canis aureus; assembly: GCF_053574225.1. Classification (NCBI taxonomy): domain Eukaryota; kingdom Metazoa; phylum Chordata; class Mammalia; order Carnivora; family Canidae; genus Canis; species Canis aureus. The sequence goes on along the minus strand of NC_135616.1, from coordinate 23,899,797 downwards.
TACCAATGTCCATTTTTAAATTTTGATATTATACTATAGTTATCTAAAATATAACCATCAGGAGAAACTGGATGAAATCAGAAACTAGACCCTCCACACTATTTCTGCAATTACCTGTGAATTTATAATTATTTTACTATTAAAATTTTTCTTTAAAAGTTCCTTAAGTTGGAGACATCAGTATGAACTCATGTTTGTTTGTTTAACAGTTTAGGATAGATAGAAATGCCTACATAAAAAATATCTATAGATGTGTGTATGGTTATGGGCTGATTATGTCCTTCCAAAATTCGCATGTTGAAATCATCATCCTTAATACCTCAGAATGTGACTGTATTTGGGGATGGAGCCTTTAAAGAGATAGGTAAGGTAAAGTGAGGTCATTATGGGTGGGACCTAAACCAAGACTGGCATTCTTACAAGAAGAGATTAGGACAGACATATAAAGAGGGAGACCTTGTGAAGACACAATATTAAAAGGCATTTCCTGAAAAACCTCACATCCTTTAAAACTGTTAGATAGAAGTTAGACAATAGCAGTGGAAGGAAAGCCCAGGGGCAAAGCTCCAAATCCCTGAAGGGGAATAATAGAGACCTGAGCTGGAGGCAAGGATGATGAATAAGCTACACATTAAAAGCCCCCTCAACCCCCTCAGGGGGCAAGACATCTTGACCTTGTGGCTTCCAAGACCTCGGAGTTGAGTGATCAAGGGCCACTGGTGCAGAGCTTGTGTTTTCCTCTTCCACTTCTGCTCCAGGGTAACTCCTGAATTCATTAAAATTCCTGAATTCATTTGCCTTGGGGGTATACCCTTTCCGATTCCCCCTCATCCCCTCATCCCATGGAGAAAGGTTGCTCCTGAGGATTCCAGCACAAGCTTGTAGGGTAAAAAACTACTCCCCCTCCCAACATGTGGGAGGAATTTCCTCACACTTGAAAGCAGCCTCCATTAGAGACCACCCAGCCCAGAGAAAATCTGTAATATCTAATCCCAAAACAAACGGGGGGAAGGGGCCGTTCCACCTTGTGGACTGCTTGCTCTCCCACCTTGAGAGTGTACTTTTGCTTTAATGCACTGCTTTGTGCTTGCTACTTTCCTTCTAAGGTCTTTATTCAAGCGTGGATCCCCAAGCAAACCTTCTCATGGGAAATCCAAGGCCTAAGACGGCCGTTCACACAACGCAGACTCTCCTACCAGTAACAAAACCCCATACTTTTTTTTTTTTTAAGATTTTATTTATTTATTCATGAGAGACACAGAGACAGAGAGCGAGGCAGAGACACAGGCAGAGGGAGAAGCAGGCTCCATGCAGGGAGCCCGACGTGGGACTCGATCCCAGGACTCCAAGACCATGCCCTGGGCTGAAGGCAGGCACTAAACCACTGAGCCATCCAGGGATCCCCACAAAACCCCATACTTAATGTAACAAGGTGTATAGGGGGAAATGGCATTAAGAGCAGAAAACTTAAAACATGGTAGTCTGGACACCAATGGTATCAATAACAATCTTTTACAAACATTGCTCAATTGAAAAGACATGCCAAGTTTTTAATAAACAAAATAATGCTGTAGAATATGTAGAACGTTACCTTAAGAAAAAGTGATAGTAGCTTGATGGACATGGGTATGTGAAAGGCTTGAGGATGATATACATCTTAGAGATAAGGTAAATTGCACAGACTGGAAAGAATCACTCTTAATGAGTACTTCTAAGAGCGCACAGCCAAATGAGCAAGAGGAAAACTTGGTATGAAATTGCAAAACTGGGTTCCCCCATGGCTTTCGGCTTTCAACTCTCATATTTCATGTTTAGCTGCTGTTAATTGGGGGTACAAAGCATTAATGTGCTCCGAAAAGCCATAAACCATGGAGACCTCAGCACTTTGCTGACACCATTCCCTCTTTACTCATCCCATATGAGCTAATTTTGTTGATTCTCATTTCAGAGACACACATGGTAGCAAAACAAACCAGACCTGAAGAGACTCTTTGTTTCTTTATTCGTCTCTATGCCTGTGAATAAATGATCCATTATAGTAATTATTTATTAAATTGCAATCATTTTTCAATATCTAGTCAAAGCTTCACACCTTATTCTATGGAGCCATAGTTCATTTCAGACACAACATACTTTTTAAGGTTAGGTTTGGAAGAAGAAGATGACCATTAGATTGCCCCATCTTCTCCTTGGGGTTTCTTGTGCTATTGAGGGTTTTTTTTTTCTTTAATAGTTGAAAAATATTTAAACACACAGCTCTGCCCCATTTTCACCCATGATTTCAGGTTTATCCACGTAATTTTTCAAGCCCTTACTAAGGTGAGTTTGAAACAAAAGATTTTATTTAGTATTTCTTAGTCTTATCATGAGCTACAAAAGATAACAATTTTTGGTCTACCTAAATTAAAATTTTACACAAAAAAATAAAATCGCTATAGTTATTCTTAACTTTTTAATGTGTTTTTATACCTATTATTTTATAAGAAGTAACTACTGTCTAGAAGATCTGAAATATAAACCACATCTAGTTCTGCTGCAACTTCCCTAATAATTAGCCCTTGGCTCCTCAGTATGAAAATTATTTTTTTCAATGAAAATTATTTCCTACGGTAGCATTTGATTTCAGTAAGTCCATTCTCAGACAAATGTTCTCAACTTCAGTTACTTTAGGAGTCCAAATGTTACCTTTATGAGCTTCCTTTCTAAATTCCTTGACCTTTTAAAGTTGTTTGTTTTTTAATCCCCAGACAGGTATACTTCTTTTCCAGACTTTAATGTCTCCTTCTCCAGAAATCCACTTCTCTGCTTCATTAAACCTCCCTGTAATATCCAGAATTAAATCGCATACCTCATTTATTGTTGTGCTTGTGGATTGCTTTTTCCCCCCTCTTTTTAATGCAGCACTGGAAATGACTTTGAAAGAAATGACCTAAAGTTTTCATCATTCCGTTTGTTTTAATTTTTACTTCTAGATAATTGTGGAAGGAGAAGTTATTTGACCTAAAAAAAGAAGTCCTCAAAAGTGCTGGGGTTGGGGTACGTGATGGGCAATGATGGCCACCTCCCAGTAATTGAAGGGGTTTGTCACTTGAGGGAGGAATGATATGATTCCATAGAGCTTTCAAGATAGAACCAGGATCTGACAGACTAAGCTACCAGAAACATACTTCTACTCAGGCTCTTTTAGAAACTGTAACTTATTACCTTCTGAAAGTACTTATTTGGAGGATTCTTGAAATGAACAAGATATTTTACTGAGTTTATAAATCTGAATCCACATCAAAACCTGTGGGAGGCTTTGGCTAAAGGTCTGACCCAGCAAAACAGAATCATGTGGTGGGTTAGAACAAAGACCAGGAGGATAAAGGACCTGAGTTAGGTCCCAACTGTACTAGGGGCAAAATTGTGTGATGTTGGCAAGGTTTTTGTTTTTGTTTTTTTACCTCTCCCTGCCTCGTCCCCTCATCTATAAATTGGAAATGAAAGTAGTGTCATAGGGCTTTTGTGAAGGCTAAATTAGTTAATATGTGTAAACTATGCCTGACAACTCAGATGCATTATGTGTCACCTATTTCAAAAATTGCATAGGGATCTCCTCTCTGTTATTTTGAATTTTTTAGAAATAAAGAATAAAATTTAGGGTAGGTTTTCATTCTGAAAAGTGCACTCACTCTTCAGTTGTCCATATGCACAGAGCATATTTTCATGAAAATGCACAAGATCCACAAGGGTAGGGCAACCTTTTATTTATTCACTGATGATTCCCAAGCATTAGAAATATCCAGCCTATAGTAGATACTCAATAAATACGCATTGAATAAATAAATTAAAATGTCCAATTGTCTCACATGTTAAAGAACAAATAGATGTACTTAGAATGATTCTCGTTTGTAATTATATCATTAATCATTATTGATTGTGAATCATGATAATTACATTCAATCCTAAATAAAGGCTTTCATTGTCATAATCAAGACATTTAAAAAACAAGTCCTGAAAGTCAGGAAATGTCTAATTTTTCTTCTTCTTCTTTAAAAATCTGCACTAGCATGTTGCATGAAAGGAGAAAAAATTAACACTCCCCTAGACAAAGAGAGAAGAAGCCCTCAGGCCTGACAACACACAGTTAAGGCATTGCCACATACTTTTTGGCATCTAACCATCATTTTTTAAGAAACAAAACAAACAAGCAAAGGAGGGAAAAAGAAAGAGACAAGCAAACAAAGAAACAGACTCTTAACTGTAGAGAACAAACTGATGGTTACCAGAGGGGAGGAGAGGGAGGAGATGGGGGAAATAGGTGATGGGGATTCAGGAGTGCACTTGTTATAAGCACCAGGTATTACATGGAAGTGTTGAATTACTGTATTGTACACCTGAAACTAATACTAGACTGTGTGTTAACTAGAACTTAAATAAGAACTAAAAAACAAAAAAAAAAGAACAAAACAAAAAACAAAAAAACTGCACTAGAAATGATCCTCTACTAAGCCATCCATGACACTTTTCTATTCTTGCCATTCTAAACATTGAGCTGATTTATTTGATAGAGTGTATAAACATTGTGGGACACAAACCAGATATACAGCTGGCTTATAGTAAAAAGGCTTAAGAATTTTTATTTAAATAGTAACAAAAGAAATTAGTATATAGTCTGAACCCCAGAAACCATGTATCAGCTATCAAATGGTCAAGGAATAACCTTGCATTGATGTCTTCTCGTTAGATTGGCATGGGTTTAAATGTGTGGTTTTCAAAAAAAAAAAAAAAAGAAAAAAAAAGGTGTGGTTTTCTACTCTGATTTCATGATTGAAATTTATTCCAACTGGATTATGACTCTTCCCGGATCCTTGCTAGTTCTTAATGGATGCAATTTCACTTCACCGATGATGGCAAAGGAATTATGCATTTCCAGGTAAAATTAAATAATAAATCTGAAAAATTGGAAGTTAAATGTATAAATTGTATGGAACTTTTTCCATTAAGTCTTTCAAAATTCATACTCACACATAATACCACAAATTAACATTTCACAGTTGCTGAACAATCATGTTAATGTAGTTTACACTCAGATGTTTGTCCCTGAGCAAGGGTCAAGATGCAGATTGGGACATTTTAGAAAATATAAGGAAGCCACTCAAAAATATTTCTAATGCTTTGGCTAAACTCTGTGGGTTTCTATAGGAACTCATCACTATTCGGGTATTATAGCATAATGGTTACAAGAATAAGCTTTGGAATAAAGAAAGACCTCGGTTTACATTTTAATTTACTGTTACTTGAACCAATTATTTATAGTCTCTACTCATCTGTGAAAGGAAGACATTAATCCCACTTCATAGAATTAGTGTAATGGTTAAATGAGATAATATGTGTTCAAAGAACATGTTATTATTAATAATCACACTGACTACTCATAATATTTATCAGTTTATTCAAAAAATATTTAAGAAGGAACAAATATGTGCAAGGAACATATACCAACAGAGATACCCCTGACTGTAGAAGAAAATAAACTTTTAAGGAAATAGTGCAATCAAGTATGTCAGGTTGTATTATATAAGTCTGCCATGGGTTCAATGAGAACTAGAAATTCAATTCTGTCCCAGGAGGTGGAGTCATGAAGAGGCTAACTGTATTAAAGTCCCAGCAAGGGAGAGATGGCACACTCAAAGGTATAAATGAGAAGAGTTTACTGTAAAGACCATTTACAGAGGCATGGGCAGGGTTAAAAGAACCAACAAGGATGATGAAGTCCCCAAGGATGAGCAAGAGTGAGAAGATGTAGTAAACCCATAGACCAGTTTTGTTTCCAGTATCCAGCGACAGATGCAGCTGTGGGAACTACGGCATTGGTTAGAAGAGTAAAGCCACTACCCAACCACAGACCAGCAGAGATGAAACCATGCAGAAGTGGAGGAAATAAATATCCAGACCTCTCCTTCCTCCTTCCCTCTACTCTTCCAGTCAATGGTGTCTCCAATTGGCCCACTTTAATTGTAAGCTGAAGCTCAGAGGAGCAAGGTGATGGAGGAGACTTCCCACATCAACCTCTGGGGTACAAATGGGGTGAGAAAGGACGAGAAGCAGAACTGAATAAGTAGATAGAAAATAACCAGCACGCTAAAAATTGATGAGCCGGGGAATGTGAGTAAGTGTGGCTCAGTTAGGAGGGTACTTTAGCATGTAGCACAACAAAAACAAAAACACATTAGTGTGAGAAAACAAAACAAAACATGTCACATGAGTGAAATTGGAGTGTGGGATGCAAGGCCAGAGAAGTAGAAGTCAAATCATAGAGGGCCTGGTATATCACGGCAAGGCACTTGGACCATATTCTATATAACAAATAACAGCCTGTGTCTCCCAAATGACAAAAGGAATCTATTGCTAATTAAGTCCATGTATGTGTGTGCATGTATATTTGTGTATATGGCTGAGAACAGATCATACTGAGAAAATAGATTTTTTTGTCTAATTTCCTGCTTAAGATTCTTGAGAATCAGGCTGCTAATACAAACCGTATATGTTATGGAGGACACAGTACCATTCCTAATTATTTTAGGGTAATATATTTAGTTACATACTAAATTAACACTAAGTGAAGTTGGAAGAGATTCAGAAAGCAATTAAATATCATTTGAAATAGAATGGTAGGATAGGATATGTTGTTTTCTCAATACAGAATTCGTGTTGAATGATTGCACCAAGTTAAATTGACATTCCCTCCTCCACCCCAAATTCCAACAAGTAATTCAGTCTCCTTCACTTTCTCCAAATCACATGGAAAGAAAAGATGCTAATGTAAGTATATTTCCTTATTTAGAGTTGCCCTTGCATTAGCTGTTCAGACTAAAAGCCAAATTAATCTTATGGTGAAGCCTACAAACTCCAAATCACATATAATGAATCATCTGTTTTGCTTCTTTCCTAATCTTGTCCATGGAAATACAAGAGAAGTACTGAGAAGCTTGTTCAAAGAGCAAATTGAAAAATAATTTCTCAAAAGAGCTCTTATACACTGTACCTATTGCTTTTCTTAAATCTTGCTTATGTCTTTTGTGTAAAAAGAGAGATGAAGGGCAGCCCCAGTGGCACAGTGGTTTAGTGCCGCCTGTGGCCCGGGGAGACCCAGGATCAAGCCCCACATGGGGCTCCCTGCATGGAGCCTGTTTCTCCCTCTGCCTCTCTCTCTGTCTCTCTCTCTCTCTCTCTCTGTGTTTATGAATAAATAAATAAGATCTTTTTAAAAAAAGAGAGAGAGAGATGGAAAAAATACACTAATTTTCTTTGCATCCAAATACACGTATTATAATTTGCAACAGATTCTCTTAATATTTTTGTTTACAGTTGGAACTGAAATTCTGGGGCCACAGAGCAATATTTAACTCTTAACTCTAGTTCCACTGGCTACTGAAACTTGAACTAAAACTCAAACTGATTTCTGGATGTTTCTGTAAGTATGTTGAACATTGTAATTTAAGAGATTACCAAATTAAAACCGACTACCTGACTTTATTTTGGACTAAGTCAATTATTACTTTATAAGGTTTTAAAGGCAGCAGACTAGGTTAATTCATAGGAAATATGCGATGGTATACAAAAATCCTTTTACCTTATATAGATTCTGGAATTGAATAAAATGATATTTTAATTAATTTTTTGCATATTAAAATAAGCATGTGGCTTAAAACTCCAACCTAGTAATTTATCTACTCAAAGATTTCTTGAGAGTTTGGCAGGAATCAGAAATAATTAAGTTACTACAAGTCTCTAGCGTATAATGACAATTTCAGAGGAAGATTTGCTCCCTCTCATGAGGGAGATTTTCTGTAGGGAAAAGAACTAAGAATTACAACTCAGAGGAAATAACTGCATCAGAGGGGGAAAGGGAAGATTTTACTTCAAAAGGAAGATGATTTAGAAAAAGACCAGCTTCTCTGAAGCCTAAGAAAGAAGCAGACCACAGACACTAAATAGCTCATTTATTTATTTATTTTTAAAGATTTATTTATTCATTTGAGAGAGAGAGAGAAAGAATATGCACATGTGGTGGGGTGGAGGGGTGGAGGGCAGAGGGAGAGGAAGAAGCAGGGTCCCTGCTGAGCAGAGAGTCTCCTGCAGGACTCCATCCCAGGATCCCAGGATCACGACCTGAGCTGAAGGCAGACGGTTAACTGACTGAGCCACTCAGGCGCCTCACATAGCTCATTTTTTAAATATTAAAGTATTTAAACCAACAGTTACCAAATACTTAATTACATTTTAGACAGAGGGATATTTCTATCCCTTAAAGACTATTAAGTTTATTGAGAGAAGTCAAATAGTTTTAAAATGAAGCGTAAAATTTTAAAATAAAATTTTACTCATACTGTGGGAGCAAAGAGGAGTGTGCTAGAATGCTGGAAGGAAATTTACAGGGAGAGACGATTCTTGAGTTGAGCAATGAAAGAGGGGAAGTGGCTTCCAAAGCAGAGAGAAGAGCCAGTTACTTGTGTTAAGAATTTCCAGTGGGGGATCTGTGAGTTGAGTGTGATGGGAAGGTAGAGTGGGTGGGGAAAACCATGTCAGAAAGACTGGAGAATGGTCTGGATGAAGAATGCCAAGGAATGTGAATATCATTTCATATGTGAAATCCCCACTAGGGATTTTAGGGAGCATAGGGATTTGCTACAATTTGCCTTTTGGAAATATCCCCTGGAGCCATGTGGTCACTTAATTAAAGGGAAGGAGCAAGGAAATATCTTAGTAAATGATGCACTAGAGTCATAAGTGAATCAACTTGGGATAGTCACAATTAATTAATCACTATTAACGGATAACTCCAAAGTTTATGACTTGAGAACATCAGGCTCAAAATAATTTTTAAAGGGAGAGGTGGGGGTGGATTTTATAAATTAGAGTCGCAACACAAAACAGAAGGCTCACACTACTTAGGATATTTCAAAGAAGGTTTAACAGAAGGACTATTTACAAAGTCGCGGGCAGAGTATTGGAAAATTTAACAGGTAGGTCCGTACCAAGGGACAAGTAACAGTGTAGTTGTTACCAGTGGTATGATCGAAGGATGAGGGGGAGATAGCAGCCACTGGAAAGCCAAAGGGAGTATTGTGGGAAAGTGACCATCTTGAGAGAAGCCAGCACCTTGAGAGAAGCCAGGACCTTGATAGGAGCAATGACTTTAGGTCAAGGGTCACCACCAACTTAAGCAAACCTGCAGGGAAAAAAGCTGAAAGGATATATCCCTTCACCTTACTCTCCTCTCCTCTTATCTCATCTCCTGCCTGGTTTTCTCATTTGCCAAACCCAATCATAAGCCAGAAGGCAAGAGGAAATTTTCATATAGATCATAGAGAATTGCCTCCAGGAGCACAGAGTAGGGTAGAAAGATGTGGAAAGTGGATGCTAAAAAACAAATGGAAGATATCCAGCAAAATATACCTTTTTTGCCCCTCAGTATCTCCTTTTCTCCCTCATCCCTTTGAAAAATCTGTGCCCTCAAGCAACAGTATCTATGGAGTACTGTCAGCTGCTAAATGATAGCATACTGCCACCTGAACTTAAAACGGTGGCCTCCACGAGTGGCTTTCAAGAAAAGTAGCAGGGAGAAAGCCAAGTATATAACTTGAGTATAATTGCTGCTATTGTGTGTGTGTGCCTAAAGTCTAAGCTGGTAACAGTAATTACCTTCTTCCACTACCCACTCTGTATTCCCTGCTCTCTGCCAGCACATCAGTCTGATGGGCATCTTAACCAGGTAGGGTGACCCACACCTTCATTTCTGTAGCATATGAATGAGCCTTTGGTGGTCTTGTCTTTAGTCAATTATCTCAATTTTCCATTATAAGGCTACTGGAAAATGGAATATTAAGCCATTTAAGCCAAAAGGTATGTGCACCCCCTAAAAGTAAATGCTCTGGATTCCAGACATAGTCCTGTTCCATGATGCAATAGCAACTAATGTTCTCCAGTAATCAGTTCCCCAGAAAGTACAGGGTTAAAATCCTATGTGTCATCTTTCAGGCCCGACCATGGACAATTACAACAATGTTCTCTGGCAGGCCTGTGGGCAGAAGAACTACTCTCCCACACCAGAGAAGGTGCATAGCAGGGCACTGAAGCCTCTGGAGGTAGCTGTAGTCAGGACTCAGAGCCCACCCCCCACCTCCACACCCACCCCTCTGCAGGCCAGCCATGCTCTTCTGCATATAGGAGCCTTCAGCTGGACTCCTCTTTACTGGGACAGGTCTCAGTTAAGAGATTGTTTAGGGGCCACTGCCAAGACCTCTTTATTAGGGGGCCCTGAACACCTTTCTCCCCTCTGACTCAGTATTCAATCCTTTCCCATTCTGAGCCTCTCCCGCTCTCTTCCGCACTACACCCCCTCCAGATGTAAGAGCTTTTGGTTCCAGCTCCTCAGCAGTGACATGGTGTGTCCCCCCCACACACAGCCAACTTCTGCACTGATACATCTGACACTTGCCAGGTGCCCCTCCATGGGGAAAATGGAACACTGGGGAATTGTCAACCTTTCCTGTTTTGACTCTTGCTTCTACTATCACAGTAAGTGAATAAAGTCTTAATTGTTTTCAGTTTAGCTCATTGTCTTAATTGACTAGCTTGACATCTGGCAGCCAGCCCTCTCTCTCTGACAATAACAACCCCCTCCCCTATCAATTCTGTGGCATGAGGAAGCTAAAAATATCAGAAGAAAGTCTCTGTGTCCAATTTATTTCCTAGCTTCTGCCAACACAGTAACCTAAAAATCATGACACAGCCTGCAGAGGACGAGGAAATTAGTTCAACTGTTTTACTCCCATTTATTTTACCAGTTTGGCTCTTGGAGAAAATGGATAGATCATGAAAAATAATAATGGACCACTACAAACTTAACCAAGGGGGAACTCCTGTGTCAGCTTCTGGTATTGAATACACTAATGAATTCATCTCTTTTAATATCCATAAAAGAAGAATCAGAAGCAGTTAAAATTTAACTGAGATGGAGAACCAATTATATTCATGGTCTTGTCCAAAAGCTCTCCTGCCCTTTTATCATGATATGACCTAAGGGGACCTGGATCACCTGAACATTCCATAGGATGTCATGTTGGTCCCCTATATTGTTGATACCATGTTAATCCGACCTGATAAACAAGAAGCTATAAGGACTCTGGAAGACCTTGTGTAATAGGTAATTTTACATGTCTGCTTGACTAGACTAAAGGATGCCCAGGTAGCCAATAAAACATTATTTCTGGGTGTGTCTATGAGGGAGTTTCTGTAAGGGATTAGCATTTAAATTGGTGAACTAAGTAAAGCAGATGGCTGTCCCCAATGTTGGTTGGCATCATGTAATCCATTAGAGGCAAAAAGAACAAAAAGTGAAGGAAGAGCAAATTTGCTCTGTCTGCTAAGAGCGGAGACATCCATCTCCTCCTGTCCTGTTTCTGTTTGATTACTTTGTATCAAGGGACACTTTTTGGTAAAGGAGGTAGGTCAGTGAGCATATGATCATGGACTCCATTGCTCTTATCACATACATCATTATCAAGAACCTGCCAGCCTGATTAAACATTAGAGTGGTCTCTCAAAGGTGAAGCTATGGTACCAGCTTAGAGATGACATTCTTTCAGGATACAATGTTCTTTGGGATATACTATGTATCTTAAACTAATGCCATTATAATATTCTGTCTCCAGTAAAATATATGGGTCAGAGAATCAGGGAATAAAAACAGGAGTGGTCCTGTCTACCATTACTCCTAATGACTCACTTGGAGAATGCGTGCTTTCTACCTCTGCAATGTTAGGCCCTGCTATGGTCTGAATGTTTGCATACACCCTCCCCCCACCCAATTCATATGTTCAAATCCTTATGCCCAATGTGATAGTGAGACCTTTCAGAGGTGATTAAGTCATGAGAGAACCCCATGAACGAGATCTATGCTTTTATAAAAGAGACTCCAGGGATCCCTGGGTGGCACAGCGGTTTAGCGCCTGCCTTTGGCCCAGGGCGCGATCCTCGAGACCTGGGATCGAATCCCACGTCGGGCTCCCGGTGCATGGAGCCTGCTTCTCCCTCTGCCTATGTCTCTGCCTCTCTCTCTCTCTCTCTCTCTCTCTCTCTGTGACTATCATAAATAAATAAAAATTAAAAAAAAAAAAAGAGAGAGACTCCAGAGGGCTTTCTTTCCTGTTTTCTGTCATCCTGGAATGGGTTCTCACCCAAACATGGCACCATGATCTTAGACTTCCATCTTCTAGAACTGTGAAAAATAAATCTCTGTTGTTTATAACTCAGTCTGTGAGTTATAGCAGCACATTTTATTATAGCAGCACATACAGATTAAGAAAGATCTATGTGTCTACAGGTCTGATTCTCGTTTTTTAATTAATTAATTAATTAATTAATTAATTAATTAAAAGATTTTATTTATTTATTCATGAGAAACACAGAGAGAGAGGCAGAGACATAGGCAGAAGCAGCAGGCCCCATGCAGGGAGCCCGACATGGGACTCGTGGGACTTGATCCTGGGTCTCCAGGATCACACCCTGGGCTGAAGGCGGGGCTATACCGCTGAGCCACCCAGATCACCCTACAGGTTTGATTCTCAAAGGGAGTGTGCTTTCACACAGTAAGAGTCCAATTAAATTTAAAGCTACCACTGGCACATGGGTACTCTTTAGGATCTTTGTGCCAGTAGATTGATAGGCACAAAAAGAGTGAACCTACTAGAAGAGATAACTGACTCTAATCATTGTAAGGACATAAGGTTGCTACTATATAATCTGGCAGGGAAGAGTATGTTTGTCACTCAAGTGATCCACTGTGGCATCTCCTGCTATTCCCCTGTCCATTTTTAACTATTAATAGACAAATACAGTAACCACAATCTGATAAGCTTGCACCGCTCTGCAAATAGTGCTAGTCAGATCAATTTTGATAAGAGTTAGACAAAGTTGGTGAGCCTACAGCTACTGTCCCTACTGCTCCTGCCCTTTAAGCACACACTGGGTTGGTTGCCTGGAGAAAGACACTAACTGACATTGACAGAATGAATCATCTTGTCTACCTGATTTTTAAGAGCCTCTTCCACTATGAATGGCCTCTGATGAGCATTTACATGGGACACAATTTTCTTTTTTTTTAGATTTGGCTTCTCCTCTCAGCCTGACCACTCTTCCTGGCATGTGACAGGATACAAATATTTTCATGCTCTTTCCATTCCAAGAAATTCATCTACATATTTTTCCTCACTTTCACATATGGTACAATATTCCAGTAGGGTTCTCTCCAAGTTCTTGAGTATAAAAATCTATTCTCAACTGCTCTTGAGTTAACATAGAACTACTTCTCAGGCCATTTTTCCTTCCATACGAAGTGGAAAACATAGGTACTGCTCAGAGTTGAGCTGGTTAGCAGTGGGATTCTGATGTAGTAGCCATCCATGTCTTCCTGATGTCAGATACCATATAGACCTATTCATACGCTGAGCCCTCATCTTCTTTCCCATTAATGCATTATAGAAAGGACTGAAGGAGAAAAGGAAAACCAGTAATCAGGCACCAAGAGAGTCTGGACCACTGGTTCCACTTGGGCAGTTTGTTGTGCCTTCTGGACCTACCTAGGTCTAGTTTCATATATACCAGGCATTGGCAAACCACTGACCATGATCCAAATCCAGCCCACCATTTGTTTTGTAGCATAGATCTTGCAAGCTAAGAATGGTTCTTACACTTTCAAATGGTTGGGCAAAAACCAAAATAAGAATAATGTCTCATGACACTTAAAATGATGTGAAATTCAAATCCCAGTGTCAATAAATAAAGTTTTATTGGAACACATCCACAGCCATTCATTTACATATTGCTTATGGCCACTTTTGAGCTATAGTAGCAGAATTGAACAGTCACAACAGAAACCATATGGCCTGCAAAGCCTAAAATATTTACTATCTGGCCCTTTATTGATAAAATTTGCTGACCCCTGATATATGCTACTTCTATTTTATAATAGAATGCACTGTGCACATCCAATTTTATGGTTCAGTGAATTAGAAAGCACAAGTTTGGCAATTTGGATATCCTATGGTCAAGTATTCAATCTGTTCCAAGACCAGCAGCCAGTCAAGGATCTTCTTTTCTAATGAATAGTTGTTGGCAGAATAGAACATAGCCTTATTCCAAAGCTCTAGGGTATCTGTTGTGATTCTGCTGGTGGGGCTTGCCAGATGCCATATAGCAGCTCTATCTGCCACCAGCAGATAGAGCAGACCATTGGTTTTGCTTGGCTACAGGGTCCACATGGCAAGACTGCCTGAACTACAGGCTGAACTATTTCAGTGCTCTTTCCTATTTCAGGTCCCACTAAAAATGCAGCCTGTGGGGTTATCCAGGAAATGGCTTGCTACAGCATGCTTAATTGTGGTTTACGTTGCCTCAAAAACACAGAGGATCACAAAGCATGAGTGATAAAAGGTACAACAGCCTCTCTACAAAGCAAATTCATCATTTGAGGACTTACTGTAATTTTTCTTTTCCTAATATATATTATTGATAAAACAAATCATCTCTATAATGTTTACTCCAAAAATATTAACACTGGTATGATATATCCTTTGTGTTCCTAATTGTATAATTCTACACGCAAAGCTAAATTATTGGTAGAATGGCAATACCATTGCACTGGGTGGCAGGGGGAGAAACGTTTGACTCTGATCCAGGAAGAGAGCTAAGGTATCTCTTGAATTTACCTTAAATTTCACTGGTGACTATGATATCAGAGTAGATGATCAAGAGAAAAGAAAACTGCTTGGGCAGTTCCTGTTTGACAGGGTACCTGCAAAAGACAAGGTTCCTCTCTACTGAAGAGATCTTTCTTCTACAATGAACAGGGAGGATGCTAATTCAGAATATACTCTTATTTTTATCCTAAAACTTAAAGGCTTTGTCCCGCCATTTTACAAACTGATAGCTGATATGTGAAACTTTCAAATTTCTACTTCTGTCATTTAAACAACTAGCCCATTCCATTTCTTTTAGTGCTTTTTCCTACAGGACTAAAGGTTCAGAAGTAATTTACAAAGGAAATTTGCAAAGGAAAATGTTCCCAGCCATGTGACTTAAAGGTTACCTTGAAAATATTTGTCTTCATTTGTCTTCTTAAAAGACCATGTTTCCTTAACTCTCTATCATGCTCTTTCCCCCACTCACTAAATTTGGTCTGAGTCTGTATTAAGGGCTGCATTATTGTCTGCTGACTTCCAGAGAAACTGCTAAGCACCAAGAAAGAAAGCACTTAGCTGCTTTTAGTCACCATCAACAGTTTGCTCATAAGAGCCTAAAAGGATCAGAAGGGGGTGGAGGAAGGATACAGAAAACCTCTAATAGGTCACCACAGGACTTTTGAGCTTGTTTATAGAGAGAACACCAGCACGAGTGACTGACAAGTAATGCTTGTAATTGATGTTGCTATAATTCTAGATGGGGTGTAATAGTATGTATATTTAATGTACAATATCTTTATAAAATTTATGTCACATCCTACTCTAATGCCCCTATAAACTGCTGTACAGGAATAGAAGGAAATGATACTTACGTTATCTTCAATACCTGTCTGGGGCATTAGCCTCTGTCTGGACAACTTCTCTACTCATTCGTCTCTGCATTGGTTTGGGAGTAGCCCTGAGACCACTAGACGATATTAAATAAATAGATAACAGCTAGACATTTAAACCATATAGACAAATCTAACTTGCTCATTGTTTTGGATAACCTGCTTTTGGGGGGGGGGTAGTTAATAATAACAACAATGTCTGATACCATTTATAAGATGGGCATGATCTTATTTAACCCCCGAGGAAGGTATCTTCATCCTTATTTTACAGTGGAGGAAATTATGGCCTAGATAGCTTAAGTAACTTGCCCAAGAGCATTCAGCTAGTAAGGAATTAGAAAGAAGATTCAAGCACAGGCATATCTGACTACAAAGCCAAAAAATGTGGAGAAAATTTTTTATCATAATCACCAAGTGCGGGATCCCTGGGTGGCGCAGCGGTTTGGCGCCTGCCTTTGGCCCAGGGCGCGATCCTGGAGATCCGGGATCGAATCCCACATCGGGCTCCCGGTACATGGAGCCTGCTTCTCCCTCTGCCTGTGTCTCTGCCTCTCTCTCTCTCTCTCTGTGACTATCATAAATAAATAAAAATGTAAAAAAAAAAAAAAAATCACCAAGTGCATCAATGTTCACTATCAGGCTTGAAATTTCCTTTAATTCACCCCAAAAGAAAAAAAAAAAAAAGAAATTTCCTCTAATTCACTCCTAGATTGTAAGCAACTAGAGGACAGATCGATGTAATCATCAAGGAATGCTCTAGACAACTGACTGGGTGATTGTTCAATATAACAAGGCATATTTCCTCCTTTCCAGGTGTTTGGATCCTGGGAGGAATACTTGTTTTTAGAGGTAAACATGCCTCAACTAAAAATAATACTGTACATTCTGGGGTAAATACTATAATCCAAAAAAGATTCCAGTGACAAAGTCTCCAGGTATAGGCTTCATTATGAGCTCAGAATTGTTCTGGGAGTAAGCTGGGAGTAGTAGCATGGTCAGATAGAAGGAGCATGTGGGTTGTTCTATCTTCCTCACTTACTGAATGCCTGGCCAAGGATTGAGGCCTAGGCCTTAACTCAATGACTGTCTTAACCACTCTGTCCTTATTTTTCTCATACACTGAAAGGGATTATTAATATATACTCATATGATTATTATGAGAATAAAAGGAAAAATGTCTTTAAATTTTCTTGCACAGATCTAAAACTTAGTAGATGTTCAACAAGTACTGGCACTTAATTTTTACTCTTTTAAAATCCAATTCAAGAAAGATTTGCTGACTTCTATTATATATCATGCAACAACTATACAGCAGATTTTTAAAGTGATTAAGAAACAATTCTCCATAAACTAGAATGGGCACAGATGTGTAAATAGCTACCTGCAATGTGCTACAAAAAGTGCTGTCTCAAAATAATGGACAAAGTGGGAACACAAAGATCAGTTAATTCTTTTGTTGGGATGTCAGAAATCTTGTGCAGAAATGAAAAGAATTTTAACCTGCATTTGAAGGTAAAAAAAAGAAATGTCATGAATTTACAAATTTTTCAGTACAGATAAAATTATGCAATGTTGATTTGCATGACATCCATCCATCTCTTCATTCAAACATTTACTGAAAGGCTACTATGTGCCAGGCACTGTTACAACATACTAGGGTCACAAAAATGAGAAGACACGGTACATCCTTTGAGGAGCTAACAGTGTAGTGATTAATACAGGGGGATACTCTATATATTCTAAAATTTCCTATCACTTATTCTTCTGTAAAGTGTTAATAATATACTTGGGCATATTTGTAAAAATGGTCATTGAGGCCATAACTCAGATCAGTAACAAAGTACAACAAAAATGCTAGCAACGTTCCCATTCTTTCACAATAATTTATGTCTCGAAGAAAAAAATGCCTTGTACATTTCCATTGTTGGTTTTTTTTTTCTTTATCCCTCCATAAAATTAAGAGTTCAGTTGAGGTCAACTCTTGAGCTTCAATTGTATGCACTAGACAGACAAACATGTATAAGATATGTATGCCTTTGAAGAGTTTACAATTTACTGATGGTATGAAATCATCTATCTGTGTAGATTATGGCAAAACTCCTTCCCAAGATTTATTGTCTATGAAAACTAAAGGGGAAAATAATAGAAAACAAAGTAGAATTTATTAAATTGTTCTTTTAGTGTACCTGCAGAATCATTTCTCCCCTAATTTCTGCAGGCACACAAGAAAACCAAATTAAGTGTTGGATTTAGTGCCTGCTTTGGGCATCTTGATGTACTACTGTATAAACTTAAGTCTCTGTTTCCTAGGAACTATTGGACAGAGCATCTTGTATTTCTCACTAAGAAATTTTATACTGAAGAGACAATGGAGATTAAGGCTATAAACAAATTAAAATGGCTTAAGTAAACCTAGCACTTTTCCACAGTAAGATGTCTCTCCTGTTTCTCAGATCAGATTGTATTTCTGAAAATCCAGCTATACATTGTTTTTAAGAATACCCCTAAAACATGATAGCACAGAAATATATAAAGAAAAATGGTAGAAAAGATGTATTAGCCAAATACTGCCCAAAAGAAATCTGGTGAAGGATATATATATCAAAGAAAATAGAGAATAAGACAGATAGAGATAAAGATGGGCAACAGGATAGTAAAAGGAACAAGCCACCCCAAAGATATGACAATAATAATTTTTTGAGTCTAACAACACAACAAAAACAAAAAATGCAATTGCAAGTAAGAATTGATAAATCCAAAATCATAGTATACAATTTGAACAAATCTCTATCAGAAAGTCTCATCGAACGGGATCCCTGGGTGGCGCAGCGGTTTGACGCCTGCCTTTGGCCCAGGGCGCGATCCTGGAGACCCGGGATCGAGTCCCACGTCGGGCTCCCGGTGCATGGAGCCTGCTTCTCCCTCTGCCTGTGTCTCTGCCTCTCTCTCTCTCTCTCTGTAACTATCATAAATAAATAAAAAAATTTAAAAAAAAAAATTTAAAAAAAAGAAAGTCTCATCGAACAAAAAAAAAAGTGAGAATAGAAAATACTTCAACAATGAATTCATAAGCTTGCACAAATAAATGAGTATGGTATTCTGCATTAAACAAATAGAATATATACATTTTCAAGTATACATGAAACATCCAATGAATTAATCACAAGTGGGTCACAAAAGAAGTCCAATAAATTTTTTAAGATGCTTTTTTTGGTTGTTTTTAAGAGAGAAAGTTCATGTTTGTGAACCACAGTGACAGTGTTGGGCGGTGGCAAAAGGGGATGGAGAGAGAGGGAGAGAGAGAATCTTAAGCAGGCTCCATATCTAGCACAGAGCAACACATGGGGCTTGATCTCATGACCCTGAGATTACAGCCTGAGCTGAAATCAAGAACCGGATTCTCCTTGGGGCACCTGACTGGCTCAGTTGGTAGAGAATACAACTCTTGATTTTGAGGTCCTGAGTTTGAGCCCCATGTTAGGGGTAGAGATTAATTTTAAAAATTAAAAAATAATAACATCTTTAAAAAATTAAAATAGCAAACTCCAGATAATTAGAAAACTTTAAATATAATCCTAATAAACCATCAGTTAGAGACTCACAATATAATTTACAAAATACTTAGAAACAAATAACAACTAAGTACCATATGTTAAAATGTGTGGGATGAAGCCAAAGTGGATCTTAGTGTGAAATTTCGAGCCTATAGATATATTCATTAAAAAAAAAAAAAAAGGATTGAAAACAGATGTGTTAAAAAATCAACTCAAAAGATTAGAAAAAGAATGGAGTAAATCTGAAGAGAGTAAAAGGTAAAGCAAATATCAGAGATCTATAAAATAGAAAAAAAATTAGTTCAACCAAACCAAAGAAACTGGTACTCTCAAAATAACATCAGCAACTTACAAATTCATAATTCTTAGGAAGATTTACCAAGAACAAAAGAGAAAAAAGATGACTGACCTATGTTAGCAATCAGAAAGAGGACAAAAGTCTAGATAGAATATATATTTAATACAAGGAGACAATAATGGATACAAATAACAATGGTCACCATAAAATGTGAAACAGCCTAAAATGTCTAGCAATGGAGAATTCTGGACTCGTCATGCGATGAAAGATACAACAAAAAGATTAAAGATTAATGATCACCATGGATAAATCCTAAAACATGGTTAGCCAAAAAAGGCAAGCTGCAGAATATGTATAAACACATCACTTATATAAATGTTAAAAATATGCAAAGCAGGATGATATTACGATATTACTTAGGCGCACATACACATGTAGTAAAAATATGGAAACATTCATGGGGATTACAGAAATCAAAAACAGGGTAAATATTACCACAAGGAAAAGAGGGAACCAGTGATAGTAAATGGAAACAGGGAGGAAGGCTTTGTAACAGTAGTATTTTTTCTTTAAACACATCTGAAGTAAATAAAGCAAAAAGTTAATATTTGTTTGCGGGCATACAGGTAGTCACATTACTCTCCTTATGCTCTTATTATTTGAAACATTTCATAATAAAATTTTTAAATTTTTAAAATAAAATTTTTTAAATAAAAAATCAGTTCAACTATTTAATCTTTTGTTCCTTTTATATCCCCTCTCCTATCTTTCTCCTCTCCTATCCCACAGCTGGAACATAGAGGTCCCAGGTTCACCAGCTTATGTACCCATGAAGTTCCACAAATATCAATAGATTTCACCCCTACATGAATATCTGAAAAACCTCAAATCTTCTTCAGGTTTCTCAGGAAATTCCCAGAGATATTTTGCCTCCTTTATTCAAGTCATCATCACAAGCCTTTTGAGGGAGGCTATTAGAACACCTAGCTATATAAGGTAACAAAAGGAAGTTGACCAGAAAGCCCCAAAGCCAATTTAGGTGGGAAATAATTTCAGATTGTAATGAGTAAAATGATGATCACAGGTATCTTTCACTTCAGTTACCATCCAATTGGTAAACTCCTGGTTCCCTTAACCCACCCTACAGAAGGCATAATACAAGCAAATTCCCCTGGGATCGTTGCCATTGCTTCTGCTTCCATTTAGCCTGCTCTCTGACCCACACCGACCCACAAGCCTGTAGCTCCCCAGCCCAACACACACCCAACTCAGCCTGTAGGTAAGTGAGAAAGGTAGATGATGCTCTTGCCCCCCATAGCCCATGTGAAACAGGTTTCTCTTCTGAGATAAATGTGGATTTGTCTTCAATCCAACTGGAAGCAAGTCATCTAAAATATGACAAAATCTAGTGCGAAATAATTATTTGCAAGTACTTCAAATAAAATTCTCATACTTCTTACAATGGTCGTAAATTGTTCATGGTGAGAATTAAAGCTACTTTATGCTGACTTAAACTAAGGTACTTAACAGCTATATATATACAGTTAATGACAATACCTTTACTATATTAATCACCGACTACCTTTCATTCCTTTCTTGAATCTATGCTGAAACATAAAACAAAGCAAAAAATGACTGAAGGTTCTATCCTTAAGCTACTATAAAAAAGCTTGCTTTTTATAACTATTTTAAGGCAATAGTATGGTGTCTCTTTAAGGCACAACAGAAAAAAAAAAGGCACAACAGAGATCCAAAGGTACCTGTAGATTGGTGAGTAGGAATATTAACTGGAATCAAAAGGACTAAAGAGGCTAAAGGGGATCAAAATGGCGGCTGTTTTGCATGTTACTTTATCAATATCTAAATATTTCTGGAATTTCACATGTTAAAAAAAAGAGCTAGAAGACCAACTATTTTTAAAAAGACTTTTACAGTAATCCAGGAAAATCTCAATAATATTTCATAATGAAATACTAACCCGATCTTTCTCAGTATTGTCAGATAGTGTATAATACAGCTATATTGTTGGACCAGTAAACGTTTTCATTTGATATCAAAGGAAAAATGTGAAATGTTTGTATTTAAGTAAGTAACATGGAATATTTGTTGGCTTAAATTAGCTTCTCTATATGTTTGAAGCAATATTGCCACTGGTATACATTATGGGCGATTGAAATAAATTTGGGAGGGGGGTGTCAGAAACCAATAATGGATTTCTCAAGACATAGGAAAATTTTGCATTCCTGTACCCAATTTCATGCCAGGAAAAGAGAAGAAAACTTATTAGCACAAATTTGATTTTATCTTACGGTTACCCTTCCCTCTTTCTTCCCCCCATTGCTCACTCTCACAAACCTCCCTTCCTCATCATCTCCCTCAAGGGTATCTACTTATTCTTCACTGTTGCCATAACCCCCAATGACACAGTTCTTTCCCAGTCATAACTCAGCCATCTCCAATAGGCTTTCTTACTCAGGCACCCCGCAGTTTTCTATCTCCTTTGTTCCACCTTATCCTTCCCTCTCCATGTTTCCATTTTCAGGTTTTCTCTCAACTCTTACCCTATCTTTTACCTTCTCTATCACTTTTGTGAAAAGTAATAGGACATTGTTCTTTCTTTTCTACAGAGCCTGAGCTGGATTCATCCCAGAAGATAGTAATCCTATCATTTTCATTTTATAGATTGACCACAGAAATGTAGAGAGTAGAAAAACCCATATTGGCCAACTTCAGTCTTTTGTGTTTCTTTAATCCTGAGAAAGGTGGTGTAGAATCTTTTCAGTTGGTGGAGTTCAATTCTCACCTTGGGTATAGAGATTACTTAAAAATAAAAATCATTTTTAAAAACTCCAGAGAAACGTGATGTAAACTTCTCAGCGAGTCTGTGTATGTTTCAGGGGGTTTCAGGGAGTTCCCTAAAAATGAAAGACACCAAATCTCACATTTATATCAATGAGATCCAAGAATGCATACTTCAAATAAAAGCAAGTTAACTATGCCAATGAATATCTTGGCATCAATGAGATTTACTAATAAAAAGAACTCTATTAACTCTTTTTCTGGATGGAATTATGACTAATATGAAAAGGTCAAATGCTTTATTAAATTACTTCCATATTCTCTCCAGATGTGGGATTTGCTTTTTGACATTGCACGAACCTAATACCAACACTTAATTTAATGAAATCCTCAAAGTACTAAATAGACTTCATCAAAATTTATATTTTTGCATGAAAAAAATCTTAAATAAATATTCTTATCTTCTACCTACTGTTTTCTGGCTTGATGTGAACTGGTGACACTTTTTTTGGTGGAATAATAGGATACAAATTGACAAGATCCCATTTGATCTCCTCAATGTCTTTGAGTAAATACAAATAATATTGGATGATTCTACATTTTTTAAACTAAATTATACCCTCGACATGGGGTTCAAACTCATAATCCTCAGATCAAGAGTGGTATTCTCTACCTGGTGAGCCAAAATTGATTCCCTTGCACCCTAGGATGATTCTAAATTAAAACAAAGTTTAAAAACAACTTTCTAGACTGAAACAATTTTGAAGTCAATACCTTTCCCGCTATTAGAAATGTAAAATGTTTAATATTGAATATACATCCCCAGAGAGTTCAATTCCATCCTTCTAGCTGAGTATCACTGTATTAAAAGATCAACCCCCAAATACAAGAAGCAATTGGAAACCGCATTACCTTCCCTTATAGAGAAGTATAGTTTATAAAACCTAGACTAAATGAGATGGAAAAGACCTTGGGAAAGACATCAATATTTAAATTGTCTAGGAATGGTGATCATTTATTCTTTTTAAAGGTCTCCAAGGAGGAAAACTTGCTAGTGTCTTTTCATGGTATATAGAGATTCACCACTTCAGAATAGAACTCCTTCTTGAGCTGAATAAGAATCTCCAAATTTTATGCTGTTACAAATAAAGTTTTGGGTTTGATTTATTTGTACATAAAACTTACTTTTTGTAGTTAAGTAGGACCTTTTTCTGAAAATTAAATTGATGGATAGGTATTTAAAGCCTCATTAAAAAGCCAAATGCATAAATAAACACCAATTCACATTTCTACCAAGAAGATATGAGAAAGTCCATTTCATCATATCCTGGACATCCAGATTGCTCCTGAGGTTAAATAAATAAATAAATAAATAAATAAAAGTTTTTCATGGAAGTATTCTACTAAGTCCTGGTGTTTTTATCTTCCTTTCTTCAGATGGTTTGGAAACTGTAAAGACTGCCAGTGTTGTCTCCAAGGAGTAGCAGAAGAGCCGAAGAAGGCCAAAAAGCCCACCTTGAATTCTGCATCACTTGCATCTGTGTGATCGGCCACATACTTCAGTTCATTTAACAAACCTTTGTTTCTCTATTACTATGTTCTAAGCTCTGTTTTAGACTCTAGGAAGCAAAAAACACTACGCATTGTTGTTCTCAAGAACGTCATAGTCATAAATGTAGTGTTTATCTAAATGGTATATGGCAGAAGGTAAAAACAACCTTTGCCTTAGCCTAATGTAAATAATTCTTCGGAAACATCTTTTACACTATTTCTATTGTTGATGTTATTTCTAAATCACCATTTCAAACAAATGTTTATTAGCCCTAGTCATATGCAAGGCACTAACTTCAAGATTCAAGGGCTATATAAAAATATACAAGACATTAAGTGTGCCTACAGGGAGACAAATCTCCTTGGGTCTTCAATGTTTTCAGCATGTCTTGTGAGCAGAGGCATTTACGGATTTTGTTTTGGGTCATCTTTTCAAGGATGTTTATACAGTGAACAGTCTAGAAGGTAAAGATAATATCTTCCTTCAGAGCAGAAGGCAGTTTCTGTAATGTCTAGCATAATAAAAAAGAACATCTTCCTCTGGGGAAAAGGAAGGACAGGTTTGCTTGTCAAAGATTTGCTTCCTTAATCTCAGGGTTTCTTTGCTATTGCATAAACCCACTGTATATGTAGCATCCACCTGGGCCACTCTGAGTCACCACATGGGACTTGGAACAAGGAGAACTGAAGTTCATGCTGCATTGATAGACTAAGAATAATTCTTTACCTCTGATTCAGGAGTCTCCCTTCTACTGCCAACATACATGAAGCTGCAGCAGACTAACTTTTTAGCCTGCAAATAGGCAAATTCTTAAAACTTTGCAGTTCTTGACAATGCCATCAAAAAATTTACTATTTAATGAAGACTTAAGAAAAGCGCATAGATAACCATAATCATTGTGGTAATAGTTACCCAAAATACTATAGAAAAAAAACCAAAATTGATTCTATCCAAGAGACAGGTTCAGGTAGGAAGTTAAGAGAAGGAACTCACATAGGAAAAGGAGAGCATTAATTGTCTTTCTAGTCCTATTTCTCTGACCATTCTTTTTTTTTTTCAAGATTTTATTTATTTATTCATGAGAGACACACAGAGAGAGGTAGAGACACAGGCAGAGGGAGAAGCAGGCTCCCCACGTGAGCCCAAAGCAGGACTTGACCCCAGGACCCTAGGATCATGCCCCAAGTCAAAGGCAGATGCTAAACCACCGAGCCACCCAGGTGCCCCTCTGACCATTCCTCCTCTGTTGGAGTCACCCAAGATTCTGTCATTGTCCCACTTCTCTTTGCAATGTATATTCTTTCTCGGGAAATTCTATCCATTTATAGGAGTTCAGCTACGAAATATGCATGTCTGTCTCTAATTTCTTTCCAAGCTCCAGCTCCCTGTTTCCAATTGCCTACTTCACATCTGGATATTTAACAGGTGACTCAAACTTAACATGTCCAAAATTGAACCCATTCTTTCTCTCCCTGATGTACTCAATTGTCTCTTTTTCCCCATCCCCATAACTGTTAATGGAATAATCATTCCCAGGGCCTCAGGCAAGAAACCCAGAAAAAATTTTCATTGCTAAGTAGGCATGTCATTAGAGCAAAAAAAAGTCAGTTTAATAGTATCAGCCTGAAATAAACTATGCTGTTGAAGCCTGTTATGTGTTGACACTGTCAATACTTTCGACTTGGGAGTTGTCTTGTCCCTCCAAAGCAACTGCTTTATCTCCACTCCAATGTATTATTGGTCAACTTGAGAGTTCAACATTGTTATTCTTATTTCAAAGTTCTTGTTGGCTTTTCCTAATTGTCTCTGTGCACTAACTCTATGCCTACTCAAACTGGATTCTAAACAGATCACCTTGGTGTCTAAGGGAATCACTTTTGGAGATTTTCATCATCCCATAAAGTGAATTAATAAACAAGTCCTGAGAATTTTGCCTCCTTAATAAATGTATCCTATCTGTTCCCTTATTTCCATCTCTGGAAATACATTATCTTGGTTTTACCCTTTGACACCTACTACCAGCTTCTACTGCTTTCTGCTTATCCCCTTCAGTATTAATCTCCCCAAATCTAGATTGTATACTTTCTTTTCAAAATTCAAGTCTGACTAACACATTCTCTGCTTAAGCACTCCCCCATACCAGTAGCTCCCATGACTATAATGCAGATAATTTATTATAGGTCTTTTAAAGGAAAGTTCAAGTATCTTCATAGGATAGACAAACCTCTCCATGATCTGAATCCTGTCTAACTCTCCAGCCTCATCTTGGCCACTTCCTACTTTAATCATCAAGCTACAGCAAAATCAAACTGATTAAGTTCCTCCTACACAATGTGCTTCTTCTCGCCGCCTTTTTTTTTTTTTTTTAAGATTTTATTTATTCATTCATAGACACAGAGAGAGAGGCAGAGACACAGGCAGAGGGAGAAGCAGGCTCCATGCGGGGGGCCCGATGTGGGACTCGATCCCAGGTCTCCAGGATCACACCCCAGGCTGCAGGTGGCACCAAACCGCTGCACCACTGGGACTGCCCATTCTTCTCACCTCCTTCATGGCATTTCTCATACTGTTCCTTTTCCCTAGTGTTCACTTCCTAGTCCTCTCCCTGCTCTGTCTTGACTTGGCAAACTCGTTCAATTGCATGTTTCTCCAGTTGGTCATCTCATCAAAGAAATCCATGGTGTTCTCATACAATTCCTTCCCATCTAAGAGGACCCTGCTTGCACTCTCAAAATATCACTACTTATCTCTAACCCTTAACATGCTGGACTATAATTCCCTGTATTTATTCTGTTTCTGGCTCCTCCACTAGAGTAAGATACTTCAGAGCAAGAACTCATCTTTCTCTTCTTATTGGCTTGAATGATATCTGGCACATAAATATTCAATAAATATTTATTGAATGAATGTATACATAGATGAATGGATGGATGAATGAAGAGTGGGAAATGAGCTATGAATATTGATATAGAAATTTAATCAAAGTACATTTAAAACTTTAATGAAGGGAAAAATGGACAGACTACAGTATGTTGGTCTACTGAAAAGGCATTAGTTACTATGATAAATGTAGCAACGATAGGATAGATCTGGCTGCTGTTCCAATAATTGTTATAAATATTTTCTTTTTTTTGCTGTTAATCTTTGTTTTTCTTTTTTTAAGGTAAACTCTCCCCCCCAATGCGTGGCTTGGAATCAGAACCAGGAGATTAAGAGTCATATATTCTATCAACTGAGTCAGCCAGGGACTCTAAGCCCCTGATAAATTAGACATATAATGGATAAAGTGGAATATGGTCATTATTTTCTTTCTTTCTTTCTTTCTTTTTTTTTTAATTTTAGGGGTGCCTGAGTGGCTCAGTCAGTTAAGCCTCTGACTCTTTTTTTTTTTTTTTTAAGATTTATTTATTTATTCATTCAGAGAGAGCGAGAGAGAGGCAGAGACACAGGCAGAGGGAGAAGCAGGCTCCATGCAGGGAGCCCGATGTGGGACTCGATTCCGGGTCTCCAGGATCACACCTCCCGCTGCAGGCGGCACTAAACCGCTGCGCCACCAGGGCTGCCCTGGTCATTATTTTCAAATTGGTATCTTTCACCTCTTTTTAAATGGTAAATGTAAAGCATAACACTAAAGTATATAACGAGAGAGTTTTTTTTTTTTTTAAGATTTTATTTACTTATTCATGAGAATACACAGAGAGGAGAGAGAGAAGCAGAGAAACAGGCAGAGGAAGAAGAAGGCTCCATGCAGGGAGCCTGATATGAGACTCGATCCCGGGTCTCCAGGATCAGACCCTGGGCTGCAGGCAGCGCTAAACCGCTGAGCTACCAGGGCTGCCCACGAGAGAGGTTTATATTAATATTGTATACATTGCTCTCTTTCTCTTTCTCCTTAGTGAATTCATTCCCATTTACATCAATTCAAAAAATGTAATAAATGATTTGTGTCCTTGGAAAAGACTGATGGTACTTAGTTCAGATGGGACTATGAAGTATGTGATAGGGAAGGAAAAACAAAGTATGAAGTATAGATGATATATAGTGATAAAGTATTTGGAAAATAGTATATAGACTTCAAGTCCAATAGTATATAGGACTGCAAGTAGTGAAAACAATAAACAATAAACTATATTTTAATCATCTGAGATAAACAATAGTACAGGATAAATGTATCTCAAAATAGAATGGGAGGGGAGTTTGGGAAGGAAAGCAGATATATTTTTCACCTGAATCAGAACCTTTGATGAGACCTAGAGTTTCCACAATTCTTCTAAAGGTATTTTCTTCTACATTAGTTTGAATAATTTAGATCAAAGTGGAACTTGGTCTTCCTCTTCTCTATGACTCCCTGGCACTTATTTAAATATGTGATTCTGAGGGTGGATCAACTTGAGCTAGATATGTTTTATCTTTCTATATTGCTAATCTACAAATGTAGATTTGGAACAGAAGCATAACCTTTATATAGCATCTTAATCAAAATACATATAATGGGTGCCTGAGCAGTGCAGTCCATTAAGCGTCCAAGTCTTTGTTTCAGCTCAGGTCCTGATCTCAGGATCATGTGATCAACCCCCACCTCTGGCTCCACCCTCAGCTTGGGGTCTGCTTGAGACTCTTCCTCTCCCTCTGCCTCTCCCCCTCCACCCTGCATGTGCCTGCACATGTGCGCTCTCTCTTTCAAATAAATAAATCAATCTTTGGGGGCACCTGGGTGGCTCAGTCAATTAAGCATCTGCCTTAAGCTCAGATCATGATCCTAGAGTCCTGGGATCAAGCCCTGCCTGAGGCTCCTTACTCAGTGGGGAGTCTGCTTCTCCCTCTCCCTCTGCTCCCTCTCCCCCCATGCTCTCTTACTCATTCATTCCCTCAAATAAATAAATAAAATATTTTTTAAAAAGTTCATACTTTTTAATACAGCAATTCCCCTATGGGAATCATATCATATTAAGAGAGAAAATCGTGGATATATCCAAAGATTTACTTACAAAGATAGTCATGAAGGCATTATTAAAAATAGAAAAAGTATATAAATAATAAACATGCCAATTCATGAAGAGTTGGATAAATTACAGTATGTTCATATAATGGGAAACTATCCAGTCATTTAAAAATCACATTTTGGAATACTTACTGACATGGGAAAATATTCACAATACATTGTCAAATGAGAATGGTAGACTACAAAATTATAGGTTGATCCAAATTAAAACACACACACACATACATGTATACTATAAGTAGAAGAATATACACCAAATATGAGGAGTGGTAAATAGTTAACTCAGAATGGTGAGATTATAGGTCATATTTTTTCTTCACTGGATCTTTCTATATTTAAAACATTTTATAAAATAAACATTTTTAAATGGCATTTTGGGGAGTTTTAAAATTTGTTTCTGAGGTGGGGAAAAGACAAACTCTTAAGAAGTAGGTTTTAGAGTGAATAGAAAATAGTGAAGTGTGATCTTAAGCAATTCTAAATAAATTAAGGGGTCTAGCCTTCATAGACCAGGAACCTGAATAATGAACAGTTAAGGAGGAAAAGCACATCCAGTTTGGATCAAGGTAGTCAGATCGTAGGAGAAGTGCCTGGCACAATAACAGTCTTCCCGTCTTTCTCTTTTTTTCACTGCTTACTACAAAAGAGGAGTGGAAACCTTTATGATGGTCTTTCTTTAGAGGACTGGTCAGCAGGGATCTAAAATCTCATTATTTTTCTAGAGAAAGGCTGAGAAACAGAAGCTATCTATAACTGCCTCTGACATTAAAACTCATCTGAAGCTTCAAATTACTGAATGCCAACAGCAAACTCATCAGACATATCCTGCAAAGATTTTAGCACAAGAAAATATTTGATAATATTAACTATTATTTTGGCACTAATAAAATGAAAGTTTTTCTACCCGTGCTTTGCCACATTAAATACATATATTAAGAAAAATCTAAATTATGTCATGATACAGACTCTACTAAATGAAAGGAACCTTAGCTTGTCTACTTCATAATAGCCAATTAAACTATTTCTTTAACCAATTCTTTAAATATATCACTAAAAACAACTTATTAATATATTTGAAATGAATAAATTAGTAATTAGTAATTGTGTTTTATTTTAGTCAAGGATTATATAGCTAACCTATGGATTATATAGCTAATTATATATAGCTATATAGAATTATATAGCTAGAATTATATAGCTAACCTATGGATCACTTGACCATTCCTTTGGAAAGCCTTGCTCAAAATTTACAAAACCACACCAGACCCAGGACTACTTACTACTCATTACCAGCAGCTCCTCAAACTGAGGTCTTGTACTTGATTGGGAGGAAAAACACCATTTACAAAGAGCTATCTGCTTCTCTAAACCCAAACTTATAACCTGTAAAGCTCTACACTACACATTCAGACCCATGATAATTTTGGTAAATTCAATCATTAAATTATCATTTGCCTTTCATTTCTGATTATTCTAGAATTTCACAAGTCCCTACTACTTCAGCCATAATGTTCCCTGTTATGATGAACTGTAGACACCTAATGAACAAAAAAGAACTATTATTTAAAATAGTGGTTTTAACACCATAGGTTACATTATAGGCTGTGAAATAAAATTAGTGGGTCATGACTAATTTTTAAAAAATTAAATATAAAAGAATAGATTACAAGATCAGGATGCAATACACATCAGGAGTACACAAAAAAGCATTATTTCGTAAAACTTGTTTCAGTTATGTATGCATGTGTATACTGGCTTACAATGTGATATGTGTTTAAATGGGGATACAATATGTTGTGTATTGTTTTGAAAAGCAAACATGCCCCAGGATATACAATTTGTAGCTAAGGATATTTTTGGAATAGTTTTCCTTAATGCTCCTATATTGGCACCTATATTGGCTCCTATATATAATATCTGTATTATTTGATTATTTAAGAAAGGCATATACTATATCAAAAGTAAGAAAGAAAGAGATGACAAAGTAAATTTCTGAATATGCTTTTAAATCCTTCCTGAAAGTACCCATATGGGATATGTTTCTTTATGGGACTTCGTATATCCATTTTATCAATAAGATAGATTAGATAAATAGAGAAATGAAAGAAAGATCAATTTATCTGTCTATCTCTCTATCATCTATTGAGAGAGTGTGCCTACTAAATGCCAGGTGCCAGGGATGCAAAGAAATAGAACAAGCCCCTCTGAGGGTAAAATCCTAGTAAGGGAGACCACAAATTAATAAACAATAAGCTAACAATATGCTAATGGTTTTAGTAAATGTTGTAACTGATAGTCTAGAGGTATATCTCCAGTTCAGTGGCAAAAGTGCAGATCTTGATTTCAGTGAAATTCAAATTTTCAAGTGAATGAAAAAAATTGGGAGCCAATCTGATAGGAAGCATTGTTCTTTTCTAGACTTGATGAATAATAATTGTTTATAATCCAAAGATGTAGTGACCTATGAAGTAATCTAGAGCAAGAAGATGACTCATGACTCAGCTTGTTATTCCATTTGACAAACATTAATTGAGTACTTTCCATGTGCCAGGCATGGTAGCAGGAGCCAGACAAACAAAGGTGAATAAAATACATGTTCAGTGCCCATGGTTAATTGCTGTCTAGTAGGGAAAGATAACGTAAAAACAGAAAATAAGTCACAGTGCAATTAGCACAGTTAAGAAGGGGTATTTTCAGGTACAGTGGTGATACAGGAAAATAGGTGATCAGTATCGTGGAGGAGAAGACACAGCATTTCACAAAATGCAAATACAGTAGTCCCTATACAGAGGATACTTCCAAGACCCCAGTGGATGTCTGAAACTTTGATCACTGTGGGGTATGTTTTTTCCTATACATACATGCCTATGATAAAGTTTAGTTTATAAATTAGGCACAGTAAGAGATTAACAACAATAACTATTAATAAAATAGAACAATTATAACGATGTACCATAGTAAATTATGTAAATTTCATCTCTCTCTCTCAAAGTATCTCTTATTGTACTGTACTCATCTTTCTTCTTGTGATGACTTGAGACAATAAAATGCTGCCAGAGGAGGTGAAGTGAGAGTAGATGAAGTGAGTGATGCAGGCTTGAGACACGGGGACAGGCTACCTCAGACCTTCTGACCATTGGTCGGAAGGAAGATCACCTGCTTCCGGACTGCGGTTAATGGGGACACTGAAATCATGGAAAGCAAAACTGTGGATAAAGGGGGAACTACTGCAGGCGGAGGTGGAATAGGAGATTCACAGGAAGAGAAAGGGAGAAAGGCATTCTGTGCTGACAAAACGATGTCTTCAAGGGTGTGTGTTAGCCTGGTACACTTGGGCAACTACAGGAAGATACTACTGTTATCCTAGGGTGTCAGAATGTGGTCAACAGAAATGAGGCTGGGGAGGCAGACTCAGCCACATCAGGAAAAACTTTTTATATCATGCATTATATTCCACAGATAAGGAAGATACAGATAACTATACAAGGTTTTAGTCAGAGAGTAACTTTTAAGTCAACTCTGACAGTGGCATGGAAATTAATTGAAAGGGAAAAGAATTTGGAGACCTAGAAAACCAGTGGGGCTGTGAACTTTGATATCACACTGAACTGCTAGCACATTATGTGACCCAGGACATGCTGATATGAGGAAAACCAACATGTAATATTTTTATCTTTCAAAGCTGATAATGCAGGGAATTAACAAGTTATGTACGTATAAACAGTAGTTTCACAGTTAGGAAGCTGTGAAGCATCCCTCAGATGAGTTCTATAGTATCATGTGCCAGATTCCCCCTTTGGTTTATCAACATTATTAGATCATCTGAAGAGCCATCAAAGTCACTGCCTGAATCTGCTGTGTGGCAGGGCTGGCTCACTGTGGAAGAAGTTAACCCCACAGACTCTAGATTTGGGAAGTGAGGTCTCACAAATGGGAGTAGGCTCCTGGGTTTCCCATTTGAGGAATGTTCCTCTCTGCTCCTTGTTAAAGTAAACTGCGCTTCCAAAATCTAATCATTACCTCACAGCTCCATTTGTCTCTTCATCTTTTCTCTAAAATTTGCCTCAATCAGAGCCAATACTTCTTTTAATAATAACAGTAGGTACTTTCATAGCACTCCCTATGTGTCAGGCACTATTCTAAATGCTCTACATATATTAAATGAGATGAGACAAAAACCCAATGACACAATAACTATTATTATTGTCTTACCCTATTCAAGCTGCTATATAACAGATTACCAAAGAAAGGTTGGTTTATAAGCAATAGAAATGTATTTCTCATAGTTCTGGAGGCTTGTTAGTTTAAGATCAAGGTGCTGGCAGATTCCACATCTAAAGAGAGCCGCTTCCTGGTTCATATCCCTAATCCCCTCCCAAAGGCCCCACCTCCAAATACCATCGCTTTGGGGATTAAGTTTTAACATAAGAATTTTGGGGGGGACACACACAGTTCTATAGCAATGATCCTCATTTTTCATTGAGGAAATAGGAAGTTGCCCAAGATCCCACATAGTAACAGAGGCACTAATCATATCCATGCCACAGGCTCTAGAGTTGATATTTGTAATCACCATAATATGTTGCCTCTCACAAATCTCAATTTTATAAGGTACCTAGTAGGAAATAAGGGACCAGTACATGGAATTTTGCTTTATAGAAAACTTTATTCTTGTACCCAGTTGTTATGCCTTTAACTACATGATTTGCATTGGTCCAACAATCTTAAACATAATTCCTCATACTATGTTTGGAAGTGCAGTTCAGCCAGATGGAAAGATTACTTTCTTAGTTGATTTTCCTTACAGCTTAACCAGAACCCTCTCCGTTATCACAGATAAGATCTTTCTGTAAGCATTCTCCTAGGACATGAGACTTACATAAGAATTTGTAGCTCGTTAAAGTGTCTTCTTTTTAATACTCAAGATTAAAATGAAGCCTTTTCTGTAAGGTCCGCAGTAAGAGCAAATCTAATGTAAGTCTTTTATTGATTAAAAAAAAAAACTTAACTGCATTAATCTTTTTACTTTTTTTTCTTGTCTTTGGGTCATAAGTCACCAATTCTTGCAGGAGAGGGAATTATAGGAATTTTGTTCCCTGAAACTTTTATTTTTTTAGATTTTACTTATTTATTTGAGAGTGAGAGAGCATGAGCAGGGGGAGGGGTAGAGAGAGAGGAAGAAGCAGGCTTCCTGCTGAGTGGGAAGCCCAACATGGGATTCAATCTTGGGACTCCAGAATCATGACCTGAGCAGAAGGCAGAGGCTTAACAGACTGAGCCACCCAGGCACCCCTGTTCCCTGACACTTTTTTTTTTTCCAAATATTTAATTTATTTATTCATGACAGACAGAGAGAGAGGCAGAGACATAGGCAGAGGCAGAAGCAGGCTTCATTCAAGGAGCCCGAAGTGGGACTCCATCCTGGAACTTGGGGATCACACCTTGGGCCCGAGGTAGGCGCTAAACCACTGAGCCACCATGCATCCCCTCCCTGACACTTTCAAAGAGGATATCATAACAGCAGAAAATTATTTTTTTAAAAAGAAATCATTCTATCATATAAGGTTTTAGAATCTACTTACTGGTGGAAGGACCTCCACCCTGCCCATTCTTAAACATTTCCTATGTCAGGGCACCTGAGTGGCTCAGTGGTTGAGCATCTGCCTTTGGCTCAGCTCATGATCCCTGGGTCCTGGGATCCAGTCCTGCATGGGGCTCCCTGCATGGAGCCTGCTCCTCCTTCTGTCTATGTCTCTGCCTCTCTCTCTCTGTGTGTCTGTCAAGAGTAAATAAAATCTCTCTTTTTTTAAAGATTTTATTTATTTATTCATGAGAGACACACACAGAGAGGCACAGAAAAAAAAAGGTTTTCTATGTCATTTTTGGAGTCTAGATTTTATCTCTGCAAAAAAAATTATTTAAATTGTGAGGAGCACCAGGTGATGTATGGAATCAGTGAATCACTATATTGTACACCTGAAACTAATATTTGCACTGTATGTTAACCAACTGGAATTAAAAACTTAAAAAGAGGGCAGTCCCGGTGGCCCAGTGGTTTATTATTGTTATTATTAAGTAAATTCTATGACCAACGTGGGGTTGGAACTCAGGACACCTAGATCAAGGGTGGCATGCTCTACCCCCTGAGCCAGCCAGGCAGCTCTAGCTCCTTACACTTTTTCAAAATCCTTCTTTAGGTGAGCAAAATCTTAGAACTGTAATGGGCCTGTGATCCTGAGTATAATAACATATTAAAATATTTCTGACTCCCCCCCCCCCAGGACTTTAAAAAAGAAAATCTTGATGCGCATGACATAAAGGTCAACATTTTCTGCAAAAACAACTTTGTGAAAATTGTTGCCAATGCTTCAAAGTGAGAGGACAAGGAAGGCGAGCGTAGAAGAATCTCCGTGTTCTTCTTCAGTTGCTAATGTTGGGGCTTATTCCTCGGCACAGACCCAAGGCAGCCCGCTGAAAGGCAGCGGGGGGAGGGGAGCGGGGGAATTCAAGACCCCTTGGGTGGGCCAAGCAGGTGCTTGTTGGTGTTGAGAACGAAGAGCTGATACGCAACCCTCTCGCCCGGCAACCACTCACTTCTGGTAGTGTAAAATAAAACCTGCAAAAGATTAGGGTACACTTAGATAAAGAGGAATTCTACAGCCCCTTCACCCCCTGAGCGGCGCCCGCAGCGAGCAGGCCATGCGTGCGCCACACTGGAGGCAACAACGGTTTATCATGGGAAGCAAACCGGGGATTGGAGTCCCAGCACTGCTGTGTACAGGCCGAACTACCTCGGTATGCATGTCCGCAAGAGGGGGGCCATCCCGACCTTACAGCCTGGAAGAGGACAACCGGGAAAAGCGTGTGACGACAGTGGCCCCGCTAGGCTCCGGGGACCCCCTTGGCGAGCTTATGGGGGCTGGTGACCTCCCAGCCCGCGGTCTGCAGCGTCGCGTCCGGACAACGAAGGGACTGACCCGAACGGTCACCTCCCCTTCTGGGGGGCACTAATCACCCACCGTCGCCCTTCTCCGTCTCGGCGCCTGGGTGTTTTCCGGGCCGGGCTGCCCTGCAAAGTCTAGCCTGGCAGGATCAACTTCCACCGCGTCCGCAGAGTTGCGGGGTCGCGGGGAGGAGCGGCCAGGGGCGCCCCACGCCTGCCTCTGCGCTCCGGGCGCGTCGGGGCCCGCTCAGGAGGGGGCGCCGAGGGGTCCCCCGCGGGCAGGGCGGGCGGCAGCGAGGCGGGGGCCCGACGCCACCGCCCGGAGGAAGCTCGCCGAGCTCGCTGCGCCGGCGCTGGGCTCCGGGAAGCAGCCGCGCGGGAGGGTGCAGGGCGCCGGAGCGGTCGGACGGGGGAGCGAGAGCCAAGCTCGCGGAGCGCGCCGAGCCGCAGGCGGCGGAGGCGGGGGCGGCGGCCGCGGCCGGGAGGCGCACGCCCCGGGGAGCCGGCGGGGCCGCGGGAGGCGGAGGCCGCGCGGGAGGCGGGGCGGGCGGCGCCCGGGAGGCGGGCGCGGGCGCGGGGGCGGGGGCGGGGGCGGCGTCTCCCCGCGCTGCGCAGGCGTTGCTCGCACCTTGTTGGTCAGTGCTGGGAGCGCTGCTATGGCGTTTCTCAGCCCCGCGGCTCCTCCTCACACGCTCGAGGCGGCGGGGAGGAGGGGTGAGGGGAGGAGGCGGCGAGCGGGCGGCCGCCGCAGCTGCAGACCCGGGGCCGGCGAGGGAGGCGGAGCGGGAGCCGCCGCAGCCACCCCGGCCGCCGCCGCCGCCCCCCCCCGCAGGCGCGGGGCCGCTGCGAGTCCTGCCCGGGCTTGAGGGCACGCGGGGCGCCCGGCCATGCCCCGCGGCCGCGGCTGAGCCGGGCGCGGGCCCCCTCCCTCCGGCCGCCTCTGCGCCGTGCCCCGCGCTGCCCGCGGCCGGAGTGCCCGGCGCCTCCCGCGCGCCCCTGACCGCGAGCGCGAGCAGTCGCGGCCGCCGAGGCGCGGGTGGTGCCGGCGGCGGCGGCGGCGGCGGCGGCGGCGGGAGCGCGGGGCAGGAGGAGGCGGGGAAGATGGACCCGGCGCCCTCCCTGGGCTGCAGCCTCAAGGATGTGAAGTGGAGCTCGGTGGCCGTTCCGCTCGACCTGCTGGTCAGCACTTACCGGCTGCCCCAGATCGCGCGGCTGGACAGCGGTGAGTCCCGGCCCGGCCGCCGGCGCAGGGCGCACCGGCGGGGACCGCAGTCTCGGCGCGGGTGTGCGCGCGGGTGCTGGGGTGGGGGGAGCGGGCGGGGAGTGGGCTGCACGCCCCCCGGCGCCTTGCTCCCAGCTGCCCCCCCGCCCCCCGCAGCAGCTAGAGATGTGAAAATCAGAGCCCTTGCAGTGTAATTAAAAAGGACGCCTTAAGAAAAAAAAAAAAAATCAACATTGGGGAAACCTCTGCGGATCGTAATTTTGGAGGCGAGCTGTCCCTCCCCACCCGCCTGCAAGAATTACTCAACCTGGGAAAAGAAACCCTGAAGAGTTATCTTAGGCAACTTTCTTACAAAATCATTGTGCTTCGGGTGGCATCTTTATTTTGGATGCTCTCCTTCCCCTCCCCCCCCCCCCGCCCCCAGGAGAACAGCAGATTTAAGAGGAAAAGCTCCTGGGTGACCAGTGAAAGGGATCACATTTCCCAGAGACCTTTTATTACAGCTTGTCTGTTTTGTTTAACTGAACTGAAAGTAATTTGGGGCTGAGCGTAGAAAATGTTTTTTAGCAGAAGTGATGGTATGCTTCAGGTTAATTATTAGCTTAGCACATTTCAAGGCTGGAAAAAAAAAATTTGAGGCTCCAAAACCTGTATTGATTTGGAACCTGAGCTCTCAACTAAGAAATCCCTGTATTTCCTGAAACTGACCACCAGAAACCAACCAAACATCCCCCAGCTGTTGGTTCTGCGGCGTGACATCTGCAAACAAGTGCATAACTGTCCAGCAAGTAGACCCCTTTCAGTTTGAATCGTAACATGTTCGGTGGCAATTTAGCTGTGTTTTGTGTTTTTTCACAATAACATCAGTTGCTTTGGGCTTCTTGTAATTTCATACTGTCTCCAGAAACATGCTTGCTCTGCCATGGGAGGCACTTGGGCCCAGGCTGGCAGGCAAGCAGATAGAACTGTGGTCACACAGGCCAAGTCAGAAGAGCACTGAGCAGAAAGATGTCATTTCAAGTCACAAGGATTTGGGTTACTCCTTTACTGGAGTACAAGAGTGTGTAATATGAGATGTATAAACGTCCAAAGGCATTTTTATTCTGTTTCTTATCTGTGGGGTTAGATTAGATGTTTGAAGTACTGATGTGAGAAATAAATGCAAGAAAGTTCATGAAAGCAATCTTGGCGTGTTTGGTTGGTCTTGGTAGTGGTGGGAATAAACAAGGAGTTTTCAAACTAGTATTGAAATGCAGACGAACCCAGGAGTGACAGGTAGTGTGTTGAGACATTTCTGCATATAGTGGAGGTGGTTAAGTGTTCCTGGCTTTAATTGTGTTTCTGCAGGTCTGAATGTGTGTGTGTGTGTGTGTGTGTGTATTCAGTGTTTCATTTCCTCTTCCGCTGTGCAAAATTGTGTATGTTGGAAGGTTTTGAGTCCTCACCTTTTCCGACCTTCTCTCATCACTGCACGCTGCCAAAACTTCTTACCTAGGCAGAGAGCATTGATGCATGTGGTATAAAAGTCACCCAAACGCTTCATTAAATTGAAAGTTTAAAGAGGCTGAATGTCAGTTGCAGATATAACTTTTAGCTTTATTATCTGCTTTCCTATCCCTGTCATTCATAAGAAGGATCTGAATCAGCAGTGTACTCATCCCACACTTCTTTTTAAAATTAGGACGTGGGTAGCAAGTCTTAACACTGTGTCCTTTCAAAGCTGTGGAATGGATTTTGATCACTGTGTAGTTCTTTATTGTAAATTTTCACTTATTACCACTTGAGAATCAACAGTGGCACACACAAATTTGGAATCTTAGTCAAATACTGCTTGATACTCTGTTTCTTTCATTTAACAATCCCATCTTAATTTTTTTGTTGTTGTTTTTAATAGCTGCATAATATTCCAGGGGATGCCTATCCTGTATAATCTTGATCCTTGTGGTGGACATCAGCTGTTTCATTTTTTACTATTACTAGTTGGTGATGTAATGAAGACCCTTACCCATAAATCTGTTTGTTTGAGTTGGTGTGTATTCCTGCCTTTCTGAATAAGTATGTGAATCTTTTTTGAGTCCTTCATATACATTGTCAGATTGCTTCAGAGTCTAAAGGTGATTCTCATTTCAACTACCATGAGAACTGTAGGAGTACCACTCTCCCCACAGCCTGACAATATTAAGTATTCTTTTTAAAAAACAAAACAAAACTTGGCTGATTCAGTGAGGGGAAGTGTTAGCTTACTAATTAAATTAGTATAGCCTTTCAAAGAGTCAATCATTGAATTCACAGCAATGTTTAGGACATGTTAAGGACACGTGGCCATATTTATAAAAGCTGTAGGTGAAATCTCAAGTTTTGTGCTCTCCTCATTTTGTGTCTTTTGGCTAGTTTTAGTATTACCAGGAACATTTTACACACACACACACACACACACACACACCCCGTACTTAGACATGAAAGGTAGTCATTTTCCAAATCACTTATTTTAAAAGAGACTGGAAAGAAACTGAAAAACATGCCACTAGTTGACATTATGCCAAGAGAGAACTATTGGCTAATTTTAAGTAGCCATTGAAGACCATTAAACACCTAATTTCATTCCTGTTGATTATTAAATGCCTACTATGTGCTGTATATTTCTAGGTGCTTGGTGCATGTTGCCTCAAATCCTTGGCACACCATTTTAAGAACTTTGAGAGCCTAAGATTCAGAGAAATTGAGTGACATACTTGGTAAATGTGTGGAGTGGGATTTTCAGCCAACTTTCTGACTCTAAAGAAAGACCTTTTATCTCAAACTTTACCTCTTCATACTAAATGGGAGTAGGTTTAAAGTAGGTCTAATGTCTACTCTAAATAGCCCCACTGTCTCTCTGAGAGCTTGAGGACCGGAAAGTCAATATTTTTCAAACAGTGTAGACACCGAATTAAGTGCTGGCCTCATCCATCATATTTAGCTACTTTCTGCTTCCCAAAGGAGTGGCTGACAAGACGAAAGGGGCAGTGGGGAAGAAGAGAGTACAAAATCAGAAAAAGAAGGAAAAACATGGTATCTGAGGGTTTACGTACGTAGATGTGCCTGTTGAGATTATTCTTCGTTACATTTGCCATACTTAAAATACTAACTACGCAGTAAAGAACTCTTCAGTTCTTTGCATAATGCATGTTACTCATGAAATGCCAGTCAGATAGACACATTTAATATTGCATTCCCAGTGGTGAAATTTGTCATCGGATGATAAGGGAAATACAAAATGGTGAGCCTTCATGGTACTGCCTCATGAATTTTTGTGGAAAACACAAAGAAAAGCACCCAAGAAGTAGCAGTTCTCCTTAGGGAGTGAGATACAAGCTCATCAGCCAGGGGCTAACCCCATGAACAATGCAGCTGAAATCAGATATTTAACCTGGTCATCAGTCTTAGAAACTGTTGGGTGTAGAATCGGGTTCAACAAATGTGTTTTAGACCAAGAAGAGGGTGGAGCAAATGCTAATCCCAACCCCATCTCCACCCTGTCCTAACTCAAAAGTAGGTTGGTGGGAAATTGCTCATTCTTTATCTCTTCGGTTATTTTGCCTTGGAAAGGTTCCAGTGGTTTAGTCTATAGCAGCTTTTTTCCACCTTTTTTGTTCTTGTAACTCCTAGGAAATCCTGTAGAAGTCTGTATCCTAAGCACATTTTTAAGCCAGTTGCTAAAACTTTTCATCTTGAGTTTAAACAGTTGTAAAGGATGTCATTTTTCAGCATATTATAAATCTTGACCTTTTAAATTGTTACATCATTGAAAATACGAGGTCTATAATTGATTCCCAGCATCATTCATTTTTTTAAAAATACACGAATAAGTTCTTAAACAGTTAAAATCTTTTATACCTTTTTTTCCCTTAAATTCATATTTCCTTGAATAGGTTTTCCTTCCCCTACAGAATTCTATCCCAATCTAATATATTTTTATGTTTGACAGTGTCTTGTTTGATCACTGGCATTCTTTCTGAATTGAAACCAAGCATTTTGTATTTCTTTTGACTTTAAGGCTCTTGGTATTTGAATATTTCGGGTTGTCTGAAATGAAAAATTAGAAATTACCTGATTTAGAAAAGAAATTGCTATGGGATGCTGAAGACTCACTCCTTTACTCGCATTAGTGTTTTTTGTTTGTTTCTTTGTTAGTTGCCTGGAGGTTTTTACACCCTGGGGTAATGCAGTTTAGAAAGAGCTAAAGATGCATTGTTTCCGTAAAGTGGGTGAAGGGTCTTTGTGAGGGGGAGGTGGTGGAGGACAGCTTCCTTTCATCATGGGATGGATGTCCCTCCATCATAGCTGTGATCCCCAGATCAGTTTTTAGACAAGAGAATATTGAGGAGTTGGAGCTCTGGAAATGGACTCCCTTACAGCTCTGATGGGAAATACTGGCTTTGCATCAGACATGTACCCCTGTTCGAAGAGTGCTGGCCTACATCAGTGAAAGATGCGTTAGTTATTGGCCCTGTTTGCTGAAAGTAAGAGGAATACCAAGCCTGCATGGAATGACCAGGAGGGAGAAAATGATGGTAGCAGTTGGAGGCAGCTGCAATGATGGATTGGCAGCAACCTCTCCTTTCCAACTGTGCAGAGGAATCCGAGCTGATGCTGAGGCCCAGGTGTGTTGGCACTGTGGAAACTTGGTCCTTGTTTTGTGCTGAAGTGCCTCTCTGACAACCATGTAAATGCCTCAAAGGCTGGAATAATAGAGACATGAACACTCTGAACACAGAGAGGCTCCATGTGGTTGTTGGCAGATGTCACAGGTGTTCTAGATCTGTGTCTTATTTTTGAAATTAGGTTCTCAGAATCTCCATGATTGATGTGTATATAATTTTTTTTTCTAAATTAACCTAGTGTAAATCTTATTCCCAGAAGATATGCTTTTCCATGGCTTCATTTCCTCTGACATTCTATGTTGTAAGAGGGTATATATGCCCCAGGTGGGAGAGACAGTAGTTTAAAGGATGCTGGGTTTGAAGCCTAGAGACCTCTGTTCAGGTTTAGGAGCTGCCATTTCATAGTTACATGATCTTGGTCAGGTGTCTTAATAACCCCCTTGATTTGTAGTTCTCTCATGCAGAAAGAGATGTACATTATACTGGTCCATGTATCTCCTAGTTATTGATATATTTGTTTATTCAGTCAGCTAATATTTAGTAAGCCCCTGCTATGTGTCAAGCCCTGTTGTAAGTATGGGGAAAATAAAACTGAAGAAGTCAGGAATCTCTGTCCCCATGCAGTCTGCATTTTTGTATATCTGCCCACTTTGAGAATTAAATGCAATAATATATGTGAAATACATGTGTATTGCAAAATAGCACACATACATAAGATTGAAGTAGTGGAGTTGCAGACCGGTTGAGAGGGATGCTTCAGGGTGTATCAGAAGTGCATTGAATAATACTTTTTTATTTTTTGTGTGGTTAAAGATACTGAGGTAAGTGCTCTGGGTAAGTTGAGTCTTTTTCCTTTTGAGCGTTCCAGATCTGATAATCCACAGGTTATAAAAAAGGTGGTGTAAGGTCTTTATCAGAGAGAATGTGTTATGAACTAACCCAAGATTGGGAAGGAAGTTAGGAAAGAAACTTTTTAAATTTTTTTAAAATTTATTTATGATAGTCACACAGAGAGAGAGAGAGAGGCAGAGACATAGGCAGAGGGAGAAGCAGGCTCCATGCACCGGGATCCCGACGTGGGATTTGATCCTGGGTCTCTAGGATCGCGCCCTGGGCCAAAGGCAAGCACTAAACCGCTGCGTCACCCAGGGATCTCAGGAAAGAAACTTTTAACAATCCAGAATCACATGCAAGTCCGACCAAATAAATGCTACCAAGATACTGGAATCTTTGTCTAGTGTTGCTACTTTTACTGGATTGATGATGATTTTCTAAGCACTTACGTAACTGTTAGGAAAGGAGTGCCTTGTATCATGTTATATACCAAGTGGGTGATGAAGAAAGCCTCTTCAGTATTCTTTTATATGCCATATTCTTTTACTTTCTTCTGGTTGCCACCTATTCTAATTGGCCATGCCTATAAATTAATGAAAAAAGACTGGGAAAGGACCTTTGGAGGACAATACACGGTGATGTATAAGCATTCAGACCCATAAGACAAGATGTGGACATAGCTATTTCAGTGCTCTTGCTTTTCAAGAAAGGTGGCTGTCTTGAAAGCCATAAGATAATCGGTTGTCTGTAAAAGGAAAACTGGTTTGACCATTGCGATTAACTATATCATAGTTTGAAGAGCATATTGGAGTCTCTTTTGCTCATTTGGCTTCCTTATTGAAATAGAAGTCCTAGTAGGCCAGCTTGTAAACTCGTTTATTTTCAAGATTCCTAAGGTATCTGTCTTTTCACTTCCTGAGCTGCAGTTCTAGGAAGACTCATAAACTCCCTCTGGTCTTTAGCAGGACTATCAATCTTGAGAACACCAGCTATTTGATGTCACTTGAAAAATAACTTTTATTCCTGGTTTATGTATTATTTTGTCATATTAGACAACATAGAAAAGACCAGCTAAAATATTTTAAATCTCATGGGACTTAAGCTGTTTAGAAGACATTTCCATAAGAAGATGCTCCCCTACATCTCAGCTACTCCCACCCCTGCTCGTTAGTGGAATAAAAATGTTTACTTGAATTTCAGGTTAAAATTTTACTTAAGGTTTCAGGTTTTTTTTTTTTTTTTTTTTTTTTTTTTTTTTTACTATCTCCCAGTTCTTAGCTTAATGCCTGGCATATAAGAGGTATTTCATAAGCAGTTAATAAATGAATCAGCAAATCTCAGGATTAAAAATTTTCGGGTCCAAAATATCTATATTACTAAAGCATCTATGACCTCTGCACATTTGAGATAGAATTTTATTTTGTTTCCACTGTAATAGACATATTCATAAATACAGAAATTAGAACTGAGGTAGTCTGTCCTAAAATTAGCAATAGGTAAAATAAAGACTTGGTTGATCATCATGATGAAATAATGATTTTTTTAAAGATTTTATTTATTTATTTGAGAGAGAGAGAGAGAGTGAGCAACAGAGGGCACAAGCGGGGGGAGAGGGAGAGGGAGAGGGAGAAGCAGACTCCCTCACTGAACAGGACCATGATCTGAGGCAAAGGCAGACGCCTAACCAACTGAGCCACCTGGGTGCCCTTGAAATAATGATTCTTAGGATCATTAGTTATTAATATTTTAAATAATTTATTTCTAGAAATTATAACTCCTTTTTAGATTTTTTGCTCTCTTGATAGTTCTTTTGTTCTGTAATTAAGATGCCTGCGGTATATATTACTTCTAGCTATATCATTGAAATTTTAATCTTGTTTGGACTAGAATACCATAAATCTTGGGAATTAGTCAACTCTTACACTATAATGAAGAATAGGACTGATGGATAGTCAGCTAACCATTTAATTCTCCAATGTTTTATCTTCTCAGGGTACCAGGGATTTTACTTCTAAGCAAAGTAAGCCATTTGGTTTAAATAGTGTTACAAAACTACAACTGCTAATTTGGTACAGTTGTCATCTTCCTAGAATAGCCCCAAGATTGACTTGAAACTTTAGTGTCTTAATCCCAGACAATGAGTTTCCTTTTATGCTCTTGTGGGAGTATTACATGGTGGTAAAAGAAGGAAAAAACAATGTTCCCAAGC
Source organism: Canis aureus (assembly GCF_053574225.1). Taxonomy (NCBI): domain Eukaryota; kingdom Metazoa; phylum Chordata; class Mammalia; order Carnivora; family Canidae; genus Canis; species Canis aureus. The sequence continues at coordinate 23,855,125 of NC_135616.1, read as the reverse complement.
CTTTTTCCAGTTTTGTGGATGAATTACTTTGTAATTTAAGGGCAAGTCATTTTAATTGATTCTGCTAATTCTTAAACTTAGTTTGAAGTATTTAAATATCACATTGAATTTAAAATGCAATGCGAAGTCTTATAGTTATGAAAATATTTGTTATTTAGGTTAATATTTGACATCTTCAGTAAGTTATTATAAGTAGGCCTGGTTATAGCTTAAAAGGGAATGTGAATAGCGTTTAAAGTTGTATCCCTGTGAAGGTTTAAAAGAAGTTATGTTCTGTTTGTTTCTCTCCACTAGTAGAGGAAAACTTCCTTGGTCAGATATTTTCTTTTTCAAATATGACAGTTTTCTCAATACCAGACTATATGATGTTAGAAATGAACATTTGTTCTTGTTAATTAGTTCAGATAATTAGTTCACATTGACAGTGTTTTCCTCTTTGCAGGGAACTAGACTCAAATATCTAAAAGTAACAAATGTTTACTTTTCTATTTTAATATTCTGTTACCTTGTTGGTAATTAGGAAGCTCTGGTTATAGCAGATTTTGTCATCCATTCAAAAATGGATTAGTGAAATGCTTCAGGAAACCCCTTGTGTAACTTCAGGACCTCCATCCCTGCAGGTGTTATACTCATGACTGATACTCACTTTGAATTGCCTCTTTCTTCCTTTAGCAGCAACAAGCGAGCAAAAGGTGGTTGGAATCCAAGAACTCCATTCTCCGGAAGCAAAGCATTCATTCCATTGTCCTTGCTGGTCCTCAGAAAGCTTATGCTTGAGATCTTTTAGTCTGTTTCAGGTTAACAGTTGAATTAATGCAAGGTCCATTTTTACTGGAACCACTGACCCACAAAATCAATCAAGCACCAGACCCAAGTTAAAAACAGTTTAATTAGTTGTGTCTAAAGAGAGAGTTCTAGAAGATACAGATTATCTACTTAAAAATAAGTAAGTAATGTGAGGCTTTATACAGATACTCTGCTGGGTTTTTTTCCCCCCTCCTGTTTATTTTGATTCCATCTTTTGGGAGAAAGGAGAGCTGCTGAGAATAGACAAGATCAGAAGAAATTTTCCCAAGCTCATCATGGCCAGGTACATCAGTTAGGGTTAATTTTAGTCATGTATAACAGGAAAAAAAATAGGTATTTTTATACAACATGGAGATTTCTTTCTTTTCATATAAGAGGAGTCTGAAGGTGCATATTCCAGGATAGGTAGAGCAGATCCAGAGTCAAGGATCCAGGCTCCTCGCGTCTTCCTGCTCTTCATCCTTAGGAGATGGTTTTTACTTCCTGGTCCTCAGTGGCTGCTGAAGCTCTAGCCATCATGTCTGCATCTCATACAGCAGGAAGGATAAAAGGGTATGCCTGGGCAGCCCCTGTGGTGCAGCGGTTTAGCGCCGCCTACAGCCCGGAGTGTGATCCTGGAGACCCTGGATTGAGTCCCACATTGGGCTCTCTGCCTCTCTCTATCTGTGTCTCTATGAGTAAATAAATGAAATCTTAAAAAAAAAAAAAAAAAAAAAAAAAAAAGGTATGCCTTACCACCAGTCCTAACACAGCACTTCACTGGCCTCTCACTGTCAGGACTTCCCCCTTGATAGGCAGGAAAGTAAGGAGCTGAAGTCTTGACACAATACCCGGTGGTTCTCGCTACAGGAGAGGGGAGCATTGGGGATTGGGAGCTGTTTAGCAGTCTCTACCACTTGGATTTGTGCTTAGATGCTTTTTCTTCACCTTTTTTCCTACACAGAACTTACCAAATAACTATACATTTGGCCCTAATTCCTTAACATCTTCTTCTTCTTTTTAAAAAGATTTTATTTATTCTTGAGAGACACAGAGAGAGAGAGGCAGAGACATAGGCAGAGGAGAAGCAGGCTCCCTGCAAGGAGCCTGATGTGGGACTCTATCCGGGACCCCGGGATCATGCCCTGAGCCAAAGGCAGATGCCCAACCGCTGGGCCACCCAGGTGTCCCTTCTTTACATCTTCTTGTTCAGGTTTTTCTTAGCTCAGATAGTATGAATCTCTTGCTCCAGCTTTTCTCTTCATCCTTGAGCATGAACTAAAACCTTAAAGTAGTTCCATTTAAAGGCCCTCTATTAGATGTGAAAGTACTGTATAAGTATATCATGAAAAGTTGTGTACTTATAAAAAATTATTGTTACAAGACACTCCTCACATTCTTTTTTGACTTGTATGCTTTTCAGACTTTTTCTCTGATCTTATGCACCCAATGGAATAGTTAGTTGTCCAGTTTTTTAAAGATGCTTTTTCCCTCCCCCTCCACTACTTTATTCCTTTTGCCAGAAAGGCTTGGTGGTTATGTTTTAAAAAGATATGTACTCTTTTCTTTCAGATATCATTATTGAGAATTTGGAAAATAGAGATCAGAAAATGACAAAAATGAATATCACTTTTAATTCCAGAAGTATGTAACTTATTATATAACCATTATTAACATTTTCCTATTATGCAGGCATGTAGACTATAAAGGTGGGGGAAAAATGTGGGGCCACACTGTATAAAACTGCATTTTCTTTTTTTTTTTTTTGTTTTTAAGATTTTATTAATTTATTCATGGGAGACAGAGAGAGAGGCAGAGACACAGGCAGAGGGAGAAGCAGGCTCTATGCAGGGAGCCTGAGGTGGGACTCGATCCCAGGATCATGCCCTGGGCTGAAGGCAGGCGCTAAACCGCTGGGCCACCTGGGCGTCCTAAAACTGCATTTTCAATTTCACATTAGCTCATGAGCATTTTCCTTCTTTCTTAGTATCTCTTGAAAATAAAATTGTTATGACTGAATGGGATTCTGTTATTAGCAATAAATCATTATATTTACCTGACCATGTCTTAGTTGTTAAACATTTGGTTGTTTTGAGTGTCATGTTTTTAAGGGTATCTTTGTAACTGAGTTGGTCAGTTTTATATCATTTTATTATTTTGGGTTCCTGGAAATGGAATTATTATTCAGAATTTATTATTTTTAGATGGTTGATATGTGTTGCTAAATTGTATCCAGGAAAAGTTTGTACCATTATTGCTGAATGGGTAAGCTTATCACTTTGCATGTCACTGAATATCATAATTATTTCTTAGCCTTTGCCAATTTAGATAATTTAAAAATTGGCACTTTTTCTAATTTATGTTTCTTTGATTACTAGTAGAATATCACCGGTAATTTTATCATATTGCTTTTGTGAACTTTAGGAGCTCTTTGTTCTTTTTTTTTTTTTTTTGCTAGGTTTTTCAAAGCTGTAATAAAAATCAAAATCCTAGCATTCTTTTCTTGGTTTTCAGCAGAGTGTTTATATAAATAATCTCCAGGTTTCATGTGGGTTTAATTACTTTTTAAAACCTCCCTTCTATTTTTCTTGATGTTCGTAAATAGATAATTACCTCTTCCTGAAACTGGATAATTGTGATTACTTTTCTTTACCTGACTATTGGTTTTAAGTGTTAGGTTCATTGTTGCATTGTGGCCAGTCCTCTGAAGGAAGGAATACTCTTTTATTGCATAAAATAAAATAATCTCATGAAAGTTTTAACCACGCTGTGTATTCATGATGTGAATTTAAGTCATGGAGAGGGGACCCCACAGATACTTTGTTGTTGGTAAAATTTCTATGCATTGCATGAAACTAAGCTGACAGATAAGGTTCATCACTGTTGGGTTTTCAGGGCTAAGAATAAGTTGACAGGTTTACTACATTTGGGGCAATTGGAGTTTTCTATTCTCTGTTTTACAAAAGGTTGACCACAGCAACGTGAGAGCCTGTTGAAGCTTAGAACCTGAGTGCTAATGTGAGAGAATCAATAATAGAGATTCACAGACAATTTCCAGACACTAAGGCGAAAAGCAGATGTGATGGCTTGAATGCCATTTCATTTCTTCTGTTGAATATCTGTGTCAATGTCAACTTCAGTGTGATGTCTAAGAAGCGGGAACCACAGATAAGAGAAAAAGCTCAGTTTAATTCTCTACGTATAGGCAATGATTGATGGGGGGAATAAAATGTGTATCTCTTTACCAACTTGGCACAGAGGATTCTCTGAATAGTTCTGTTTATCAGTGGGTTGAGGTGACAGTTGCTAAAAGTGAAGTATAAGATGACTTTAAGATTATATTTTACTGTCAAAGAAGAAGCCTCAGATTAACTTTACAGTAGATCAAGTGGTTTATGAATTGTTTTCACCCCTTCCCCTAGTCTTTTCTCTCTCTCTTTCTTTCTCTCTCTCCCTCCCCCCCTCACTCACTCACTCTCTCTTCTTTAAAGATTTATTTATTTGAGAGAGAGAGACAGAGAGAACGTGGGAGGAGGGGCAGAGGGAGAGAGGGAATCCCAAGCAGAGTCCCCACTGAGTGCAGAGCCCCACAGGGACAGTGGGGGGTTGAATCTCACGACCCTGAGATGATGACTTGAGATGAAACCAAGAGTTGGGTGCTTAACCCACTGAGCCACCCAGGTGCCCCACTCACTCTTTTTCTTGAGTCAGTTGGGAAGATATCAATTTGAGTAGACTCTATATAATTGAATACTGTGTGATAGATACTATCTATAGGAGTTTTATGCTAATAAGTGGAGACCAGAAAGAAAGGAAGGGGGGAAATACACGAACTAAGTATAAATATCTAGTTTCTAAATTGTCACAGTGAAACAAAACTTCATTTCCCTTGACAATTAACATAATACATCCATTATAAAGAATTTGAATACATAAAAATATTTAAAAACTGAAGATAATCTGAAGTCCTTCCACCTTGAGATAACCACTGTCAACATTTTGGTGACTGTCTTTCTCATGTATCCTCTAGACATACATACACATACATATACATACTCTTAAATTTTACATGAACAAGACATTTTAGGTGTTGTTTGATTTTTCCCTTCACATCAATTCCCATTCCTCCAACCCAACCCTGCCTACTCACTCAACCCACTTTAATCAGTGTATATCTTTCCTGTTTTCTCTCTACTCACATAATGCCACATTGACCCAGATGCACATACAAAGATACATACTGAAACAGAAATCTGTCATTGCTTTATAAAAATGGTTTTATATTATACAGATTTTTGGCCTTTTGCTTATATCTCTCATGCGAATTTTTCTGAATCATCAGGTGTAAAACAAATTTATTCTTTTTTCACAGTTGCATACTATTCCACAGCATGGAACTACTCCTTTTTCTATTGATTGGTGTTCATTCAATTTGTTTCTAAGTATTAGCCTCCTTTGAAGTATACTTCACTAAACCTCCATATATGTAAGTCATTTTGTTCATTGTTTTTTTTTTTTTTAAGATTTTATTTATTTATTAGAGACACACGGGGAGAGAGAGAGAGAGAGAGAGAGAGAGAGAGGCAGAGGGAGAGGCAGGCTCCATGCAGGGAGCCTGACGTGGGACTCGATCCCAGGTCTCCAGGATCACACCCTGGGCTGAAGGTGGCGCTAAACCGCTAAGCCACCAGGGCTGCCCAATTTGCTCATTGTTAATATAGAAGTCTGTGATATCTGTCTCCTATCTTTTATTTCTTTTCCCCAAAACATCTTTGATGGCACTGTCTTACTGATTCTCTTAATTATATATGCAAAGATCAAAATTAATTTTTTTTAGGAAAAATATAGGGGAAAATGGGTCTTCCATTCCAATATCACAGTTCACAGAAGTGGAGTTGATTTAATAGATGTTGCCAAAAAGCTATCCAGAAAGGCTGGAATAATTTGCATTTCCGTCACTGATGTATGAGAATACCAGTTCTCCAAATGTATGTCAACATTAGTATTGTAAAGTTTTAAAAAAATATTTGCCAGCCTAATGGATACAAAATGAGATCTTATTGCTATGTTAATTTGTATTTCCCTATTAGTGATTTTGTGCCCTTTTTATATGATTGGGTAATACTTAGAATGCTCTTTTGCAAATTGAAGTCATACTTTTTGCTGGATTTTCTGTTGTTGACTCATTCTTGGCAATTTCTAGATGCTAATTTGTATATTATAGTGATATTTTCCATATTTACATTTATGTATTGACTTTTTTAATCTTGTATTTATCCATTTCAGAGTTTCTAATTTTTCTAATATTATAAATACAATAATCTTGTATTTATCCATTTCAGAGTTTTCTAAAATTTTCTAATTTTATCCATTTCAGAGTTTAAAGACAGACAAGCCTTTTTCTTGTGATTTGCTCTTGGCTAATTTCTTAGCTAAGAAAGATCTTCCTGACCCCTAGAATGTAGTCTCTTAGATATTCTAGGAAGGTTTACAATTTTTTTATTTAAGTCTTTAATCTGTCTGGAATTAATTTTTGCATATGAGGTAAGATTTTTATTTTTTTTCCAGACTTGTTATGCCAGCCTATTTACTCAAAAGTTTGCTTAGCTACTGAATTGAACTATCTTTGTCAAATTTATTTTGCTCTTTAAAAGTAGAAAAAATACATTTCAACTGCACCTGTCTTTCAGGGAATGCATTGGGCTGTGATCTAAGAATACTTGCAGTTAATGAAATCTGCAAGCAGTCCTTTATTCCTCAAAGAAGAGAAGTGGCTAGGGCCACCCCAGTCTTGACTTACCCTTCTTTTCCAGAGGCTGTGGGAGGCCTAAGATTTGTTTTTCTAAAGAAAATTTTAATTCCTTTTAAAGCTAGCACTACCCTGATGAGGCTGGGAAATGATAGTAACTTGTTAAATGCCTTCTGGAATATAGTCCAGATGCTTTGGCAATAAGTTTTCTCCGGGGAAGAATCTGTTTTAAAATGATACTTTACTAAGCTGCTGTTTGTGTGTGTGTGTGTGTTTGTGTGTGTGTGTGTGTGTGTGTGTGTGTGTGAGAGAGAGAGAGAGATTGGAGAGAGAGGCAGAGAATGTACCTTTCAGAACTTAAGCATTTGTAAGTTGCACTCAACTTCAGACTACTTAATTAATAGGAAGTGTATTCCCTCCATTATTTTTTGGATGAGGGGCACACTTTCACACACCGTTCTTTTATTATTTTTATTTTATTTTTAAGATTTTATTTTTAAGTAATCTCTACACCCAGCATGGGGCTTGAACCCACAACCCTGAGAGTTAAGAGTCGCATGCTCCACTGACTGAGTTAGCCAGGTGCCCCTTTCACACACCATTCTTAATGTATATGTGTGTTTATTGCTTAAAAATTTCATAAGGACCCACATCTGTTCATTTTTAAAAACTTAAATTTTCTCTTACATATTCCTTACCTACAAAACTTTGTGGCATTGTCTTCCTGAGTCCTCTCAATTTCACATGCAAGGACCAACATTAAATTTTTTTTAGGAAAAACAAAGGGCAGCTTAGACCTTATATCTCAATGTCAAAATCCAGACATTAATTAATAGGAGAAATAAGTAGAGTGACAAGAGACTCACAACATATGATTCTCTGAAACCTTTTCTCCTACATGATCTCTGCATAAAACTACAACAATCTCAATCCTGCATTCCATGAGAAACTCTAATAGGTTGGAGTCAGGTATGTGTAGAACTTTTATCACTTCTCTTTTTAGATATGTCTTTCTAAGCCATCTGAGAATAGGCGTCTTGTCTTTTCTTCCCATTGTACATTTCACAGGGTGTAGTAGGATTCTGACACAGAGTTTTTGGGATACCCCAGCTTATCCCTAAAGAATTTCAAGCCCTGCCACTACACACACAGGTACCTCCACTCTGTTCTTCACCTTCTGACCTTTTAGCAAGTTCTGGGCAAGGGAGGAATGATAATTCCAGCAGCCACTCCTTTCTACTTCAGTTCAAGGGTTTTAGAGTTCTTTCCCAATCTCTGACTTCTCAAATTATCTCTAAGCTTAGAAGAGACTCAACATGTGAAGATATGTCTTATTTTAGGGCTTACTGAATTATATTTACATATATTAACCTCATGGAAAGAAGGAGAAAAATATTCTTGAGTCTGCGTGAAGCCAGCTCAGCATTAAAATTTTGCTAGAAGAACCTTGAGATTTGGTAATATTATTTAGTCAAAGACTGTTTAATTTCTTCTGATGTGTTGTGAGAATGTATTTGAAAATGGAAATGGACATATTTCACTAATGCTAAAGTGTGTATTTTAATAGCCCTGAAATTGGGATGCATCTTATAATTAATAGCATGTCATAGTTTAATCAGCCATGTTTATTCTTTCTTGATTGTTGTGAAGTAATGACTGTATTATAAGTGATGGCGTCCTTACTTTTGCGAACTATGGTAGTTCCATGGAGTATCTTTGAGTCAGATAATTTAAAGTGCAGAAGACACATGTGAAACAAAGACTTTTAGTGGGTGTGGGAGATAATGTAAACTGAGAATCAAGGAATGTTCTCTGAACTGTCCATCTCTAATTAAGAAAATATCAGGGCTACATTTAACATTTAACAATGGATAAGGCAAGGTTCCCTGTTCTATACAACCATGGTATGATTTTCCCTCATACTACATTTTTCAGTTAAAATAACCTGAGAGTGAGCACTGGGTGTTATATGTTGGCAAATTGAATTTAAATTAAAAAAAAAAAAACTTGATTTCCTTTATAAAACAATTTTATTTATTTATTTATTTATTTATTTATTTATTTATTTGCAAGAGGGAAGGCATGAGTGGAGAGAGGGAGAGGGAGAAGCCAACTCCCAACAGGGGGCCCAATGTGAGGCTCAATCCCAGGACCCTGAGATCATGACCTGAGCCAAAGGCAGATGCTTAACTGACTGAGCCACCCAGGCACCCCCAAAATATCTTGATTTTTATATACCCTACCATACTGTATACTCTGTGAGGGCAGGGACTGCCTTTTGTATTCATCATGGTGTTCCCAGCAGTTTCCAAACTGTCACCTTGGCAACATGTACATGTTCAGTAGAGCCTGGTTTAAGGGCTGTTCTTTGGCACAGTCTTCAACACACACACATACACACTCAGATATCCACAGTATAGTGGGTTGTGTGGTGGCTTCCAAAAAGATGTGTCCGTGTCCAAATAATTGTAAGTTATTTGTTGTCTTATTTGGAAAAGGAGTCTTTGCAGATGTAATTCGAGTCTTGAGATCATCCAGAATTACCTGAGTGGGCTCCAGTGACAAGTGCCATTCCAAGAGGAGAAAGATAGAGGGAGACTTGAGACAGAAGAGGAGGAGGCAGAGGCTGGAGTGATATAGCCACAAACCAAGATTGCCTGAACCTATAAGAAGCTGAAAGAGGCAGGGAATAGAATCTCCCCTAGGGCCTTTCAAGGAAGTGTAGACCTGCCAATAGTTTGATTTTGGACTCTAGGCCTCCAGAACTGTGAGAGTATAAATTTCTGTTGTTTTAAGCCACTCAATTTCTGAAAATTTATTATGGCAACCATAAGAAACTACTACACATACATACATACACACATGCACGAAAAGACACACATATATAAATACACACAATTTTTACTGACCTGTAGTTTTAAAAAGTGACAGATAATCTTTTAAAATTAGAAGTTATAAATATATAACCTTTTTTTCTAAATTTTCAAAATAACAGAATTCACCCTAGCCCCCATCAGAAGGCTGCTGCATACTATGGGACTATGGAATGTGGTTTTTACAATGGTATTCATTTAACAACTGTGGATCCCATGCCTGCTGTCTTACAAGCATCCTTCTAAGTGCTGGGAACACACAAGTGAATAAATGTAGTCCTGATAATGGAGTTCAGAGGCTCACTGGGAGCATATTTATTGACTATTATTTGACTTAGGGTATTGTCTATTCTTAGACAACTATTAACATGTAGTAAGCATAGAAATGCTTCATTCTGTGAGGTCAGCTTAATATTGCCAAGAGCTCTTGAGGAAAGTTTCACAGAAAATGTTGACTACAGAGCTAGTCCCTGAAGAGTGAGTAGAGTTTTGATGGGTTTGGAAGAGGGGGAATGCTGTTTTTTTTTTTTTTTAATATTTTATTTATTTATTCATGAGAGACACACACAGAGACAGACACAGGCAGAGGGAGAAGCAGGCTCCATGCAGGGAGCCCGATGTGGGACTCGATCCCAGGTCTCCAGGGTCACGTCCTGGGCTGAAGGCGGTGCTAAAGCGCTGGGCCACCCGGGCTGCCCTGGAATGCTGTTTCTAACAGAGGTTAGGAACGTCCTGGACAGAAGCAGCTGATGGAGGGTGATAGGAGATGAGGCCCCAAAGGCAAGTTGGAAGCAGATTTTGAAGAGCTGCAACATGTTGAAGTTGGACCTTTATCTTGTGGCTAAACTGGTGGCTCTTAGCCTTTTGCCCCCCTTCCAGGACACAGATAACAGAAGGTGTTAGGACAGAATACAGGCATAGCTTGGAGATACAGCAGGTTTGGTTCCAGAGCACCACAATAAAGTGAGTATCACCATTAAGCAAGGCAAATGAATTTTTTGCTTTCCCAGTATAAATAAAAGTTATTATTTATGCTACACTGTAGTCTTTTAAGTGTGTAATAGCATTATGTCTAGACAATGTACATACCTTAATTACAAAGTGCTTTTTTCAAAAAAAAATGCTAACCATCATCTGAGCTTTGAAAGAGTCATATCATTGATCACAGATAACCATAACAAATATAACAATGAAAAGATTAAATATTGTGGAAATTACCAAACTATGACACAGAGACACAAAGTGCGCCTATGCTTTTGGAAAAATAGTGCCAGTAGACATGTTCAATGCAGACTTAACCACAAACTTTCAATTTGTAAAAAAAAAAAAAATAAAATAAAAAAAAAGGAGTATCTGCAAAGCATAATAACCCAAAGTGCAATAAAACTAGCTTTGCCTGTAGACTGCCACAAAATCCATTCGAGTCCCAAATTTTGATGAACTCCAATATAAAAATTAGTAAATAATGAACTACAATAATATGTATTCTAATAACATGTAAGCTACTAATGTCATTAGCAGTCTCTAGGGAGACTCAATGTAGAATTGTGGGCTTTGTGCACTTCCTTGCCTCCTCAACTCCATCCCTTTTCCTTTCTCTCAAGAAAATTTTTTAGAATTCGAGTGAGTCAGGGCTCCTGGGTGGCTCAGTCTATTGAGTGTCTAACTCTTGATTTTAGTTCAGATCATGATCTTAGGGTTGTGAGATGGAGCCCCACATCTGGCTCCACACTGGGCATGGAGTTTGCTTGGGACTCTCTCTCCCTCTCCCTCTGTCCACCCCCACACTGTGTCTCTGTCTTTAAAAAAAAATTTTAAAATTGAGTCAAGTTTTCACAGAGTAACTTGAGTGCACCCTAGTTTTTATTTTAAGAATAGATTAGAGGTGAGATGCCTGGGTAGCTCTGTAGTTGAGCATCTGCCTTGGGCTCAGGGTGTGATCCTGGGATCAAGTCCCACATCTGACCACCCCCCCGCAGGGAGCTTGCTTCTCCCTCTTCCTATGTCTCTGCCTCTCTCTGTGTCTCTCATGAATAAATAAATAAATAATCTTAAAAAAAATAAATTAGGGGTGCCTGGTTGGTTCAGTAGGTTAAGCATCCAACTCTTGGTTTCAGGTCAGGTCATGATCTCAGGGTCCTCGGATCGAGTCGCCCCCATGCACTCAGTGGGGAGTCTGCTTCTCCTCTTCCCCTTCTTCTGGCCCTCTCCCTACTCATGTGCCCACACTCTCTCTCTCTCTCTCTCAAATAAATAAATCTTTAAAAAAGAATAAGTTATCTAAAGAACTTTAATATTTTATTAAATACTAATATTGAACAACACATTCTACAACTAGCTATGTCATCGTATCTCAGTCTGAAGATCATTGTTAGGCAAATGACTCATCGTTGTTCCCAGAGTACCAAGCACAGTGCTTGTTTATAAAAGTGCTCCTCAAGTGTTTGTTAATATGAGCAGTGGGAAAATGTCGAAGGACTTTCAGTATGGGGAGCACCCCATAACATTTAATTTCTAAAAGGATCATTGTGGTGCCATTTTGGAAGATCATTTGGAGCAGGAAAAGTTTAGAATACTAGAATGACAATATTTGGGAGCTCTAGGGTTATAATCAAGGAGAAAGGTGGCCTCTAGCCAAAACTAGTTAAGTGGGAATATAGAGGAGGGGGTAAATTGGAACTATTTCAAAGGTGAGATTTCTAGGACTTAATGTTTGGATATGGGCTATGAGGAAGAAGGAAGCATTCAGGAGTCCTGAGTTTACCGGTTTGGGTGCTGATGCCCTTACCAGATATCAGAACAGCAGACTGCAGGTACGTTAGTCAGGGTAGGCCAGGTTAGGCTGTGCTAACAGTGCTGAGATGGTAGTAGTTCAAAACAGCACAGGCTTATAAACAGCACAGAAGAAAAACAGCACAGGTTTATTTCTCTCTTGTGTGTTTATGCCGATTTGGCTGGAGGCTCTGCCCTATGCCCTCACCTCACTGCAGGACCCAGCCTAGAAGGCTTTTGTTGATGCTTCCACACTTGTTGAGGCAGGAGAGAGAAGAGAATATGGCAGATCATGTGTTGATCTCTTAACCCTTTTATCCAGGAGTGATGTGCCTCAAGTCCCTCTCACACTTCATTGTTAGTGGCAAATCTTATGACCACACCTAACTTTCAAGAGGGTAGAGATGTTCAGTCTTTCCCTCTCCTGGGAAAGTGACTCCAGTGATCATTGTGATAGGCAGCATGCTAATTTGTGGAAATGTTAAACTTGAGGTATTTATTTCAGGGGAATTTAGTTCAGAAGGAATTGGAAATCTGGGTTTGCATCTCGACAGAGTTCAAGGCAAGAGAAATAGTATTGGAAGATTTCAATGTAAAGGTCATAGAACAAGCCACAGGAGTGAATGACATTGATCAGGAGGGAATAGAAGCTGAGCTAATGATGGTAAAAGATCAAGGGTAATAAGCTTGTGGTTATAAATATTGCAACCCTAAGCGGTATTTTTTTTAGTAGTTTGTTGTAACTTTTAAATAATTTTAAGTAATTGTTGGCATTGGAGTTGAATTAATCACTTAAACGGAATTTAGCTTTCTCAGACTCCAGAATTGCTGACTTGCATTTAGTAATTTAAAAGGTGCCCTTAGATTTTACAGTAGGATTTCAGCCAATTTTCTGACCCAGCAGGGAAGGAAAAGTATTGCAGAGGATAGTTATTGTAGTTTGATCTGAAGAACAGTTATAAGTTGATTGATACTAAGATTGCTGAGTATTCAGAAAATTAGAATCCTTATAAAATTTCTGACTGGTTGTGCCTCAGACAGCAAGATAGGGGCTTACTCTTGCTGTAATGATACTCTTTTTATAGCTCCAATTACTGGCAAAGGGAGGTAGTTAAATAGCACTTTTCCCCATTGGCCAGTGTATCTACACAAAGAGACATGCTTTTTCTGCTCTTCATTCTCTTAAAAGGTTCTGTGCCTTTGCCTGCCCAACCTCCACAGGGATCTACACCTGCATTACTCATTCTTTAAACCTTTTATGTAGACATATGTGATTATCCCAAATAAACTTCCCTTCCTTCAAGATTTTGCACTTCTTAGGAAAATGAGAAAACAAATCTGGTTTAATGCATGTCACTGTTATTTCTTTGAAGGAAGTTTTGCAGAATTGCAATAGCAGTGATGGTAAACTGATAATTCTGGTCTTCACGTGCAAGGTGAACAGGTGTTCATAGAACTACTTTTTGACAGCACTAACCTGCAAAGGATTTAAAAAAGAAGAAGCAAGCTATAGCCTTTACCTTCCTGACACAGACACATAAAACTATTAAAAGTAACTGTTCAAATAAGCAAAGCCATTGGTGTTTACTCCTGGAAGATAATTATAAGTTAACATTTATTGTGAACTAATTATAGTGCTAACTATTGTACAACACATTATATATACACACACTATCTCATTTAATTTTCACAGGTACTCTGACATAAGCCTACCTACAAGGAACAGAGACTGGGAGAAAGACAATAATTAGCTCCAGCTGGAATGTGAAGCCAGCAGCCAGTTTGAACTTTTCACGGTTCTTCTAGCCTGCCTCTCCCAATTCTCAGACCAACAGGAGTCTTTTCCCACTCATATTGCACATTATAGAATGAGAAACCCTTTTGTCAATCATCTTTATTAGAATTGAACCACTAATAGGCAGGGTACCAAGGATAGGCCTGGTCACACTAATTGAAGTAGCAAGAGCCACGGGGGCACCCACAGAACTGTTTTTTTTTTTTTTTTAAGATTTTATTTATTCATTTGAGGGGGTGTGCAGGTAGCATGAGCAGGGAGAGGGGCAGTGGGAGAGGGAGCAGGGAGCCTGATGCAGGGCTCTATCCCAGGACCCTCGGATCATGACCTGAGCTGAAGGCAGATGCTTAACTGGCTGAGCCACCCAGGCACCCCCCACTGTTAATAGAAGATGGGAACTAAACTGGGCACTGAGAATTACTGAGGTATGTTTTTTTTTATTTTAAATGTTTGTTGTCTTCCTCTTCTATGAAAGGAGTCTTGTCCCCAACAAGAAAGACTTGGGGTGGAATATGACAGGTCAGATGTGTGCTCTAATTGCCTTTATTTGTACATTTATAGATGTGATATTTGTATACATAAACCCATAGGTATAGTAATATCCTTCACATACCCTGGGGTGAGACTTGGCAGAACTCTAGCATTCTTCTCAGAGAGGCTCAGCTTCTGGTGTACATCGGTCATAAAGCCCACATTTGTAGTCAAGTCCTTGTCCTTAAACTGAAGAACAGTGTATTTTACAATTACAAAGTGAAAAAGCATATGCTATGAAATCCAAGCAAATACTATGGAAACCAAGACAGGCCGGTGCCATCTGAAGTGATGAGAACACAAGAGATGTGATCAGGATGTGTGGTCACACTTAGGCTCCAACACCAGCCATTGATCACCTTCTCCCCCAGTACTCCTCTCTACTGGACAGTATTTTTATGTTGTGTGTTCATTAGAACAACTGTAGCAGTGATTATTGCCTAATTCTTTGGAGACCTGATAAAGCTGCAGATAGACTTGTATATAAGCACAAAGTGTTTCCACATAATTTCAAAGTATTTTTTGCCCACCCCACCTCTTTCCGAAGCCAAGGATTCAGAACCCTGGGCTGAGGTGTTCTGTGACTGAACAGTAGGTGGTTACCATCTTGCCGTGGGACAGATAGGCATGCAGCCCAGGACAGTTGCTGATGACATCAGGAATGGAGAGGCAGCGGATCCCTGGGTGGCTCAGCGGTTTAGCGCTGCTTTTGGCCCAGGGCCTGGTTCTGGAGACCCGGGATCGAGTCCCACGTCAGGCTCCCTGCATGGAGCCTGCTTCTCCCTCTGCCTGTGTCTCTGCCTCTCTCTCTCTCTCTTTCTCTCTCTCTTTGTGTGTGTGTCTCTCAGGAATAAATGAATAAATTCTTAAAAAAAAAAAAAAAGGGAATGGAGAGCCATATCCCATCATAGTATTTTATTATTTTATCTTAAAACCTTCAGTTTAAAAAAAAAACCTTCAGTTTACTAGATAGCTTTCAGGATGGGGTTTTATCGGGGTGGCAGGGGTGGGCTAGTGCCCGGAATGGGAAGTAGTTGGCAAGACATCTCACAGATGGAAGCATGCACCATGCACACAAACTACGCAAATCTGATTTTGCTCTACTTGAGTCCCCATTCACCCTCCCCTTCCCCTCACCAAATACCAGTGAGTTTACCTAAGGGACAGCCAGATCTGGCCCACTGCCTGTTTAAGTAAATGAGGTTTTACTAGAAGACAGCCACACCCCTGTCATCATATATTGTCTGTGGTTGCTTCTGCATGTCAACGGTAGAGTTGAGTGGTTATGACACAGATTGTATAGCTCACAAAGGCTAAAAATTTTTACTCCCTGGCAATTGACAGAAAAAAAAAAATTGCCAACTTTAGTCCTAAGCCATCTGCTCTTACTCAGTTTTCTTTGATATTAGTATTACTCATTCACATAGTTGAAGGTAGATGTCTGTACATATGGAGAAACCGATGTGGGCATTGACCAGTTTCTTGTACACATTTAACAGTGGATTTACTAAATGGTAGATAACTCTTTGAAAATAGAGCAGGAAGAGATCCCAAAATAAACACCTTTAGCAACACAGTATACAATCCTTTATTGGTTGTATCCTGACCTGTTTGTGAAATGGCAGAATTTTTATCCTAGACCAGGTTCTCCAGTGCCCTCTCAGAGTATATACTTTGTCAATACAAACGAAATTATTTAGTATGACACTACATAGCATAGAATCAGGGAAGCAGAATCACTTCGGTCCTATACGCATATTCAGCAACATAAATTCTAAATTATGTGGTTTCCTGGATTATCCATAGTACCTCTTTTCATTAACATCACTAAGAACTGTCTAGAAGTAAAGATTGCAGTCTTGGGAACATGCCTGCGATGTGTAAAGCAGATGGGAGGCATGAACATAAGTCCTCTTCTGTAAGAAATTTAAAATTTAGTACTTTATCTTTTAGTGCTAGCCTTGTATCTTTTTTTTCTTTTTCAGCTAGTCCAGTAGATTTGGAAGACTTAAGAAAGGGAACTGAATCCTTTGCCAATCCTGAGAAGTAATTAAAGCATTTATTGATTCCTGTAGAACAATTTCACTACTATACTGATAGATAAAAAAGGAAGAGTTGCATTAATGTGTGTATATTTCCTTTTTTAAAAAGTTTCCTTTTGGGGGCATCTGGCTCAGTTGGTTAAGGGTCTGGCTGTGGCTCAGGCTGTGATCTCTGGGTCCTGGTATCCAGCCAAGGCTAGGTGGCTTCTGGCTCAGCAGGGACTCTGTCCGTCCCTCTCCCTCTGCCTGCTGCTCCCCCCCACACCGCCCCCCAGCTTGTGCATGCTCTCTCACTTGCTGTCTTTCAAATTAATAAAATCTCAAAAATGTTCTAGAAAGTTTACTTTTCTATAAAGCCAAGAAAAGATTTTTATAACATAGAGGAGGGTATGTCATAATATCAGTAGGACTGTGACTTAGAAATTTATATGATCAGAATTTTTGTGTAATTAAACTTAAGTATGCAAAACTAAAATTTGAAAATAGAGAATTAGGTGAATGTTTTGATATACCTAAATTAATCTATTTCTTATTAGAGCTCTATGTTGGCAGATTCCAACCAGAAAAAAAAAATTCTCTTAAAATTGGTAGTACATACTCAGGGGTTCTTTGGCTTAAAACATGGAGGAATAATTTGTGCAGCAAATGTAAATGAATTATCAGAATCCCACTCACAGCTTCCTACTGAATGTAAATTAGATGGTAACAGATACTGTTAATCTGTGTGAAGCAGTTGTGAGTGCTGTTTGTTCATGCTTGTGGTTGGAACAGCCTATATAATTGTAAAAGCAGCGAAGTTGCATGTACTTAGTGTTTTCTGTGTATACAGGACAATTAGAACCATTGATGTCTTATGGCAGTTGAGCGTCCTGGGATGATGTATATAGTTAACGTCCCTTAATAAGATACTGCTGCCCTGTAACTGTTGGAAGATTGTGCTTGGTAACATTCACCAACGTTAGATTTTTTCTTTTCTCATTTTGCACTTTGTGTTGTTTCTTCCTCCTAGTGTCTTGAAAATTTAAGTCTCACATAGACCGACAGCGTAATTATAGGAATTGCAAGGGGGATTTGAGCAAGTGTTAGTAGAAGCAATAATAACTCAGGAAGCCCGTTTAAGTCCTATTGATGAATGCACAATTACAGCAATGAATGAAACACAAGTACTGATACTACATGAGTTGACTTCCTCCTGGTTTTTGTTTTGATCTGTTTTGGAAATGGTTATAGTTTTGGACCCCAGTCAGATGTGGGTTTCAACTCCAACTCCCCCTGGGTCCTGTGTGTAAATTTGGGAAATTAAAGAACTTTCCTGAATTGGTTTCCTTGTATGGACGATCTTGGTTGTCTGGGGGTAGTCCCCCTTTGTTCCTCCTGCCCTAGCATTAAAAAAAAATATTTTATTCATTTATTTCAGGGAGAGAGAGAGAGAGACAGAAAGAGAGAGAGAGAGAGAGAACGAATGGGGGGGGGGCAGAAGGAGAGGGAGAAGCAGACTCCTTGCTGAGCAGGGAGCCTGACGTTGGGGCTTGGTCCTAGGACCCTGGAATCATGACCTTAGCCAAAGGCAGACGCCCAACCAACTGAGCCACCCAGGTGCCATCCCTGCACCCCCCTCCCCCAGCATAACTCTTGATAATGTTGCTTTTACTGTTCTAATTGTCTTGTTTGGACAGGACATTATAGGGACAAACAGTTCATAGTTGAAGTGATAGACGACCTCCCTTCTTAGTCTTGTAATGTGTGATGAGTGTATGAAATGAAGTGAAAATGAAGAGCATGATTCTTTTGGTTTCTAAAGATAAAACTTTTGTTACAGTAGATAACCATGGATTCTATAATAAAGGTGATGGATTTTATTTTACATGTATATGTTATATATACATCCTGTGGGGAAGTCGCTGTCTGAGAAATGGAGAGAATATTTGGGTAATCACTTGCTTTGTTTCAAGTGATCATCTGGTATTTCGAAAGGAATCATTCTGTATTTATGTCATTAGAAATTTCTACTGCACAGCTCTGTGTATTATTGTTTCAGTATCCCTGTCTGTTACAGAATTAATTTGAAGGCTGTGCTATCCTGTGACAAAGCGTCATTTAAAATTTAGAGCAGTTCTTTTGATGAGTACCATATATTCTACTTCAACAGTATGTTTCCTGGGATAACATGGTTTTGCTATTGAAATGATAATTTGTGAGAGTAATTTCTGTCATGCGACTATGGTCTTAACTTATTTTTTGCTAGAAAAATGAATCTAGTTCAGTCTAAATGATTTGATTCTGGGATTATTTTATATGCTAATTAAATGTTTGAGATATACTATAGAGATTTTAAACATGTCGAGGAGGTGGAAATCATTTGTTATGCTATAGTAAGATGACTGCATTAAATCCTATGAAATAAACTGAATTATATTTACACATAGAACTTCAGTGATTTTAACTAGGAGTCTAGCTTCAGCCATTCATCTTGACTTAGTCACATGTTGTCAGAAGATTTCTGGTTTATATTGAAAGAGCAAGATATTATTGATTCATGAATTCCAAATATGACCATATGCAGTAATTTTGACAGAACTTTTTATTTCTACATTCTTTTTTCTTTTCTTTCTTGTTTTTCAAGTAACAATGTGAGTGGTGCACTAGGGGAAGATAGACTATTTGCCCTGAAACAACACAGGTTTGAACTGCTCGGGTCCACTTATATGTGGGTTTTTGTTTTTTGTTTTTTTTTTTACAAATACAATACAGTACCATAAATGTATTTTCTCTTCCTTAAGAGTTTCTAGTAACATTTCTATAGCTTACTTTATTGTTAGGATACAGTAAGACGTATAACATAGAAAATATGTGTTAATTGACTATGTTTTCAGCTATTAGTAGTTAAGTTTTGGGGGAGTCAGAAGTTATATGCAGATTTTCTGCTATAGCGGGGGTCAGTGCCCTTAACCCCCTGTGTTGTTCCAGGACCAACTGTAACTCCATTTGAGGAGCAGACAGCTGTTAAGTATTTCTGATGAACTGTTTTACACGTAAGTAATAGGTATGCTGTATTTTAACATACTCTCTTTGGTTCCTGAAAGATGCTCAGGAAAATCTGTAATAGTTCTTAGCCTTTTGGTGTGTGCGATCCTGAATGAAAGCTATGTATCTTTTCAAAAAATTCTGTAATGCATTCTTTTTACTAATGTGTGTAGATTTTTATACTTGCATCCATTAGTCTGTATAGGTGGTGATGCCATTCTCCCAAATGAAAAATAAGAAAACAGGCTTGAGTATTCCTTTTGGCAGCATAACATATACTAAATATACTAAAAAAAGAAAATGACCATGGGGTAGGTATTGGAGAGACCAGATGATGAGGTCAGGGGTTGGATATGCTAAGCCTGAATTACTGGTGGGATGTCCAGGTGGAGATGTCTTCCAAGATGATGCTTGCTCCCTTCCATGGTGTTCTGGGATGGCATAAAGGCTGGAATTAGGAAGGAGGCTCAGGGTATGCTTCCAGGGGGATTGTTCCCTGTGCTGAGTCTTGAAAGACAGATAGGATTTAGCCATCTGAAGAGGGCTGGTCTGTGTTCCTCTATCTCTTGAACACCTTTTACTTGGATGTGGCCTTATGTTAATCTTTGAAACTTATACTCTTTTAAATGCTTGTGCCATAAGGACATATACGATATAGATTTTTTTGAACCAGTCCATCTAGGGAAAGGAATATAGAGAATTTTTTCCCTTGCCAGGGCTGAGTTAATTTATCAGGGCAGGTTGGAAAGAACTGGGGTATTATCTGGCACTGGAGGGGTGGGCTTTCCAGGGGTGTCGTGGTTCAGCATGTTTTACCATTTCCTTTTTGATGTTTTTCATTTTTGGAAGCATTAATTCTCTTGACAGTTATGCCTCATGTGATGACCGTACCTTAATTAGGATAGAATGTGAAATCTCTAGTGACTCCCAAATAGGCAGCAGGATTGCTGCTGTGTTTTGAGATCTGGCGTGATCAAAGAATCACCTCATTGAAGCTTTCTATCCTAGAGCACAGGTCAAGCTTTTGACACATCCAGAAACTAAGGCTCGAAGACCCAGTAGCATGTATCAAGCCTGAGGAAACAAATGGAATAGGACTTGAGATCCCCTACCTCTAACCCCATGCTATTTACACAGAGTGGATGATTTAAAAAAAAATTACTAAGAGCTTTATTGAAGAATAATTCACAAACCATAAAACTCCTTTAAAATGTACAATTCAAAAAAAAAAAGTACAATTCAGTGGTTTTTAGTAGACTCATGGAGTTTTAACATCACCACTGTCTAATTCCAGAACATTTTTATCGCTACCTGAAGAAACTTGTGCCCATTAGCAGTCACTTCTCATCTTCCTCTCCCCAGCCCCTGGGAACGACCTGTCTTCTTTGTGTCTGAATGGATTTGTCCATTCAGACACCAAGTCTAGCTGTTCTAGACTTTTTGTGTTAATGGAGTCATACAGTATGTGGTCTTTTGTGACTGGTTTCTTTCATATTCATGTTGGAGCATGTGTTATTATTTTTTTTAAGATTTTATTTATTTATGAGAGAGAGAGAGAGAGAAAGAGAGAGAGAGGCAGGGATACAGGCAGAGGGAGAAGCAGGCCGCACGCAGGGAGCCCGATGTGGGACTCAATCCCGAGTCTCCAGGATCATACCTTGGGCTGAAGGCGGCGCTAAACTGCTGAGCCACCTGGGCTGCCCTGGAACATGTGTTAATTACTTTGTTCCTTTTCTGTGCCTAAATAACCATCCACTGTGTGGATCTATCTCATTGCATATATACATCCATCAAGCGATAGACATTTGTGTTGTTTCTATTTTTGGCTCTTATAAATACTGCTGATATGAACACTCGTGTACAACTTTTTGTGTTCATGCTTTCATTTCTCTTAGTGACATGCCCAGGACTGGAATTTTTCGGTCATGTGGTAATTTTGTGTTTAATCATTTAAGGAATTACCAGACTCTTCCCCCAAATGTCTGTACCATTTTACATCCCCACCAATAATATATGAAGGTTCGAATATCTGCACATTCTTATTGTCTGGCTTTTTGTTTATAGCCATAGCCTAGAGTGTGAAGTGATATCTCATTGGTGTTTCGATTTGCATTTCCCTCATCACTAATGATGTTGAGCAGTTTTTCATGTGCTTGTTGGCCATTTGTGTATATTTTTTGGAGAAATGTTTTTATTCGCTCATTTTTAATTGGGTTATATTTGCCTTTTTTTGTTGTTGAATTGTGAAATTTCCTGGTGTATGGTGGATATATATATATATATATATATACACACACACATATATATATGGCCTTTCAGATATGTTTTATCAGAAAAAATATTTTCTCCCATTTTGTGAGTTATCTTTTCAGTTTCTTGATGCTGTCCTTTGAAACACAAAAGTTTTAAGTTTTGATGATTTCTAGTTTATCTGTTTTTTATTTTGTCACTTACACTTTTGGTGTCGCATATAAAACAACTATTGCTTACTCCAGAGTCTCAATGATTACTCCTTTGTGTTCTTCTAAGAGTTTTATAGTTTTAACTTCTGTTTGGGTCTTTCCATATTGAGTGGATTTTTGTATGGATTACTTTTAAATGATGGCTTACTTGTGTTTTCCAACTGTTTTATCTTTAAAATATTTCTGGTGTTTTAGTCCACATAAAATTACAGGAAATATTTTAAGAAAAACTCCATTTTCTACTCTTCTGTGTCTTACGTTGGTTATTTGGGGGAATCAAATCACTGGCATACAGTCATTCATTTCCATTTTTTTTTAGCCTAATGCTATTGTGAGCTGAAGAATACACATGTTCTCTTTTACAGTAGCAAATACAAGACAGTGTAGTACTGAAGACTCTCGCTCTGTTAACCTGAACAGTTGGTCTCTGTTCTAGAACAATATCTTCATTTTCTGAGAACATTTGTTTGGGATCTTTTAATGAAAGCATCTCTCTTCCCATCAGCCTCTTATCTGCACAATGAACAAAGCTACTGAGTAGAGGCCAAAAGCTTAAGACATGCAGGTGACTTGGAAACTGCCATATCCCATATGCTCTAAGTGAGGAAAATTTACATCCATCCCCAAGTTGCGTTTGGGAAACTTCACTGTCTATTCTGCTCCTCAAATAATATGCTACAACATTTTCTTATAAAGTCATCCATTATTTTTATTTTTCATTAAACTAGGATTTTTTTTTTTTTTTTAGTTCTTTAATAGCATTCAGTGGCACTGCTCTTTTTGTAAAGAACATGTTTTAAATTTCAGGGTGTCACTATCTCTTAAAATGTACTTTATATTTCAAAGAGCTTCAGCTTCCCTGAAATGTGACACACTGAATAAAAAGCTGAGATGGAATTTTTGCAGGGAATTCATATTAATTGGTTTGTATTCTTATTATTTTATATACATAGCTTTTCAAGTTGTTAAAAAATTGTGTGTTATACATAGCTTAGTCTCATACTTTATGGCCATGAATATAAAAATTGAAAGTGATCTGCTACTATCATACTTGTGATATAAAGGGTAATCATACAGTACAAAACCATAAAATGGCTTACTTAGCAGTATGACATAGAACAACAGATTTTCAATACTGATTTTTATTTTTCAGTGATCAGTAATGATTTTCAGTAGCAGTTCAGTAATTTAGTTTACTATTTGCAGAATGCTGGAGCCACTTCAGAGGGATCTCTTGCAGTTTGCACCTGCCTAGAGAATGGGTGGAAGCAGTGTTCAGCCCTGCGGGGTTGTGCTCTGGGGCTTGTTGTGAATTGCTTCCAGTGCTATTACAGTGACCTTTCTAAGGAACTTGGTGGCTGTAGCAGGGACAGGAAGTTTGCTGTATTTTGGAATGCAAGCAAAAATATTGTCACATTGTCTCTCCAGATGACTTTAAGAGCACTTTTCTTTCTGTATGGGTTTGAGAGGGTGGGCTGTGCATGGAGAGATTTGTCATGTGGGTTGGCTTGTGTCCGAAGAAGAACCCTTTCAGATCTGTATGTGATTACAGAAACAGAGAAATTAAACTGCAGTGGGGGCTGCTTTTGTTTCTGGATATAAGGGAAAGCTCTAAGAGTTGCTTGCATCTGGGTAAGTAGTGGTTAAGTAGAGAACATGATCACAGAAAAAGTCAAAGTCATGTGCTTGGGTGTAACAGGTAGTAGTTTCCTTATCTGTTCCTTCCATTTTATTTATTTATTTATTTGTTTGTTTATTTATTTATTTATTTATTTTTGGAATGCTGTATTTTCTTGATTGGTGGCTAGTAGG
The DNA here is from genome assembly GCF_053574225.1 of Canis aureus. NCBI lineage: Eukaryota > Metazoa > Chordata > Mammalia > Carnivora > Canidae > Canis > Canis aureus. Next base: position 23,831,279 of record NC_135616.1, on the reverse strand, counting down.
AGTAGCTAACATTGATTGTTTAATCTGTATCAAGTGGTGTGCTTTCCTTGGGAGGTGTATTTGATCCTCACAGCAACAGCACCAAAGTACTGCCATCCCTGTCTTCCAGAGGAGAATGGAGAAGGAAGGTTGTCCATGCAGTTGGGCTGCCAGAGCCCAAATTCTTTGGTGAACTCTGGAAAAAAATTTTCAGTATTCCTACTTATAATAGATACTGCTTTCTATATATTGACTCATATCATCTGAGAACTTGTATCTGCACCTCTGGGCTTCCTCAGAGGATCCTTTTCCCTCTTAAAGTATAGGAGCTGGCATCCTGATGTTCCTTACAACTTTAAGACTCCTGCTAGTTATGATTAGAGTTCTTTATTTTCTTCAATCTTACAAAAGCATCAGTTGTAAGAGTAACTGTTATTATATATATAGCTAAGAAAGAAAGAAAACAGATCCCCAATAAACTCTCAGCAGTGCTTCTTATCCCCTAAAAATTCTATTTTATACTTGTTAAATAATTAGCTCTTTAACTACATTAACTTACATGTAGATGAAAACTTTTGGGCCATAAAAACAAGAAAATACATCGAAATAAATTAAGGTGTTGCTAAGTCTTCTTTACCTCTTAACTTGAACTCTTCTGCATTATTTTTCCACTTAACCATACATAGATGTCCATGTTGTTCCATGTGACATGGCCCTCTGTGCCAGCAAGAGCATTGTTGAGGATTGAGATAGCATTTCTTAGGAATCCTCTACCATTATCTCCGGGCTTTTCTTCCAAACTGCAAGTTCTAATAGGTATGCACAGGAAAAGATGTATCACAGCCACTAGCTGGCCAGCAGTGACTGTGAGATGTAACCTGGCTGTGGAGATTCATTGTAAAATCAAAATGCAGTACAATATTAGAGGAAGGTACAAAATCAAAAGCTCAGATTTCATAACTTCATCACCTTTAATGGGGCTCATTAATGTACTTGTGCTAATTTAGTTATTTGTGATGATTTCAAGAATAAAGGCAACATACTAAGTATTAAGTAAGTATAAATGTTAAGTATTAAAGGCAAGTATTAAGCATGCTGGCTGGGAATTTGAACTGGGATCTGAAACTAAAATATCGTGATTTGGAGAGGTGAGAGAAGCCCATTATAGCCAAGCTGAAGTAGTGGGTCCTTAATGAAGTTACTTAACTTCTCTGTGCCCCATTTTTTTTTTCATCTAAAAACCCATAAGGATGATAGTTTCCACCTCAGAATTTTTTTTTTTTATTTAAGAAGTTGATTTCTGTAGTGCCCTTAGAACATCACTTTATATGTTGTTAAGTGCTATTTGTGTTAAATAAATTGGTGAACAAATAAACAAATGATACCATCAGGAAGTAGGGAACCAGTTATAAACTGAGGCCAGCCAACAGAGAGGAGAATGGAGCAGATGTGCAAAACCCACTTATTAAAGTTTTGTTTTGTTTTTTGGTTAGAGAGAGACTGGTCATTCTGTGACTTTGCAAAGCATTGCAACTGCTTCTTCAATATCTTTTCGTCCAGAAATGACCCAGGATGAGGGCCAACTAACAGGTTTGTAAATCTACAGAGTCTTCTTCAGGAGGAATATGAAGCATTACCTCATCAGAAGTAAATTTACCTGCATGGTCATGGATTTCTCCTTTCAGCCACAGTTTTTCCTACCTTGGCTTCTTGATCTGGGAGCCAATTCCACGTTTATCGGACATAAGCCTAGAGCAGAACTGAGGCTTTTATTTCATATCATTCTATTTTCTTCTTTTGTGTTCTTTTGGGAGACAAACTTAACTTTCACTTCTCCGCACCTCGTCATGTTCAGTAATAGGAGTTGTCGCTATGGTGCAAAACCAGTGGGCTTTACAATTCTCTAGACCTGACTTGCAGTGCCTGGCAATCTTTCAAAGCCTGTTTTGTTGTCTCTCAGGAAGAAATACTGCTGTTTACTCCAGAGAGCTATGGGAGGATCCTCTGCAGCCTATAGCTTACTCTCTTGAGTATTGTAAATACTCATGCTTATTCCATTGAGTTGCTAAAACTCTGTCATTCTTAGATATCCTACCTTTGTCTAAAGCAGGGGTAAGGATAGGACTGGGGGTCAGCTGAGGGCCTTTTCTAAACAATATATCTTCATCGTCCCCACCCCTTCAAGAATCCCTACTGTAATGAGCCACTCTTACCCATGGGCACACGGAGGGTGGGGGACGAAAGTGGGAGCCTTGCTCCTTCTCTTTCCATCCTCCTACCATGAAGCTCCAGCTGGGGGTACAACAAGCCTCCAGATGAGTTATTTTGAGAAGCTTAACTCTCAGTGCCAGTTACTTTAGAATTCTTATTGGTAGCCATGTAGATCTTGAAAGCAACCTTGGAAGGTGGTGATCTTAGGTTTTTCATTTTATAGGCAGGAGAACTGAGATTCAGCACTTCGGTAATTGCTCAAAGATAAAAATTAAGTTCCATTATAAACTTACAAATCCCCCAGAGTCAGTTCCCTGTTGTCATGTTCCAGTGTCGTTTATCATGATGATCTGACACTTTTTGTTATTGACACTCTTGTTCCAGGATCAGTAAAGAATGGGAGGCTTTTATGTTTTCTAACCCTCTTTCTCAGCTGAGGGCCAGGTCGGTGTGATGTACACAGCTCCCCAGGAGCCTGTGAAGCTGTTCAGCTGCTGATGGCTGATAGGGCCACAGGATGGAGCACTCGCCATCATCAGGGAGCCAGGCAGGGGGCCTCTGTGAGGAACAAGTGAGGGCTTAGCCAGACCTGTGGCTGGGAAGTTCGCAGATGGAAGCCTTAAATTCAAAGAGCTGGTGGCCATCTCGAGACTGCTGGCTTGCCTGTGAGCCTAGGTTTATACCAGAGCAAACAGACTTTCTCTGCCAGATAAAGCGTGTTTATTTTTGTCTCTTATTTATTTAGTTGTATATTATAGGCCTTCTCCCTTATTTTTTCCTGAGAGTAGAAATGGCAGCTGAAGTTCATTCCTTTCCAAGTAAGAAAGAAAGAATATAGAAATGGGGGGATGGGAGGAGTCTGTACATTTTTGGTAGGAGCAGTAGTCTGGTCAATAAAGTGTTTTTATTCTAGGCTTTAAGAATGCTGGATTGTGTTTGTTTTGATCTATTGGACCTTAGTTTCCTATTATATTTTATTTGTTTTTTAAAGATTTATTTATTTTAGAGAAAGAGAGATCGAGTGGGAGGGGCAGAAGCAGAGGGAGAGAATCTGAAGCTGACTTCATACTGAGCTTGGAACTCAGCGCTGGGCTGTGTCTCATGACCCTGAGATCATGACCTGAGCTGAAACCAAGAGTCAGACACTCAACTGACTGAGCCACCCAGGTGCCCCCAGTTTACTATTTTAAAGACACCAATCCAGCTTTTGGATGAAACATGGCAGTAATAAACACTGCATAAAAGTAAGCTCAGTTTGCCTAGTTTAAGAATGTGAAGAGCATGGGAACTGAATAAAAGTGCGTTTCCAAATTTAAAACTGAAACGTTCTTTATGACATCTGTTTGATTTATTTGTATTGATTTTTAAGATGGAAGCAGATACATCAACTAAAGTATTATTCTTTTTCCCATATTCGTATGCAAAACACCCCCTCCTAGTGTGAGGTCTGTCTGTAGGTAAATATGTCCCTATGTCCTCACAAAGGTGGGATGGCCTCGACTCTTCAGGAACATTCTGCGTGGTAGCCTTTTTCAACGTGTGATCATCATCCTTGACATTCATCATCCCTGACACTCACTCTTTCTTTGGCTCATAACCACTGGAAAGTCTGTTTCCATCAGCATCTCCGATTGTTCATTTTTAGATCCAGACTGCTTGGGATAACCTGAGGAATACTTACAGACCGGCAAGTTGCTTCCTTCTCCTTCCTTTCCTTATAGAGCTCCTTTGTCTGTCACTTTTTATCCCTTTATGGTTTTTCTCACTCAGCTCTCTTGCAAGGCCCCCAGTGCAGTATAGCTTGGTGGGCTGTCAGGACTCTGGTGCTAGAAGGAAGCACCAGGACAGTCCCACCCAGTCCTCTTCATAAGATGGAAGAGGCAACCAGAGGAGGCAAGTGCAAGAGGTTGCGTACTCGCCTTGAGGTCACCAGCTGAGCAACAGTCGAAACATAGCTAAAGCCCATGTCTCCGGGCTCTGTCTGGTGCTATTTTAACCAGAACAGATTGCTTTGGTCGGTTGGATTTGTTTGTTGCCCAGCTGTCACTTTTGTCATTTGAATGATTACATATCATTATAATGGTTTAAAGCCCATGTGTGAAATGAAGAACCCTGTGATACGGTTACTTTCTTTCAACTCATGAATTAAAGGTTTGCTGCATGCAGATGCAGGGTGGAGAGAGAGAGAGAGACAAGGTATTTCCCAGTTAATTCCATGATAACCTCCAAAGTAGGTTTTCTCTGCTGTTGGCTCAGAAGAGGCTTTGCTGAAGGGCCCACAGCTTGTCTTTGAGGGAGCTCGGATTTGAAACTGTTTCTCTGTCTGCAAAATGTCTGCCCTTTCAGTACCCTAGTTATATTCTCAGAATAATAATAACCCTCACACTTGAGATTTTATCAATTTTAAATCTGAAAATATCTAGTCAGAACAATGGGTTTTTCTTAAACTGTTACCTTCCTGCTTTGCTTTAATTTAAAAATAAAATTCAAAGGAAACCCTTGGAATGAGTAAGGTGATGCATTTAAACAGTCCTAATAATGAAGCTGTTCGAAGCTACAGAAATGACATCTGACTTTAGTTGCTTCATCGGGGCTAATTAGTTAGATAAGAAATGACATCAATATTTGGTTTAAAAAGAGAGACCTTGTTTTAACTTCATAAACCTTTACCCAGAATTTGTGTTCCAGCTGTTAATTTGTAGTGTGAGGTTAGAAAGATGTAAATAAATATGTCCTCTTCTAATTGTGATTTAAAACATTGAAAGTTACACACACATGCACACATGCACACACACACAAGCACACATCCTAAATGAATAGTCAAGCAGAGCAACAGGAATTGCAAGAGTGTAGAGCTGTCATGGCTCTCTGTTCTGTGTTCCTTTACTTCCTTGACCTTCAGAGGTTCTCTGGAGAACAGCTCTTCTGCAGGCTTTTTCCCTCCTGCATCTGTAACATCCCTTCCCATCCCCCCAACCCTGCAGCTTTTGTGTACATAACACTAATCTAAAACCTCTTCTATCAGCACCTTTCTTTTATCTTTTAACACTTACCTAGTTCTATCTTACTGATTCTCTTATGATCCTCAGTCCCTTTGGCGCCTTTCCTTCTCAACCCCTGAAGATGTGCCCTTTATCTAAGGAGACTTAACTCTCAGTTTTCATTCGATGCAGTCCCTACAAAGAAAGAGGCATTGAAATGAGTCAGACCTGGGACTGAAATTTGGTCTTCCTATTAATTAGCCATGAGACCTCAGCGACTTTTTTTTTTTAAATGTGTGAAACAAGGCTTACAATCCGTCCCTCACAAGGTAATAGTAAAGATGAGCTAAGATCATGCATGAAAACATCTAAAACTGTGCTTGGCACCCTCTTGGAATTCAGGCGTGAGCACTCCTCACCCTTATCCTTTGTCCCCTTCCAGATGTCACTGTGAAGTTGGACACATTAACTCTTGGGTGATTTCACGAAATTTTACATCTATGGCAACATCTGTCTCCTTAAATGTCCTGCTTTTCTTCATGTAGCAACATGTTAAACAGCTTTTCATTCTGCGTCACTATTACCTTCCATTACTAGCATTATAACTACATTGATTTCTCCTAGTATATTAAAAAAAATTCCATTATTGGTTCAATAGACTTTGTGGGATATCCTGTAAGCCTGACCACCAAGGATAATGTTTCCACAGACAAAAACGATCCAGTATTCAGACAGCCAGTGTAATAATAAAAATTAGAAAATATTTGCTTTGCTTTTTAACTTTGTATTTTGAAAGAATTTTAGACTCACAAAAATTACAAAAATTGTATAGCAGGTTTTCAGATACCCCTAATCCTTCTTCCCCTGATAATCATAGTACAGTGATCAAAACTGCCAAATTAACATTGGTCTGATACTATTAATTAAACTATAGGCTTCATTTGAATTTCACCCGTTTTTCCCCCCACCTTTGTTCTTTGTCTATTCCAAGATTTAATCTAGGATCCCATATTATGTTCAGTTGTTCTGGCCTCTTGGGCTTCTTTAATTTGTGACAGTTTCTTGGTCTCTCCTTGTTTTTCTTGATCTTAACATTTTTAAAGACGACTGGTCATTTATTTTGTAACATGCTTTTCAATTTGGGTTTGTCTCATGTTTTCTCTTGATTAGATTGAGATTGTGTGTACCCCAGAGCTGATGTTCTCTTCTGAGCTCAATGATGTTAATACAACTTATTACAAGTGATGCTGACCTTGATCACTTGGGTAAGGTGGTCTCCCCCAGAATTCTCCATTGTAAATTTACTATTATTCCCTGGGTAATGAAAAAATCTTTAGGGGGAGACACTTTGAGACTGTACATGTATCTTCTCTTTTTGCCCACTCATATTTTTTAGTTGAAGTATATAGTTCATATACATTGTTATATTAGTTACAGGCATACAACATAGTGATTCAACAATTCTGTGTATTACTCAAGTGCTCACTGCAGTTAGTTAGTTACCATCTGTCAAATCTAAGTGCAATCTTTTTCTGTCTGACATTTCATTTAGCATAATACCCTTTAGGTCCATCCATGCTTTTGCAAATGGAAACCTTTCATTCTGTTTTAATGGTTGAGTAATAGTCCACAGTGTATATGTATGTGTGTGTATGTGTGTGTGTGTATTTATATATACATATATACATATGTACGTATATATGTACATATCACACTTTATTTTTTTAAGGTTTCATTCATTCATTCATGAGAGAGACAGAGAGAGAGGCAGAGACACAGGCAGAGGGAGAAGCAGGCTCCATGCAGCGAGCCTGACGTGGGACTCGATCCCGGGTCTCCAAGATCACGCTCTGGGCTGAAGGCAGGTGCTAAACTGCTGAGCCATCCAGGGATCCCTGCCCCACACTTTTTTTATCAGCTCATCTGTTGATGGATACTTGGGTTTCTTCCATATCATGGCTATTGTATAAATAATGCTGCTATGAACATAGGGGTGCATATATCTTTTGAATTACTGTTTTCATTTGGTTTGGGTAAATATCCATTATTGGAATTACTGGGTTATAGGACATTTTTATTTTTAATATTTTGAGGAATCTCCCTATTGTTTTCCACAGTGGTTGCACCAATTTACAGTCTCATCAATAGTGCAAGAGGGTTCCCTTTTCTGCACATTGCTCACTCATTTTAGATCTGTGGATCTAACCTGGAGCAATGTTATAGTGATGATTTAATGGTAGTTTCTTATTTCCCTCATCACTTCTACATTTATGAATTGGAATTCTTCTGTAAGCAAGATTTGTCTTCTCTCATATTTATTCATTTATATATTATAATTAATTTATTTTGGCATGTACTCCGTGATATTTATTTTTTTTAGGGATATTTATTTTATCCTTTGTGTTACAACCCAATATTACTGCTATTTACTTTGTTGCTCAAATTGTTCCAGGTTTGGCCATTAAGAGTTCTCATGTTGGCTTCTGTATCTTCAATATGCTTCCTTTTTTTTTTTTTCTTTTACGTTTTAAATCACTTTCTTACTTTCTGATTCTACGAGAAATTCCAGGCTCACTTTCTGTTTCTATTTTCTCTGCTCCAGCCTTAGTTCCTTTTAATGAAGATATATTTATTGCTATTGGAAGTGTCACTGCCTCTCAGCAGATTTGAGTTAGGAAGTATGTGTATGTAAACTAACAAATATGTGCACACATGCATATCTACATGTTTCCATATCTATCTGTATATGACCTGGTGGGTCCATATGTATAACCTCCAATTGATAATCTAACACAAGGTTCATTTTAACCTTCTTTGCTTATTTGTGACTTTTTTCTTTTTTAAAGATTTTGTTTATTTATTCATGAGAGACACACAGAGAGAGGCAGAGACATAGGCAGAGAGAGAAGCAGGCTCTCTGTGGGGAGCCAGATGTGGGACTCAATCCTGGGACCACAGCATCATGGCCTGAGCTGAAGGCAGACGTTCAACTGCTGAGCCACCCAGGTATCCCTATTTCCTATTCATGATTTCTTTTTCTAACAATCAGAAATTAGCTCTTATCCATGTCCACAATAGCCAAACTATGGAAAGAGCCCAGATGTCCATCGACAGATGAATGGATAAAGAAGATATGGTGTATATATACAGTGAAATATTACTCAGCCATCATAAAAAAAAAGAAATCTTGCCATTTGCAATGACATAGATGTAACAAGAGGATATTACACTAAATGAAATAAGTCAGAGAAAGACAGTTATCATATGATCTCACTCATATGTGGAATTTAAGACTGAGGGTTGCTGGAGGGGGGTGGTGTGGGGGGATGGGTGATGCGCATTAAGGAAAGCACATGATGTAATGAGCACTGGGTGTTATATAAGACTGATGAATCACTGATCTCTACCTCTGAAACCAGTAATACATTACATGTTAATTAATTGAATTTAAATAAAAAAAATAGAAAAAAACCCGAATTGACTGCATCTGTTTGGATCTATTTTTGGTTTTTCTGTTCTGTTCTAGTAATCTTTGTGTCTGTCCTTTCACCAATACCAAAATCCTGATTTATAGTAAGTCTTTTATCAGGCAGTATGAATTTCAATGTTTTTTTTACTCAAAACTGTTTTGTCTGTTTTAGTTCACTTGCCTTTCCCTATAAATATTAGAATCAGCTTGTCTGTATTTACCAAGAACAAAACAAAACCCAAACAAACAAACAAACTCTTGCCGGGACTTTGTATCTGTGATTAAATCTAAATCATTTTGAGGAGAATTCATATTTTTAACTATAATGAATCCCAATCCATGGATCCTGCTATGTTCCTCCATTTATTTACATCTTTTTATTTCCTTCAAAAGTAGATATTTTGTACATGTTTTATTAGATTAATATGTAAGTTGGATTAATACGTGTTTTTTTTTGGGGGGGGAGCTATTGTAAGTGATAGATTATATTTTAAAATTTCTGTTTCCAATATATCTATTGCTACAATACAGAAATGTGATTGACTTTTGTGAGTTAATATTCTTCAAACTTTCTTATTCAAAGAGCTTTTGTGGATTCTTTTTATGTGTAGATATTCATGTTCTCTGCAAAAAGAAATAAAAAAGCATACATATTGGAAAGGAAGAAATAAAACACATATACGTTTTTTCCCCATAATTGCAGTGGCTAGGATTTCCAGTATTATGTTGAAAACTACAAAACTTTATGTTGAATAAAAGGGGGGAGAATGAATGTCCTCTCCTTGCTCTCAGTGGATCTTAAAGGGAAAACACTCCTTGTTTTACCATGATGTATGATATTAGCTCTGGATTTTCTTATTAGATACCCTTTATCTGGTTAGTTTGTTGAAAGTTTTTATCGTGAATGAGTGTTGAACTTTTTAAAATGCTTTTTCTGTATCAATTGAAATGATCCTGTGTGGATTGTGTTTTTTACAGTCTCTTCATGTGCTGAATTATATTAGTTGACTTCAATATTAATCTAGCCATGAATTCCCAGCATAAACTCATTAGAATTATATTTTTATAATGTTAATATTTTATTGAGGATTATTAATTGTAGGTTGATAAAGGATATTGGTGTAATTCTCTTTTCCTGTACTATCTTCATCTGGTCCTGTACCATCTTCATCATGGTAATTCTGGCTCCATAGAATGAGTTAGGAAATATGCCTTCTCTTATGTTACCTCAGAGGGATTATATGTCTTCGTTAAATGTTTGATAGAATTTGCTAATGAAACTATCCAGGCTTTGGGATTTTTTTTTTTAAGTTTTTTCTAAATACAAATTTACTTTCTTTAATAGAAGACTAATCAGGTTTTTCCTATAATGAGTTTTGATAGTTTGTGATTTTTGAGAAATTCATCCATTTCATATAAATTGTTGAATTTACATGTGTATAATTGTTTTTTTTTTTAAAGATTTTATGTATTTATTCATAGAGATGCAGAGAGAGAGAGAGAGAGAGGGGCAAAGACACAGGCAGAGGGAGAAGCAGGCTCCATGGAGAGCCTGACCTGGGACTAGATCCAGGGTCTCCAGGATCACCCCCTGGGCTGCAGGCGGCGCTAAACCGCTGCGCCCCTGGGGCTGCCCTGTATAATTGTTCTTAAGTGTTACTTTTTCCTTTTCATGCCTGCTGGATCTTACTGCTATCCCCCCCTTATGATACCAATAAATTTTATCTCTCTCTTCTCTAGTCAGTCTGGCTAGAGATTTATCAATTTTATTGATCTTTTAAGAGAACTAGGTTTAGGTTTGATTGATTCCCCTTTCCCTCTCATTTTTCTGTTTGTAATTCCATTGATTTCTGCTCTCATTTCCTTCCACTTTTTAACATTTTAAAAATTTCTGTTCTTAGTTCCTTCCTTCTGTTTGCTTTGGGTTTATTTCACTCTAGTTTTTGTTTAGTTTAGTTTAGTTTTTTTGAGGGAGAGAATGAGAGAGAGAAAGAGCATGTGTATGCATGGGAAGGGAGAGAGAGAATCTTAAGCAGGCTCCATGCTCGGTGTGGAGCCCAACAAGGGTCTGGATCTCAGATCCTGAGATCATGACCTGAGCCAAAATCAAGAGTCAGATGCTTAATCAACTGAGCTACCCAGTCACCCCTATCTGACTCTGCTTTTTAATTACCTTTATAATCATTACTATAGTAGCAGCCCATATACACTAAAAATTTCAAAACATTGTTATAATTTTTGCTTATTTAACATTTTATAGAAATTATGAGGAGAACAGTAGTATCTTATAATTACCTAGATATTTACTTTTTTACTTTTGTTCTTCATTCCTGGTGTTGCAGGTTTCCTTCTGGTACCATTTCCCTCTGTTCGAAGAACTTCTTTTACCAGATTTTGTAGAGTAAATCTGCTGGCAATGAATTTTCTCTTAGTTTTTCCTTCTCTGAGAGTGTCTTTATTTTATCTTTATTTATCAACAATTTTTTCACTGGATTTAGAATTCACAGGATGAATTCTAAAAATTCTTTTCTTTCAGGACTTGAAAAATGTTGCTTTACTTTTTTCTGGTCTCCATGACTTCTGACGAAAAATCAGTAATTATTTCAGCCATTCTTTTTTTAGGTAGTGTGTCATTATAATTGCTCTGCTTTCAGGATTTCTGCCTTTGTCTGTAGTGTTCAGCAGTTTGTGTTAGGGCATGGATTTCCTTGAGCTTATTCTGTGCAATATTTGCTGAAATTTCAGAATCTGTAAATTTATATCTACAAGTTTTTTTTAAAAGTTGTTAGCCATTATTGGGACATTTTTTCAGCACCATGCTCTTTCTCTTCTCTTTCTGAGACTCTGATGGCACAAATTATTAGACACTTTGGTATGTACAACGTGTTGTTTTTCTTTTGAACAAACTTTTTTTTTCCTTTTCTGTTGGATAATTTCTACTGATTTATCTATAAACTTACTGGATCTTTTCCTCTGTTGTCTCCATTCTGCTATAGAATCTATCAGTTAATATTTTTAGTTAACTGTGTTTTTCAGTTCCAACGTTTCCATTTGCTCCTTTTTAATATATTTTTAGGGGAGGGGCAGAGACTTTTTATCTATTTATTTCATGAGTGTTCACTGTTATTTTTTAAACTATAGTTATAACAGCTGATTTAAAGTCTTTATCTTATAATTCCAATGTTTAGGTCACTGTCTTCTCCCTTGCAAGTTGATTTTTTTTTATTGTTTTTATACCAAGTAATTTTGGTTTTAATCTGGACACGTTGAACGTTCTGTTATGAAACTCTGGGTCTTGTTTAAATTTTAAGCAGAAAATTGATTTTTGTTTTGCTCTGTGGTAGCAGGCATTCAACAGGTTAGGTTCAGGTTTCAACATGCTTTTATGGCTGTGATTCCAAAGTTAGTTCAGTTTTCACTGCCTTTACTGTGATAATTGGACCTGACTTCTTATGCCCCACCCTTTAGCCAGTTTGTAGTTCATTTCTCAAGGCGTTGGTAGTTTGTTGAAGTTCAGATCATGTGCAGCTTGGAGGTGAGCCCACAAGTTCTTTAACGACTTTATGGAATTGTTCTCTTGAGCTCCCTTCCCTGTCATGCCACTGCCATGTTCTGGCTCCTTGATGTACTTTTCCCAGTTCTCTAGCCAAAAAAGTATAAGCTCTAGTTTTTCCTGTCTGCCCTGCACTTCTCAGGGTTGTATTTGTGTCCAGGGCCATGTTGCGAGAGGGTGGAGTAAGGAAAAAGTAAAATGATTTGCCCATCCTCTTGGGACCATCACTAATTTGGTCAGAGAGGATAACCCTCAGAGTTTCAGGGACCTGCCCAGCTCTTGCCACCACTGCCACTATGACTGCTTGAAGCCTCTGATGTTTCATTATGCCACATTCTTGTCCCCTTCTCTAATCTGCCTATTGATCACTTATTTTTCAAAGTCCTCAGAATCCTGCTGTGTGCATTCTGTCCAGGGTTTGTAATTGCATTCAGTGGAGAGACAGAATGGCATTTCTTACTCTATCTTATCTGGAATCTTGAAAGAATCTAGGAAGGCTGTGGTTCTTCTGAGAGTCCCAGCTAGGCTGTCAATATATTTGCTTTCTTGTTCAACCTCTGTGTGTGTGTGTGTGTAGAGAGAAAAGAGGAGTTTCTAAATCCACATTCCTATGAGAAACAAATTTTGCAGTTAGAGTACAATACTTGTGTATAGATCTTTTTTAATTTAACGTTAGCAAGTCAAAAACACTACCTCCAAAGCTACTAGGGTGAGCTCCTTGTTTCCTTGCAGTGTATTTACATACACCATTCATTTGTAATATAGTCAGATTCATTTGGTAAGACAACATTTTAAAGGTTGGATTTCCCATTTTTAAGCCACCCAGAAACACGAGCATACTCCAACATGACTCTTTGGTCTGATTCCTGGGTGTGATTCCTGTAAAGTTGGACCTCTGTGTTACTTGTTTCTTCCGTTACTACCCTCCTCTGACTTTTGACCTTCCTCAGCAGCAACTGTTGTCCATTCTCATGGCAGTACTGTAGCACTGATACATAAAAGTTATTCTAGGACTTGATTGGTGATTGTGCCATGACATATGACCTAGAATGTTTCTTCCAACAGAAGAGGACCAGGCTTTTAAAAAATTCATATGGCATCCATTGTGTTTCAGAGTTCAAATGAAGATAGACTATGACATGGTGTCTGAAATGAAATTCTTGGGATATCCTGTTCCTCAGTTTGATGTTACTGGATTATCCATGACAAAGCATGAGTCTGGGTCTTTTTTTTAAAATATGTTAACCAATCCTTGTTTTCAGTAAGTGGCCAAATATTTATGTTTTGTTTTTTTTTTATCTTGGTTTTTTATTTGATATGCCAGGCCAACGGAAATAAACATTAAAGAATGCCCTTCTTCCCATGCATCGGGAAAGGATGAACTGGAAAGGCTGTTCATTTAGCATTAAAGTTGACCTCTGGTTGGATCAGTGCTTTTCATTAAAGATGTAATGTGTCCTTTATCAGCATAGATTAAAATGTTATCAAGAACCCAGGCCGGAAACAAGGCTGGCAAGCTGAAGCCCTCTCTGGCTTCTCTCAACTCCTATCTTTACAGCTTGAATTTACTTTTAGAATTGACAGTACTGTGTTGTGAGGTTCAAACATAACATGGCAGTCCCGGAATTCAGAATGACAAGCAGCCTCTCCTTTGGAGGTGACTACAGCTACTTTTGATGAAAAGGATTTGTTTTGTTATGAAGAAAGACTTAGGCTTGATTATTGAGTGCTGATAGCAGTGATTCTGGGAGGTGAACATTATTATCCAGAATGCCGAAGTTGATTATTTATATGATGATTCTCATGATAGAAATAGCCCTAGGTGGCAGATCATTGGTGTTAAAGTCACTAAAGGATTTAAAATATCACTGGGGAGGTCTAAAAGGAATAAATTTCTAATAGCTAGTATAGAATGATACATAGTTTTAATTAACTCAGTTGTTACTGATGTACGTAAAGCTTAATGGTGAATACAAATTTGAACTGGGGCATTTCCATTTATTCTTTCATGGAGATTGTAAATGGTTATATGGACACTGGATTCGAGATCCCCAAACTTGACTTGTCCTGTTTTTCCCCACTAATAAAAGGAAATGATCATTGCAGTCTTCATTTTTTTGAGAGTTCTTTTATTCAGGGGAGGGGGCAGTACAAAAAGAGACAAAAGTCATTATATAAATGCTTTTGAAAATGGAAACTTTTGCCAGGGCTTTGTAAAGGATAAAAACAAATTCAAGTTGCTTGATCAGAAGAGAATACAAGAGCCTCATGGGATCCAAGGGTAAGAATGGAGCAAAGGACTTAAAGGATGGGAAATGGTCTAATTGGCTTATCTTGGGTGATGTGTCCACCCTTAAGCCAATTAGCTGAATCTGAGAAGTTGGGCATGGAGTCCAAATGTTGCCATCTGGGCTTCTTCCTATGTGTAGGAAGAGTGACATTATAGGTCGAGGGTTAAACTAGACAACCCCCCAACGTGATCTCTTACAAAACCATGTTTAAATTTGCCAGCTTATTATAATTAAAGCCTCTAATGGTGTGTGGCCTTTTAGGAATGTTACAAAATTTATCAAACTTGCAAATATAATAAGTTTTCAGTCATTTTCATTCACAAGCTGTCATACTGTCTAACGGTTTTCTTCCTGGTGACTGCTCTATATCTCAAAGATCAATGCATTTCTAATGGTATTATATATTTTTAATTTTATTTTTAAAGATTTATTTATTTACTTGAGAGAGAGAAAACACACACACAGGGGCTTAGGGGTAGAGGGAAAGAGAGAGAGAATCCTAACCAGACTCCCCGTTGAGCACAGAGCTGGATGCAGGGCTTGATCCCACCACCCTGAGATCATGACCTGAGCCAAAACCAAGAGTTGATCACTCAACCGAGTGCTCCATCCAGGCGCTCCAAGTGGTATATGTTTTAAAGGGATGATTTCCCTTTTCTCTTACAGAATCCATCACTATTTTTAGAACTCTATAATACACTTAAATTGTACTGGACTCTTTTTCTTCTCTTTATGCTGCTGTGTTGGAATTTTTTTTCTTTTCTTTTCTTTTTTTTTTTTTAGTACCTAAGAAATTTAACTTTCAAGTTTAGAAAATATAGCTTTAATGTATTGGTAAATGATGTGGCATTTTTGAAGGGTCACATTTTTTATGGTTGGAAGGAAACTTGGAAATATTTGTGAGTCATTTTAGTTGTCTTGAGTTTAATGCCAGTTTTTCTGTAAAGTTAGATGCTTAATTTAAATGCAGAGTATCACTTACCTCCACATGCCTGACTTTAATTTTTGCAACATGATGGAGTATAATAATACAGTCCTCTGGAGTAGAAATTTTCATGTGTGGTTGTGGGTGGTAAGTATCTTGCTTCTATCAGCTTTTCTGTTTATTCTTCTGGTGGTAGTGGTATTCTACCCAGACCACAGCCACCTTGCATATATCACCATTGTCACCAGTTGAGGACTGAGCTTTTGATTTCTACATCTAATTATGGAAAGTAGGCACTATTGGTTCTCTCTCCAGCTGTCTCATTTATGAACAGGGTGACCCTGGGCTAATTGTTTCACTTATTCGAGCTAGTTTTCTCATCTACACATTGGGAGAAAAGAGCTTATGGAGCTCCTGGTCTTTAAAAACAATACTTAACACAGTTCGGAAAATAATCATTGTTCACAACATGGTAATTGTGGTTAATTTTTAGTAAATTATGTGTTTCTTGCAAAATGTAACTTTACCAATGAAAAGCTCCTGTCGTACTTTATTTGATATCTACTTTGTTGCTGCACAAGCATTTGTATATGGCTCTCCTAAAACTTAAAGCTGTCATGGGAAGTTGGGGCAGTGAGTATAATGCAGACCTAGGAAAGAACTGATGGAATATATGGCAAAGATGAGTAGCTATTTGGGTAATATGGAATCAGTTGAGTTGATTAAATTGTGAAAGTTCTAAGAATTAAAAGATAAATTCTCTAAAATAAAGAAAATGGTGGTAATGCATTTAGATTCAAGCCCACATGAAGTAGAAAAAGGAAGCTATGAGAGAACAAAGCTGCATGCAATAAAGTGAAATGTAGGTTGAAGTGAGAATTGTTGTCATGTGTATTTTACCTTAGATCCTGGGACTCACATTTTAATATCAATAAAATAATACTTTTTTAATGATTTTTAAGAATAGTAAAATAATCCTGCTTTGCCTCTTGCTGGCCAGGCCATCAGTAGAACATTTAATTTTCTCTTTTGGACTCTATAATTAAAGAAAGAAAGCTAGGGAGGGTCCAGAGAAGAGCAGTAGAAGGAACCAAAGGATTATTTAAAAAATAAGGCCCATGAGGAAAGGGTAAAGGAGTTGTGAATCTTGAGTTTGAAGAGAAGTTCAAGAGGCCACTTAGTAACTGTCTTCAGATATGTGAAGGGTTGTCATGAGGAGGGTGCTGAGTAGTTGTTTCCTTTCTCACTAAGAACTAAAGGGAAATGGTTCACAGAGACAGGTTATATCAAAAGAAATACTTTTTTTTTTTTTTTTTTAAGATTTTACTTATTTATTTATTCATCAGAGACACACACAGAGAGAGAGGGAGAGGCAGAGACACAGGCAGAGGAAGAAGCAGGCTCCATGCAGGGAACCCAAAGCAGGACTTGATCCCTGGTCTCCAGGGTCAGGCCCTGGGCTGAAGGCGGTGCTAAACCGCTGAGCCACCTGGGCTGCTCCCAAAAGAAATACTTCTTGCAAAGGGTAGAGTGAGGCATGAAATCTGTGGTCACACTTGCAGTTCCACACATATTTGACTGGACAAGACAGCCCTGGATCTTTGGCTGGCTGTGTCCTTGTGAGGTCGGCTACATGCCTTCATTGAACATCTATTGACTTAAAATCTCAACCCCAAAAGTAGCACTTTGTGTGATACTCTTTTGTATTTCTTGGTTCTTTCATGGATGTTAGTCTCTCTCTTTTGCTTCCCCAACCTCCTCCTTTTCTTCTCCAAGTCA
Organism: Canis aureus; assembly: GCF_053574225.1. NCBI lineage: Eukaryota > Metazoa > Chordata > Mammalia > Carnivora > Canidae > Canis > Canis aureus. The sequence continues at coordinate 23,814,091 of NC_135616.1, read as the reverse complement.
TAAGGTAATATAGAACACAAAATGAATCCTCATAGCCACTAAAGGAGACTCTTAGCCCTTGAGCAATTAGCAGACGACAGAGGCAGATGTTCCTCTGCAATGTTAATCAGTATACTTGGAATCACCATCACCTCCAGCAGAAGATTATTCCATTTAACAGTGGAGATTCTTTTCGTAGGAAAATGTTCACAGTTGTTAATGGGAAAAGTCTCCAAATAAAATTTTGTGTCACCATATAATAAATTGGTTAAGTAGCTATGTTTTTCTATCACGAAATATGGGAAAGATTCTTTTTTTAAAAGGTAGGAGCTGCTGAGTTGATAGAGTTTAAAAGTGAAATAGAAAATCTTGAACACATTTATAGTAGAATATATGAGTTGTAACTAATTAACATATGCCAACCCTGTGGGGTAAAAATAGTGGAAGGGAGGAGCTGTGATCATTTGGTTGACACTTGACTCAATCACAAACACTAAATTTGGGACTGGTACAGAATTTTAAGTGCCTTTTTCTTGGGCCTTACTGTTGTGATCTTTCTTTAGAACAGTTCTGATATACCCTCTGGAAGGCTGGCCTGTGTGGATGGTGTCGGTGCCAAATTACAACACAAAACAAGGAACTGTTCTGTTTCATTTACTGAGAATAGTGCTTAATAAGTACTATTTGACAACATGCTGAATTAAGGGAATGTTATAAGGATGTTTCACAAAGGAAAATGGGTAAAACATCTGATGTTTACAAGTTCTATTTATATGTAACTTGATAAGAGTATAAAGCCATACCTAAAACTTTATTTTTAAAATTTTATTCAATACCTATGAATATGTATGCTCAGAGAAAATGATGATATCTGGTTCCAAATATATACCATATCTTGATATAGTCAATGCTATTTCAGAATCCAATTTTTTGACTTGTTGGTCTTGAAATGTATCAGGCCCTGGTAATTTGATTTATATTAACCAAATTCATGCAATACTGATTTGTAACATGGGACACATTCATGATTATTTCCTTTTTTCAAATTTGACTTTGATCTTATCCTAGTGTCTTATCTTAGTTTATAATCTTCAGTAACTATGTTTTTTTTCTCTAAAAATGGAATCCCCAGTGGAAATTATACTGTGTTTATAGGTTTACATATCCATGAGTAGATAAATATAATAAAGGTCAGTGAGATTTAATATCATAAGGGAAAAATAACTGTCAAAAGTTTTTAGAGTACCTGTATTTATATTTCAGTGTCACAAGCTAAGTATTTATCTCAAATTTAATTTATTACAGATTTTAGCATATGAAAGTACTTCTATGGGACATTCAAACATCATTCTACTTACAAATAGACATCTATAGTCCGGTATAATCTATGAAATCATTAACCTATGTTGAAACATAAAATAGTATAATTTGTGGGGGTTTTTTTCTAGTTAGGCTTTTCACTTAAATACATTTTTAAAAAAGATTTTATTTATTTATTCATGAGACCCACAGAGAGAGAGAGGCAGAGACATAGTCCCCTGTGAGGAGCCTGATGTGGGACTCGATCCCAGCATGCCCTGAGCTAAAAGCAGATGCTTAACCCCTGAGCCACCCAGGTGCTCCTAAATATGCTTTAAAGAAAAGATAGGGTTTAAGGGCACCTGGGTCAGTTAGTTAAGTGTCTGCCTTCGACTCAGGTCAAGCCAAAGCTGGGAAGTCTGCTACTCCCCCTCTCTTTGCCCCTCCCTCTGCTCGTACTCTCTGTCTCTCAAATAAATAAATAAAATCTTAAAAAAAAATTCTGTCAAAAAAAAAAAAAAAAAGAAAGAAAGAAAAGGAAAGATAGGGTTTAGCTGATTCCCTAATGCCCCTTTCATTGAAGCCTTGAAGATTCTAGTTTTTTCTGATGTGTGAGACCTATAGTCTATATGAATATATGGGTAAGTAGCAATTTGTGTTAGACAGTTTTGGCTGATTATATACTTATGACCTTATTTTATTTTATTTTTTTAAAGACTTTATTTATTTATTAAAAGAGAGTGCACAAGCAGGGGAGGAGCAGAGGGAACAAGGAGGCTCTCCACTGCATGGGGCTTGACTCGGGGTTCAGTTTCCAGACCCTAGGATCATGACCTATGTCAAAATCAGATGGTCAACTGAGTGAGCTACCCAGGCGCCCCATTTGTGATCTTATTTTAAAGAGATATTTGTATTTTGTCCTTGGTAGTAGAGCCTAAAGAAAAACTTGAATTTTTTGCATAGTCAAGTAATACCTGCTTTTCCTTTCTTTTCCTTACAGTAGGAGTTAGTGTAGTTCTAATGAGCAGGGCAAGTGCCAGAGTAAAAGGGAATAAAAAGAGGTTATAAGGTATGAAGATAAACAATAATTAACTAGTGGTGAGTTTTCAATGCTAAAAAAAAATGCACTGTAAACTAATGCTTTACCTTTCATTTTTTATTAATATATTGGCAGTTTTGTGGCATTTATGATTCACAGAATGCATTCATCGATGCTCTAATTTCATCCTCACAACGATTTATGAAACACACACCATTCTTTGTATTTCGGTATGAACACTTACCTTCAAGATTATTGTGAGTTAACTAGGATCACACAGCTAGTGTGCCAGGATTCAAACTCTGCTTTTAGGCTTCCAGACCAGTTGTTTTTCTTTTGTTTCACAGAGTTCATCTAAGCTGGATTTGCTTTAGAACTACACTGAGATATACAACATAGGTGAACTGCGTATGTGCTTGTGTGAAATTTGAGCGTCGCATTTGTGAAATTGGCAGTGTAGTTCTTCACATCTGGCATTCTGGGATAGAGTGGTTGAAGACTAAATCACTAAGCGGGCTGCCAGTCTTCTGTAGCCACCTCCTGATTTGGGGACCTTGTGTACATTTCCTCAATTAGAAAGAGAAGGCAGTTGGCCATTAGGTTCTCCAGACTCCCTTCTGGTTCTAAAATTCTCTGATTCCAAATTTAATTATTATTCTTCCATTCAGAATTACTGTTTTTTTTTTTTAAATATTTGTCTCAAAGGAGTAGCCCACATTTTTGCATTACGCTTCTCCTAACAGCCTATGCCAGTAATTGATAAACTGAGTTTTAGATAGTGTAGCAACAGAATCCCTTTGTAGTGACTCTGAGGAAGTATTTCGTGTACCAGATTCTGTTCTGTAAGTAGTGTCACATGGTGAGAACACTCATCCTGAATTTTGAAGAGTGAAAAATTACAACAAAATCCCAGTTGCAGAGGAGTTCATTCCGCAAATGTAAATTGAGCATCAGTACTTGGGTTGCTTGAGACCTTAAGCTCCCAGCTTAGCAGGGAGGCAGATACACAAATGTGAAATGGCAGTGTAATTAGAAGGACCCTGGGAAAGATGTGTACAGAGTGCCAAGAGAGAGAAGAAACAATGGCATCTGTGGAGTGGAAAATAGAGAAGAGATGCACCAGTGAAGACTTCACCAAGAAAGAGGTTTTACCGGAAAGAATTATAGGCCCATTTTAGGTAAAAGGAGGCATGTTCTGAGGAGAAGAAGCCTTAAGGAGACTGTTGCAGAGAATCTCAAATAGTTCTGTTCGTGTCATATGTTAGAGGAGGTTGCCATACTGGACAGGTAATCTTGGCGAGCTTGGGAAAGTCTTCTATGGATTTGAGATTATCCTAGGCATTAAGGAGACGTTTTAAGAAAGCGAGGAGTGAATTTCTTGCAAAGGTGGCAAAGGAGGCAATATAAGTCTCTGAAATTTCTAATTTGAACATTGTGGGGGAAGGGCATTCTAGGCAACAGGAAAAGTGATCATGGAGACCCAAGGTGGGTAGCACAAGGGATTATGCTATTCTTCATCAGTCGGCCATTATGTGGCCCTTCCATACCTCAGACTTTGCCAATGTAATTGCTGTGGAAGCTCAGGAAAGGTTTCATACTGCACTCCATGGAGTTTGGATTTTTTTCTCTGAATAATGAAGAGCCATGAAGGTTTCCAGGCAGAGTAATAATGACAGCAGATTTGCTTTTGGAGGACTCTAATGGCAGTAAATGTAAGCTAGATTAGAGGGCTCAGAATCTTGACAGAGACCCTCACAATATCCCTACTGAGAGCTGTGGGAGCGTATGTTAAGCCAAGGGCAATAGGGATGTAGATAGAAAGGGAAGAGCTGGGAGAGACTGAGTTCTAGGAATGATGATAGTAGTACTAGCTGAGATTTGCTGAGTATACCAGATGTCTCATGTAAGTTCTTGCTAGTTACTGATTCATTTAATCTTCACAACAGCCCTATGAAGTAGGCACTAGTATTACTACTATCTACATTTTACAGATGAGAGAACTGAAGCACAAAGACATTAAATAACTTGGTGAGTTACAGAGCTGGTAAATGGCAGTTAAGGAATGGGAGCCAAGGCAATCCATGTCTCAAGTCCATACTTTGAATTACTATATCCTGCCACCTCTGATGCCACCTCTGAATCAATAAGCATCTCTAAGATGTGGTGAGGAATTAGATGTAGGTGACTATGGGGGAAGAGTCATTGATGTTGACTGCTTTGTTGACACAGAGGATAGAGATACCACTTACAGAGATAGGAGGAGCAGGGAGGACTTTTGGAGGAATTACAATAATTTGGGGATAATGTCAAGTTTCCAGGTTCTTGTGGGTCATTCAGCTGGTAACATATGGAATGCAATTGGATATACCACTGACCCTTGAACCAAGGGTACCAATCCCTGGTGCAGTCAGAACACCTCCTATAACATCTGACTCCTCAAAAACTTAACTACTAAAAACCCACTATTGACTGGAAACCTTACCAGTGACCTAAAGAGTTGACTAACACATGTTTTATATGTCATGTGCATTACTTACTGTGTTTTTAATAATAAAGTAACCTAAAGAAAAGCAAACGTTATTAAGAAAATCCTAAGGAAAATACATTTATAGTATGGTAAAAATGTTTCTCTGTGTGTGGACCTGCACAGTTCAAACCCATGTTGTTCAATGGTCAACATACAGACCTGGAGCTCAGGATGGTTCTGTGCTTGACAGTGATGTAGAACAGCTGATATCAGGACAAGCTAATCATAATCACCCTCTATCTGAAGGACTGGATGGAACTTTCTGCCCTTGCTGTATCTCTGCATAGGTACATGCAGCGCAAATGCCAGGGAGGAAACTCTCGGGTCATTTGAGTGGGATCGTCTAAGGAACTCAAGGGCTACCAGGCTTTCTGTAATGAAGACAGCTCCACTTCTAACATTCATGTGTATGAAACCAGGGTGATGAAAAACTAGCAGCTCTCTTGCATCCAGTTTTGGATTCCATCTTTACAATTAAAATAGAAATGTTCTTTACAGACCTTTTCCAAGAGTATGTGGTTTGTTGGTGGTCCTTTGAATGCATTAGTAAAATGGTGGGTTTGATCCCAGCCAGGGTGACAGGATCAGGAACATGGAATCCAAAGAGCAGAGGGATCAGGGGGGGCCAAGTGCCCACTGGTAGTAGGATGCATCATCCCTGGAGGTAGAGGTGCTCACAAGTTTAAATGGAAGTACACATTTCCTCTCATGTCAGTGGCAAGCACTTTCTTTTCAGAAAAAAGAACTACCTCTCCTTTCCCTCTCTAATCTAGGGTTTAAAAATACAATCAAAGGAATGTAGCAAAGAAATATTGAAACCTAAGCATAGTATATAGAGTAATAATTTTGAAAGGATTTAAAGCTCAATTATATTCAGTTAACTTTAAAAAGCCTAGTGAAATTGTTGGAAATTACTTAAATTCTTAAGTCTAGACAAATAAGTTTTTGCTACATTCATTTTTCAATGAAATTTATCTGATTATAAGATTCTACTTATCTCGAGTCTAAGTTAACTATATTCTTTTCTTTTGGCCTCCTTGAGATATTAAAAGTAAAGCAGAATCACACCATCATTTGGCCCTTCCACTCACCTTGGTCAGGGTAACAACTGTTTTCATATTCTAATATCTCAAAGTATAAGTTGATTTTGATTGTTTTTGGCCATAAAATCTCTTTGGAAGTTACTGTTTAAATACAAAGTCTATTCATGAAACTCTTGACTTAAATTCTGTATCTGCCCTCTACTGGAATAACTGGCTTCTTTTCTGTATTATCTTCTTCGGTAGACAGGATTCTAAAATGGCCCCTTGATCTCCATCCCCTGGTGTTCGATCAGATTATGTCATGTTCTGTGGCAAAGGGCATTTTGCAGATGTAATTAAGGTCCCCAATCAGTTAACTTTAAGATAGAGAGATTATCCTTGGTGAACCCAACCTAATCAGACAAGCCCTTCAAAACAGTTTCCTCTGGCCAGTTAAGAAGCAAAGTCAGAGATAATCCAAAGCAGGAAAGAGATTCAACATGAGACAAGTTCTGCATTGCTCAGAAAAGGAGAGGGCTATGCAGCAAGGACCTGCGAGCACCCTTTAGGAATTGAAGTCAAATCTCCAGTCAATAACCAGCAAGAAAATGACTTGAGTTTTACAACTGCAGTTGGATTCTACCAGCAACATGAGTGAGCTTAGAGGACCTTGAGCTCCAGAGGAGAACCTGGACAGCCAATGGCTGGATTTCAACCTCCACAGAGAACCCAGCCATGCGTGCCAGATTTCCGTGCTATTTTTAAGCTGCTAAATTTGTGGTAATCTGTCACGTAGCAATAGAAAACTAATATACTGTCCCTTACTCCGTTTCTCTCTGATAATGCTGATCATTGGTCTTCAGAGTTGCAGTGTTAGCATCTCTCAAGCTGGCAGTAATGTTTTCCATTTGTTGCCTTAATGGTCACTATTGCATTGAATTAAGTAGACTCCAATTTCTTTTCTCAAACTCTTGTCTTTTAAAACCCTGAGCTGGGGATCCCTGGGTGGCGCAGCGGTTTGGCGCCTGCCTTTGGCCCAGGGCCCGATCCTGGAGACCCGGGATCAAATCCCACATCGGGCTCCCAGTGCATGGAGCCTGCTTCTCCCTCTGCCTGTGTCTCTGCCTCTCTCTCTCTCTCTCTCTCTGGGACTATCATAAATAAATAAAAAAAAAAATTAAAAAAAAATAAATAAAAATAAATAAATAAAACCCTGAGCTGGCGGGCACCTGTGTGGCGCAGTTGGTTAAGCATCAGACTCTTAGTTTCAGCTCAGGTTTCATCTCAGGGTTATGGGATAGAGCCATAGTTATGGGATAGAGCCATAGTTTCATCTCAAGGTTGTGGGATAAAGCCCTGCATCAGGCTCCATGCTAAACAGGGAGTCTGCTTCTCTCCCTCCCTCTTTGCCCCTCCCCTCAGTTATGTGCATGCACTCAGTGCTGTCTCTCTCAAATAAATAAATAAATCTTGGGGGATCCCTGGGTGGCTCAGCAGTTCACCACCGCTGAACAGCAGTTCAGCCCAGGGCCTGATCCTGGAGGCCCAGGATCGAGTCCCACGTCGGGCTCCCTGCATGGAGCCTGCTTCTCCCTCTGCCTGTGTCTTTGCCCCCCCCCCCCCCCCCCCCGTCTCTGTCTCTCATGAATAAATAAAATCTTTAAAAAAAATTAAAATAAAAATAAATAAATCTTAAAAAATTAAAATAAAATGAAACCCAGAGCCCAATTTTGGGTTCTATCTTATGATTCTCGGTATAGGTTTCATCCTGTGGGGGAAGGTAGGGAAGGCCTTAATCTTTCCATATTTATATTGTTGAAGTGACATGCTTGAAGCTTCTGTTCCTTTTCACTTCGTGGTTTAATTCTTGGTGATGTTACATCATACTGTAGATGTTTCTCACGTTATTCATTGAATGGAGTTTGCTGTTCCCATTTCATATGTAGAAAAACAAGCAAAAGAGCAATATGTGACTATCCCATAGCAGAGGTGGGATGGGGACCTAGAACAGAAGGAGATGTGTGGGATGTGCTGGTGGGTGTTTATAGTACCCAGCAACAAGGAACAGTTGAGTGATCATGAACATTGAAGTCCCACTAGTGAAGAAAGTATCTCCGTGTGACTGTCTTACTTCAGGGGAAAAGAGCACATTATATGTGTGATTGTTCTATTTTAGTCTCCTTGGTTTTATTTGGACCCTCTACCTAGTATTTCCTTTGGATATAGAAAAAAACACTGAAATAGAAGGAAATATTCTTTTTATTAAGTAGTGAAATATCCTGGACACTGGATGGTCCACTGAATAATCTGTAAAACTATTTCCTAGATCTGGAAGGCAGAAGGGGATGGCATAGCAAGCTTTTTATATTCATTTTTAATGTATCCACATTATTCAGGTAAACTTCTTTAACTGGGTTTGCCTTTGAGAAAAATCTAGTATACTTATATATGCTTACATTAGATTCTACTTATCAGTCTGTCTGGGCAAGCTTTAGAATACTTTGAGTCATTTGGTTACATTCACAAAGTGATTCACTATTAGACCTTGGTCGGGGAACTCCCCACATTTATTAAGTTGAGCTGTGCTACCCCTTATTTGTTAACATTGTGAAGACTTTTTAAATCTTATAAAATTTAACCTATTTTAAATTTGCAAATATAGACCTTTTATCTATAATTGTCAAAGTAATTTTGATCCACTAAAATAGATTTTTTTATTTTAAAAAGTATATGTACACATAATACACTTGAGAACCCTTGCAAAGTATATGTACACATAATATACTTGAGAACCCTTGCAACTGTATATTGCCTCTTCTTAAACTAGTTAATAAATCCAGGTCTCAGATTATGCATTTAGGAGATGGTACTGTGTACAAAGGACTCTGTGTCAAGGTGGTTTTCTTTATTATATTTGCCTTGGAAAATTGTATTAATAATTTATATGTAAGGAACATAGTTGATTAGGGGATGTAAGTAACCACAATACCAATTTCATTCCTGATATTTTCCAGTCTCTAGTCTCTAAACTACTGGTATTTTGGGTTTTGGGGTTTTTTTTAGATTTTTGGAAAGAACAGATGGTTTTTTATTTTGTTTTCCAGTTCTGTTTTGAGAAGTTGCACCTTACTTATAACACATGCTTTGCATTTCTTTTAGGGCTACTATATATCTGTATAATCTGGTCAATAAAATTTGATGATCTTATTTTTCTTAAGTCTTTGTGTCTAGTATTTTATCACATGATCTTTCATATAAAGTGTTTTTATTTTATGTATTTTGAAGTTATAGAGGCAAAGTGTTGTCTACCTTTTGCCTTCAGGGCAACCTACCTGGAAAAATTAACCCAAGTCTTAATTTTGGTGTTTGCATTTTTCTCATTAACCTACTTTTATGTGTACAGAGAATATTTGAATTCACTGTTTTTTGTGCATTGGTACTAGATCATGAGATTTTCAGCAGTGGCATATGTTTAAATCTTTCTTTTTTTCAAAATCTTGTTTGGTTTTGCTTTTTTAAGACTATATGCAATATTTTTGGAAATCTGCTTAATATGAGAAAATTCTAAAAATTGTCAAATATGTAATTCAGATATTTTTCTTAAGAATATATCTCCTGGTATAACTTTAATGGCATTTAATAATTTAATCATTATTAAATTTGATTCTTTAGTATTTTATGTTTGCTTTATCTGTCACGTAATAAAGTTCAAGGGGATCTAGATCAAATTTGAAACCAAAAATGACAATGAAAATCCCACAAGGTGACCTGTGGCTCAGTTTATCCTCTTGAAATAAATTGTTGGCTTTAACATAACATTTACACCTGATAAATATCACCCCTCCGTTTTATTGGAGTAGAAGTGAAGCATAATGTACAAAGCTTTGCACATTATATTTTCTCATTGAACAAAAAAACTGCATTATGTACCTGAGTCAGGCTGATAGGGAGAGGACACTAACTGAAGAAGTAAATAAAACTAAAGTCCTATGTTTCATGAGCTTTTTATCCACAGGTTACTATCCTGAGTTCTTTTATTTATTCTCATTTAGTTATTTCAACTTGCTTACAGTTTTATTACTCTCATTGTAAATGTGAGAACACCCTGGTTCAAAGAAATTAATTTGCTCACGGTCATATAGTTAATAAGTACTAGAACTGCATTTACCTAAATCTGGCTTCAAACTGTAGGCTATTTCTGAGAGTTCACAGTCTCCCACGTAACTTACGGAGTCATCATATATTCATTTAAATAAGTGGAAACAAAGAATATGGGGGCAGGAGTGGCAAGAGCCTGGAAATGTGTCTGGTGATTTGGCTTTTGCCCTCTCTCAGGTAGTTTGATGTCTGGGAAGATCCTGAAACAAGGCCTGCTTGCTTCTCTGGTTCTCTCAGTTGTTCCTGGTCTCTGAGTGATTCTTTTTTTTTTTTTTTTTTGGTGTGAACATCTCACACAGTGTGATAAGTACCTACCTCACACCAACCAAATTCATCATCTTATATTCACTCCGCAGCACTGGAGGATACACCGGTATGTCAGACTTACTGAGAGAAGAATGTCCAATACTGTCCTTTATGGATTGCCAAAGAATCATTTGCCTGTGTCAGCTCTCTGATATAAATCTGAGTCTCCTTGCTCACCTGCTAGAAATGTGATTCCATGGTATTTGCCAAGCACTGTGCTAGATTTCATATATTTTAAATGTTTGTAGAAATACCGATATTACAATTGCTCACCTGTTTTTCCAAAAATCACTTGGCATAGATTTCTTATCTTTTAAATATTAAGTTCAGTTCACTATTTCAGAGCATAACATTTCAGATTTGACTTAAGTAGGCATACTTCTGTTTCATACAGCAGGTATCTATTATTCCTGGCCAATCTGTTGAAAAGGAGTCTTTTGTCCAAAGGTTCATTTGAAAAGAGGTAATGATATATCCCTAATCTCTCTCTCATTTTAAACATCTTTCTCTTTTGTTTCACACATTTCTTTTTGCTTAGATTTCACTGTGAAGTTCTTTGACATCTTTACCACTTAGTACTTTGTCTAAATTAATCTCTAGTTCCTTTTCTTCTTGTTGGGATTTCACAGTAAACCATAAAATGTAAAAATACAACAATTCTTTCATTTGCTTAGAAGCCAAGACTACAGTCTTTGGGTCTTTGAATAGATTATTCATCTAAAGAAGGGATTTTAGGCAATGTAGATTTCTGGATGTTTGTTTAGGGTAGGAAGTGATCAATAGGAGATACCGAAAAAATAACCTTTTCTAAATACTCTTTCATCGAAGTGTTTAAATGTTAACTAAGATATAAGTGCTTGATTTATACTTAGAGGTATTTGATGTGAATACTCAACCAATTTCTACCCAGGATTGTTCATTCATAAAGCATTTATTATACACCTGGTCTATGCCCAGAAGTCTTCTGGAATGCAAATATGATCTAGTTGAGGAGATAAGAAGGTTCCTAGTCATTCAGTATATAGCACTCAGGTGAAGATAGGTGCTATGGGGATTTATTTATTTATTTAAAAAAAAAAAAAAAAAAGCTCTGGCCAGTTTTATTCAAGAAAAATTTTGTATGGTTTATTTTCCACCAGTCTGTTCTGGCATGCTTCTAATGGCAGCAGAATCACCTGGATCAGCGATAGCTGGTACGCATACACTGTAGTATTTCCCACATGCTGTGCCCAATTCAATATTATTGCCACTGTAGTAATGGTCATCAGTTTTGGTTAACATGGTGTAGTATTCTTTTTCAGATTTCCTAAAGGCTGGACAGTTGTTGACAAGGATGACCAGTTTTGCTTTGCTGTGTCCGATCATTTTCAGAGTCTGCTTGTATCCCAGCCTGTTCTTTCCATTTTTCGTAACATGTCAGAGCCTGAGTTGATCGACTCCAGCGACCTTTTAATCTTCTTTGTGGCCACCATCTTCCTGTCTTAGGTTCAGGAAGGCGCCAACTGAGAGCAGCTTCCAAGGTGGCTGGGAGCAGGAGAGAAAAGAGCTGCTATGGAGATTTAAGTCCTCCCTTAGCATTTGCTTTATCTTTCTAAACTTTTGATACTTTAAGACAGTAAAGGAACTGGACACCACTTTTCAATTAGTAAATATGCTATGACAGCACATATTTGTTTTAACTTAATCATAATATTTTCCAAAAATAAAAATATCCTGGAGGCTTTCAAGGAAAGAAAACCTCCCTGATGGAGTTGGCATATTACAGATTCTGCTTTAAAAAATTAAGTTGCTTTCTTTTACATTCTTACGCATTTTCAGAATACAGGCAGCTACTAACATGGATGCTAGAGTTTCTGTACTGCAGGCTCATAGCCAGAGTGAGATGCAAGGGGAAGAGTTGAGAGTTCTGGATCTTTATTCTCAGTCATGGTCAAATGGATGCATACCTGGCGGGATGTGGAGTAACCTCCTTTCTGTGGTACCTTTCGTGTGCTATCACTGAGGTATTTGATGCTGATGTTAATTCTCCTATTGATGGTAAATTTTAGGAAAGTTGTTTCATCTGTATTCTTCGTAATGTTTTTTTGTCATTAATCTAAAAACATTATGTTTCTCTATGCATTTAGGGATACTTGATACCACCCCATCTAGAGCCATGCCCCTAATATGGTTTCATAAATAACTGAGAGCCAAAGCTCATCATATATGTTAATTTAACCATCCAAATGTGAGCTAACATATAACTCCTATCTGTAATTAGATAAAAATTAAAAGTTCTATTAAATGCATGATAATGTCTTTAGTGATTTTTGAATAATAGTCTTGTCTTTTTTTTTTTTTTTTAAATAGTCTTGTCTTTATGAAGTAAACCTGAATTGGTAATATAGCCTCTACAATCACAGACTAGTTGGGAAGTTTGAAAGAAATGATCAGAAGCATAATATTGAGGAGTTCTATTCCTCTGAACTCTGTGGCATTGTTCTGAAGTTAAAAAAAAAAAAAATGCCAGACATTGCTCAGATTTTACAACCAGGAACTAGGCTTAGACAGTACTTCCTTACATAGGCACCTTTAATACTATTATTTTTAATAAAAGATTCTTTTCCTTTTTGAATCTAGTTCATATATTTTGGTTGTATAATGAAGGTACCATAATTCTTACATTATTTTAATATTCCTGTATCACTTTAGCCTTGAGTTGGCTTGAAGTCACAGAGACCCAAAGACAAAACTACAGATTGGCATGTTGCCCAAGGAGACCAGGTTTCTCTTCAGTTGTTGCTATGTAATGGACTCAGTTCTGGTAGTAAGTACCCATCAAAGTCCAAAATGATCACTACCATTCCTGTTCCAATAATCACATTGACATTCCAACTATCAGGAAGAAAAAAGATGGAAAAGAATCCTCTCTAAACATGCATCTTGTTTACCATTTATGTTCAGCAGTGTGCTGGAGACTAGCCAGGGGCATTAAGGACAGAAAAATAAGCAAACAAAAAAATATAGCATCTAGACTGGAAAGGGAGAAATAAAACTATTTCTATTTGCAGATGATATTAACTTTTATAGAAAACCCTAAGGAATCTGCAATAAACAAACCAAAACTATTAAATTAATGAACAAGTTCAGTAACATTTCAGGTTATGAAAGATTAATATATAGAAATCATTTGTGCTTCTCTACACTAGCAATGAACACTCCAAAAATGAATTTAAAAACAGTTCTATTTGTAATACCATCAAAAGGAATAAAATGCTTAGGAATAAATTTAACGAAAGAAGTGCAAGCCTTGCATACTGAAAACTACAAAACTTCATTGAAATAAAGATCTAAATAAATGCAAAGATATTCCATGGATCAGAAGAGTTAAGGTTATTAAGATGACAGTTCCCAAAATGATACATAGATTGGACATAGTCACTATCGAAATATCCTAGCTTGCTTTTTAGGGGGCAGAAATAAACAAGCTAATCTATAGAGCTCATATGGAAATGCAGGGGGCCCAGAAAAACCACAACAATCTTGAAGAACAAAGTTGGAAGACTCACATTCCTAATTTTAAAACTTATTACAAAGCTACAGTTAAGACATTGTGGTACTCGCATAAGGGTAGAAATCTCCATACATTTAAGATGAAATAAACACATTTGAAATAAACCCTTATACTTACTGTTACAAGGAGGCAAGACCATTCAACTGGTGCTCAGGCAACTGGAGATCCACATTCAAAGGGCTGGACCCTACTCACAGCATGCACAAAGAATAACTCAAAATGGGTCACAAACCTAAATGTAAGAACTAAAAACTATAAAATATAGACGTAAATCTTCATGATGCTAGGTTAAGCAACAATTTTTCACATATGACACCAAAAACAAATGACAAAAGAAAAAATAAATTTGACTTCAAAATTTAGATATTTTGTGGTTTAAAGGACACTATCAAGAAAGTGAAAGGACAGTCTCTGTAATGACAAAAAGTGTTTGCAAATCATCTGTCTGATAGGGAGCTTGTATCCAAAATATACAGACAACTCTTAGAACTTAACAATAAAGACAAATAACCAAATTTAAAATTGGGCAAAGGATCTGAATAAACATTTCTCCAAAAAGATATAGGAATAGCCAGTAAGCACGTGAAAAGAGGCTCAACATCACTCATCATTCAGTAAATACAAATCAAAACCACAGTGAGGCATACTTCACCCCCACCAAGATGACTATAATTAAAAACACGGATAATGACAAGTGTTGGAGAGGAATGTGGAAAAATTACCATGTGACTTAGCAGTTTCACCCCTAGGTATATTTCCAAGAGAAGTATGTCCACAACGTATGTACACACACACACAAAAACTTGTTCACACATGTCCATATCAGCAGCAGGCTATAATACCAAAACTGTAAATAGTCCAAATGTCCATCATCTGATGAATGGATGAATAAAACATGGTATATCCATATACTCAAATATCATTTGGCCAAAAAGGAATGAAGTGCTGATCCATGCTACAAGATAGATGAACCTTGAAAACATTATGCTAAGAAGCTGGACTCAAAAAGTCACATACTTTATAATTCCATTTATATAAAATGTCCAGAATGGCAAATGTATAGACACAGAGAATAAATTAGTGGTTGCCTCAGGCTGGGGTGAGAAGTAGGGTGAGGACTATTAATGGTTATGAGATTTCTTTTGGGATGATAGAAATGTTCTATAATTAGGTTGTAGTGTTTGCACAACTCTCTGAATATACTAACATTATTGAATTGTAAATTTTGATCAGTGAATTTTCTGGTATAGGAAAGACATTTTTAAAAAGTAAATCTTAGAAGTGGCACATATTGTTTCCACTATTTTCTGTTGGCCAAAACTTGGTTACACTATTGTACCTATATGGGAGTAGGGATATTGAAGGTGGAAACAGTGCTCTGTATTCTGGGCAGCCATGTGCCCAGCTGACAGAAGGGGACTATGAGTGAGATATTGGTGGACATCTAGTAATTTCTGCCACCTTCTTGTTAAAGGTGAATCATAACAAAAACTGCTACAAGTTGTTGTCATTAAGTTGATAGTCATTCTTTTTTTTTTTTTATTTTTTTTATTTTTTTTATTTTTTTTACATTTTTTTTTATTGGTGTTCAATTTACTAACATACAGAATAACACCCAGTGTGATAGTCATTCTTGATGAAGAGCTTCCTATTAACCTGAAATAATTTTTTTAAAAGATTTTATTTATTTATTCATGAAAGACACACAGAGAGAGGCAGAGACACAGGCAGAGGGAGAAGCAGGCTCCACACAGGAAGCCTGATGTGGGACTCGATCCTGAGACTCCAGGATCATGCCCTGAGCCGAAGGCATACGCTCAACCACTGAGCCACCCAGGCGTCCCAATAATCTGGTTTTTAAAAAAGGTTTAAATAGTAAGAGAGGGTTGAGAAAATAGAATTGCCCTTATTCTTTGTTGTAAAATAGAAGATAAAAAAAGAAGAAAAAAACCTTTTCATTTGATCTGATAGCTCAGTGTGTCAATTTGTAGGGACACAGTAGTGAAAAATGACTATGTCAAATAATCATGAGTGATGCTTTATTGATACCAGCTGGGTCTATGACCCTGGTCTGGTAAGAAGACAAGAAAAGTCCCTGGCACCCGAGAATGCCACAGTCTAATTGAAGAAAAATAATGTATATGCCTAAAATGTTAAATGACACAGGATAATTTATATTTCCTACAAAATGCAAAAAATCAGACAATAAAAGCTATGCAAGTTTGATAGTCTGAGAAAACCCTGTAAACCGAAGTATCTGAGGACAATAAGAGTAATGTAAGAGTAATGATACTTTTGGAGAGCTTACTAGGTGGCTGACACTTTGTAAGCACCTGATAAGTCTTATCTTGCTCCCTTCTCACAATAAGCGAAAGACCAGGGTCACCCGGTAGGTGATGTCTCTCCAGGGCTTGTGCACTAAACTGCCTGCCTCAGTTGTGCTCTGAACCCAGGCTGCCCAATAGGATGCCCGAGATTTCAGGACACTGAAGGTTTCTGGACCCCAGTCTCAGAGATTCGGATTTCAGCAATCTGGTGTGTGCTCTCACCCTCCCTGCCATTGGAGTTGTTTTTACAAGTCCCTAGAGGATTACAGTGACTCTTCAGCTCAGAGTTGGAACCACTGTTTTCCTTAGGGCTGCAGGTTCCTCTCCTTACACAGGAGAGATGATCAGCCCCTAAAAATAGAGCAGGACCCGAGACAGCAGATATGGTCTCATTTTAGAAGGGGTTAGAGCTAGATGGCAGCTAAGCTCAGGTAGTGGCGTTGTCTACTGTTCCTACCCCCATCCACCCGCCGAGGCTTTTCTCTGTTCCACAAGATACACTTTAGTGTCACAAAATGTTGTTGCTTAGAAATGGACTGTCCTGTTAAAGCGGATGAATGTTGAGATGCAGGTGCATGCATATCATTGGAGGATCATGCTAGTGTTCAATATTTGGAGTAGGGGGATGCTATTGGGGTGACTCTTAAGTTGCTAACAGTATTCATTGTGTCTGCCCAGAACTAGGACATTGATTTTTCCTTTTGCTTTCATGATGTCTGTGCCAGAAGCTTTATCTTCTTTACTCCTTACTACACTTTTTGAGAATCTCTCTTATCAGGTGGTTTTAGATGCCTTTATTTGATTGATACCTATGTCCAATCCTTCCTCTCCGGTCCTTCATTTTCTTCTAATACTTCAACCATTAGGCTAAAAGCAGTTTCTTCGCTTCTTCCTAGAGTTTTCTTTTCCACTGGCAAAATTTTGTTTTGTTTTTCAGTTTCCATTGATTTCAAAATTACTACCTGTGCTCTAGTGGTTTCCCATAACCACATCCTCCCTGATTACTTTATAATTTCTCTATCTTAATTAGTTGCTAATTAGTTAATTCTTTTAGGATTTTCCTCCTCTTCTATTACTTCCTTTTTAGAATACCTTAGTGCTTTTTCATTGCAGACAACATTGTAATTTCATGGTTTCATGATTGCTTTTTAACTGTCTTAGAGCAATTTACTATGACATCATTTCTTGCTCTCCTTTACCTCTCTACTGCCCATAGCTTTTCTTTATTTGCCATGTCATTTGGATTGTAGTTCTTTGGGACAGTATGGCAGTGCCATGTTCTCTTGTCACAGTAAATATTGTTTATTTGGAAGACAATAGAGTAACTAGAACCTTACACACTGATAATGTTTGAGGATGCTCACTAAGTAGCATTTAATTATACCCCTCAGCTTATGGGATAAAATGTAACTAAAAGAATGAGGAAAGGAATTTTTAGTCTAAGCTACTCTGGCAAATTCAAGCTTGCATTTATGAAGAATACTTAGAAGGAAAAGCCTCTGTAATATAACCTTTGTGATCACTATAATCAGAAGGCTTTGCTGGCATTGCAGATCATGCATATTGATGTTTTAGGTAACAGAGTCTAATACTGAAACAAAAAAAGAAAAACTATAACATCACTGGCATAGTATCACCTAGAAGTGTATTTCTCATATCCCAGCTCCGTACGTAGTGAGGGTGCAGGCAGGTGGTTTGTACCGCTGTGTATTGATTAAGGAACCCAGACTGTTGGCAGCCATGCTATCTTCAGGTTGTTCCAAGGTCTTCCTGGGAATCCATATTCAGCCTTTGCCCGAGAAAAGAGCAGAGAGGATGGGTTGTGGGCATCTTTCATGGATAAGGACAGGAAGTGGGAGGTGTTTCTGCTCATACCCGACTGTCTAAAACTCAGTGACATGGCACCACTTAACTGCAAGGGGAGTCAGAAGAAGAGGAACCTGTCTGGTTATCAGCCCCTGTCACTTAAGGTATTTTTTTTTTTTTTTTAATGGAGAGGGGAGAGGGAATTGCAAAAAGGTGATCAAAAGGTACACAAACTTCCAATTATAAGATAAATAAGTACTAGGGATGTAGTGTACAACATGAGGACTACGTTAAAACTTGTGTGATGGACAGGGAAGTTGTTAAGACAGTAGATCCTGGGACACTTGGGTGGCTCAGTGGTTAAGCATCCGCCTTCGGCTAGGGGTGTGATCCCAGGGTCCCAGGATCGAGTCCCACATCGGGCTCCCTGCATGGAGCCTGCTTCTCCCTCTGCCTATGTCTCTGCCTCTCTCTCTCTCTCTCTCTTTCTCTAACTCTCTCTCTCTCTCATGAATAAATAAATCAAATCTTAAAAAAAAAGATTTTTTTTCCTGAGGGTTCTCATCACAAGAAGAAATGTTTTTTCTTTTTATTGTTTCTACATGAGATGATGGATATTAACTAAAACCTAGTGTATAGTCATTTCACTATGTGTGTATGTCAGACCATCATACAGTGATTTATGTCGATTATTTTTCTGAAAATAGTTTTCTGAAAAAAAGTTTAAGTTGTAAGAGAAATGAAGTGGTTTGAGTTATGTAACTGACTCAATAGGGTTTCAATCTACATGTAGAGGGTTGTAAGATCAAGTCAACACATAATTAAAATGAAACAACTCTATTAACAATGAGGAGGTAAAATACAGTGTTGTCCACTTGACTGGCTTTCCTTTTAACATTAGTAAGATAAAACAACGCACAATTGTTAAATTAGATTTGTAGCAAGTAGTAACAGATACCATAAAACCTATTAATTTACTCATTGATAGATTTAGCTTCAACATAAAAAGCAGTTTATATCCGTAACAGATAAAAACAATGCCAGGTTTAGTAAATCTGATTCTCGTTACACATGTATTAACAGATCAGATTATTTCAATGAGGCCTCATTAATCAGTCAGCAAATACATGAATATCCACCACGGACACGGTTCTCCTGACATGCTGAGAAGAGACCAAGCTAAATGGGGATAAAGGCATACTTTAAAAAGAAAGATAATCAGCAATATGAGTTTGTATATTTGCTATGCAAATTGGAAAATCAGGTATTCTGGAATTTGGAAGGATTAAAATTGCACACGTTCTGTAGAGATAGAACCCAAATTGTTGACCAAGTCTGTTACTCTGGTGTGAAATGCCAACAGGTAAGAACAAAGAGACACAGAAGTGGAAAATCAAAAACACTGTAATTTATTAATTGCCAAAATCATAGCACAACTTAGGGAATTTTGTAAAATCATATATTTGTTCTTTGTTACATGAAGGTAGCAGAAAAACAAACCAACGTGGGTGTGTGTCTGTGTTCTCTGGATTCAGCCCAACCTTAATAGAAGACTCATCAGCAGTGAGTTAACAGGTTTAATTGCAAAACATTATAGATGTCATCCAAGTACATCATACTTCATATTTAAAAATAAAAACAAATTTAATAGAGATTTGGATTCTACTATGACAGACATACAAGTTTCTGAACATACCCTAAGTAATCCATATATAAAGACAGTATAATTATGCACTAATTCAGTATATTCAAATGTAATGAATTCTATTACAATTTAAGCAAAGCTAAAAATAATTACAGGCAGCATAAAAATAAAAGATTCAATGGGGGAAAATAAATAAATATAAACATTTTTATATTTGGATATTAAAAAAGCAAAACAAAACTATGAGGCATTGAGTCTGGGCTACGTCATTGCATTGCTGTGGATGTTAGTAAGACAAGTAGTTTAGAGAGGATCTTATCTAACAGCATTTATGGTCCTGAATTATCTTTGTTCCTTAAACTTTATAACCATGATCCTCAAAATTGACGAATGTATAGACCAATTTCAAAAGGAAAAAAAATGCCTGTAATTCCCACATTATTAAATTATTTTTAGTGTCATTTAACTATACATAAATATTAAAATATCGGTCCAGGTTCCTCCTGCTCTGTGCTCCTAAAGAAATTTATAAATTTAGCATGGAATATTAGCAAAAGTACAAAATAGCTACAGTTCAAATGAAAAATATTCATATCAGGAAGACATTCATGAAGGTGACATTTGAGCTAGTCTTTCAAGAATGGATATGTCAATAGTGAATAAATAAGGATTGGGAGATAAGACTCAGGCAAAGGAAAGAAAGTGAGAGACCCAGAAGAGTGTGCCACAGAAAACAGGTCTTTTGGGCTCTAGTGTATGGTGTTGGAGGGTATTGGTTTTATATTCTGTGGATAGATCTTGAGGGCCTTGAATATTGACCCAAAGACTTACTTATTCTGTATGAATGAGAACCACTGAAAGCAGATGTGAGTAGAAGAATAAGATGAGCTATGCTGTGTTCTTGGAAGTTTTATCTGCAGCAGTATTTAAATAAATTGACAGAGTGAAGAACAAGAGATTGAAAACCCAGCCAAGAGGTTAGCTCCATGAGAGCAGATACTTGGTTCAATACTATATCACCAGGTTCTAGATCATAGCTGGTCCTCCGTGTTTGTTAGATGAATGTGGAATGCCTGAATGAATAGTATGGGGACATCCAGGTAGAAAAGTGTAGAAGATAAAGTCTGGATGAGGAGCTCAGAGTACAAGTTGGTAGCTGAGAGCATGGATATGCGAGTTGTCCATAACTAATTGAATCCCTAAGGGGTGTGTAAGATGATAAAGGAGAGAGAAACGGTGAACAGGTTAAAGGTGGAAACTTGAGCAACTCCTGGTGTTACAGCTAATTGTAAAAGGGGGAAAAATCTGTGAAGGTAACAAGGAGAGATCAGAAAGGTATATCAAGAGATGATAGTGACCCAGCAGCCAAAGGAGCAGAATTTGTGCATGTCTGCCTAATAAATTTTTATTTTAAATTTTGAATTTGATTTTTTTTAAGCAGACTTACTTTGAAGAATTCATGGACTCTAGTTTTCCTAGTGTTAAAAATGATTTTAACGAGTGTATAAGACTTAATGTTGAGGGGGTCAGGGTCAAACCAGGCAAGTAAACTATATCCCAGAAGCATGCTGGATCTGGGGAAATTTCAGGATGATATTAACATATTTTGGAATTTAACACACGTTTCTTTTAGGCTTCTTGTTACTACATCTTTGAGCTAAATATGCAAGTTTTAGCATTTTATATATATGTGTGTAGTTATATATGTGTAGTAGTTAAGCAACGGGATAATTATATCACAAAAATGTTTACTTTAGGAATTCATTTAATGTAGTGTCTCTATTAGTGGCCTACCCTAGGACATTTTAAGTGATTATATTAAGTTTTATTTCTAGACAATTTTTGTGAAACTTCTTTTGCCTCAAGTAGGCACATGGTTCATTTGTTTAAAAAAATAAAAAAGACATAAGCTCAAAAACAATCACTGGTTTCTTACTATTTCATAGCTTCGAAAATCATTCTGGATCCTCTTGACAGAGTGTTTACTACATCAGCTAGCAGTAGGATTTAACATTAAATTTTCATTTTGATTAACTTGACTGCAATTGTTTCTTGGCTGTCTCTGTAGAGCTCACTGCGGAATAAAATTAAAACAGTTTATGATATAGCAATTTAGTTGCAGAAAATGACATTTTTCTTTTTCCCTGAATGGTGGTGTGTTTTCCCTAGAAGGTTTCTACTTACACCCCATGGGTCTGATTTCTCCCTTCTCTGATCCAGCTTTTATAATAATATTGCCAGGTTAATTTTCCTAAAGCAGAGCTTTGGCCATTCTCTCATGCCAAACCCTTTTCTCCTTCCCCATTGCCTCCCTCCTTTCAGAGCCCAGCTCATCCATGAATTTAGGAACAGCCCAAAAGCTATATATTCCTCCTGAGGTTTTCTTGATCTTCTCTGCTAAAGTTCCCGTCTCCACTCCAGATTCCTTATTCCTCTTGCATAGCACTCATCATGCCCTACCTTACATAAGATTACATGTGAACATCTCTCACCAAGAGGATGCCAGCTTCTTGAATGCAGGGACCAAGCTCTCTTTTCATTTTTGCCCACTCCTCAATGTACATGTTAAGTATGTGCAGTTCTTTGTATGCTAGTTCTCCATCAATAAAGCTGTTTTTAGAAAAAGCTAAACAAGTAAGTAGATAAATGTTTGTGAGATAAATGAATGAAAAATATCTTAAAAGGACAATCTTGCAGACTACTCTTCTTTCTCATGTACACTACTCCTGATTCTCTTAACCCTTTACTTTTTTCTTTTTCCCATAGCACCTTTCATTTTCTAATGAATTCATAATTTATTCATTTTTGTTTCTGATACTGTTTCCTCCTTCCTTTAGTGAGACTTATTGCTGAGGGTCATTTTCTCCTTGTTACTTGGATTATTGTTGGCAGTTTACAAGGCAGAAGTCAGTGTGGTATTGAAAGAACAGGAAGAGACGTAGAGGGACCCCAAAGTCAGTTTCTGCTCTGCAGCATTAGACAAGTTTTGTAACTGCCTAAAGATCACTTCCTCATCTCTAAGAGGGTAATAAGACCTATATTACAATGTTTATATGAGGATGGAATTCTAGGGAGAAAAAACTTAGAGTTAATAAATTTATAGCTGATGTTTCCTGATACCTCTTAACATCATATGACATTTCTCATCACTGTCACTATATATCTTCACAACTACCCTGTGGAGCAGGTACTGTTGTTATTCCATCTCACAGATGAAAAGAAGGGGTTTCTGCCCGAGATCATACAGTGGTGGGAGGCAGAGCTTTGACTAGACTAGATCTGTTGACTTCAAGGGCCGTGCATGTAACTCCTGCCTGCTGTTTATGTGCCCTTCCCACCCTCCTGCCTCCTGGTCAGGAGCCTCAGGGTAGGCTATATGATTTCTCCTTTGGAGGAGCCTTTCCAGATCTTTCTTTCTTGCTCCTGCATGCTTGAGGGAGATGCGGAGCGCTCATAAGTACCAGAAGCTTCCTTGGGAGGATTTTGTGAACCTGGTCTCCCAAAGTGTGAAGGGTGGGGAGTCTGGTTTGGCAAGCCCCCCCTGGTTAATTGGACCTCTCATTTCTGCTAGGGTACCTCTACTTCCAGATCTCCCATCCCACCTTCATCTTCACTCCCCAGTTGTATCGTCTGCAACAAAAATAAAATATTCTTGCATTTAATACTGTTTTGAAGATTATGGGCATACTGGATTGGAAACAGATTTGATGGCTTATGGATTGTGTTAACCAAATTGATCATTACAGCCTCCTCTGCTTTTTTGTATTGCAAAAGTACTGAATTTTTTTTAAGTGAACTATAAATTCCCTTTTAAAACACACTGTTACACACTGACTCTTTTGGTTATTGCAATATAATAAACATCAGAAATAAGAAAGGCTAATTATATTCTGTATAAAGAAATTAGCCTATTCAGGTATTATTTGAGCATTTAAAATGACTAAACCAGGACTAATGAGATGGATCGTTTCAGCATCTAAAAAATATATTTTTGTAAGTTTCAGGGGATGAATTTCTCTTTTGAATAATATATTTGTCATTGGTTCAGATGCTAAAAATGTATCTCAGAAAATAGCAAAATAAAAAAATAATTTCCTCTGCATGCTATAAAGTTTCATTATTTTTAATTGATTGGGAAGCTTGATAGGGGGCCAGAAAAAACTGGCAAAATATACAAAATTTAAAAGGAAATACTGGCATTTAATTTCAAGTACTGTTTCAACAGAGAGGTTTATTATATATTTTTGGTAGTTGCATTTTAGTGATTAAAAGCGTAAGCCTTAGAATCTGTCTGACTTAGGCCTGAATCCTCACTTTCCAGCTTATTAAATCTGTGGGCTCAGACATATCACTTAACATTCTTGACCTTGGTTTTTCCCACCTGTAAGAAGCAACAATAAGTGCCTCATATTATTGCGTCACATGAAGTAACAGACGCAAAGCCTCTGATTAGTGCCTAACATACTGTTGGCACTTAATAAATGTTTTGTTATCCTGGAGTATATTCATTTGGATTAAAAGAGGTTTTGAAAATATCTTTGCGGATAAGTGGGAAACACTTTTATGGAATCCTGTGTGCAACTGTCAACTTGTAGAATGCCTTTCTAGTGCTAATTCAGAAGCAAGCTTGTGTCCTCTTGGGATGAACTATCAGTTTCTGCATTAGGGACATTTTAACTAACGAAATTTTTATTGCAGAATATGGAGCAAGCAGATGCTGATTCTAAGTTTCTTATGCAAAATTATCTTTTCTAGGAGAATGCATAGAAGGGCTGCGGGAAAACGAGTACCTTCTGATTCACTCGTGCCGTCAGTGGACCACCATCACTGCCCACAGCCTGGAGGAGGGGCACTATGTCATTGGACCAAAGATAGAGATTCCAGTACATTATGCAGGTAAAACTCCCCTCAAGGGGCAAGAGAGGCAGAGGAGCAAAAATGCAAATCTTTTTCTCCATGGTGAGAAAATAGGACTTGTCTATAAACCAGAGTACGATGACTTAGAAAAAGAACCACTTTTTTTGTAGTTATTTTATCTATCAGTGAAAGTTTTGTTTTGTCATAGGTATTTTTAATTAATGCATGTAGTTACATGTAGATTCTTACCAGATATTAATAAAATGAATATTTAACAAATACAAAGAAAGTCTCTGTAGTCTTGGGACGGCAGTTGATATCTGAGCTACAGTCTCCAAATAATCCTGGACATAACTCGGATTTTGCTTTTGTGAATGGTTTTACAAGGTGCCATTTCACATATGAGCGCTGTGGTCTGGCTTTAAAAATATTGTATTGGAAGCTCAGATTCCTGGCCGTGTCCCCCTTTGCCACAATGCATTTGGAATACAGGCAGCTGAGGTGCTCTCACTGCTTTAGTTAAATCAGGGTGAGAGCAGCCGTTTTGCCTCAACTTTGAATGCCATTCAGTGAAACTGACTTTTACTGAGTATGTTCTGGGTGCCTGCACTGTCTGGGAGTTCAGGATATTTCTAGTGGTTTGAATACATTTTCAATTGTGCTGTCTTACAAATGCAATTAAAAAAAAAAAAAACCCAACCATGTTATCCTATACTTATATCATTATGTAAAGGATCTTGATTTTTTTTCTCCATAATTGGTCAGTTTTTCTAATTCTGTAGGAGAATGCTTTAACCAATTACTTATAAGTTTTACAGCCCTCAACTGCCATTATGTTTCTCAGTGAAACCTTTATAACACCTAGAGAGTTGCCTATCAGGAAAAGGGACCTTGCTGTGGTCCCACTGGCTAGAATGGCAGCAAATGGTAAGGTTCAATATTTTTTGAATAAATGAATAGTTTAGCCCGCTTTTTGATTTGTAGGACAGCCTTCAATTGCCAGTATGTCCTCAAGATCACTCAGCTTCTCAAAAATTCTTACTTAAAAAAAATTGTAAGAAAGAATTTCTCTAGCCTGAAACTTTGTCCCCTAGGATTACATTTGCTGACCATAGGAGTAGCCTTCATGGAAAAATGAGGAATGAAAGCTGCTGAATGTGAGGTTGGGAGTCAGGCCAAAGGGACAGAGACCTTCTGGCCTGTCCAGTCTCTCCTGCCAAGGGTCCCATGACAGGTGAGATCCGTGCTATTTTTATGAGGCCCAAACTCCCAGTCCCTGTTTCTTGTGGAAAACTGATGAGAAAAGTATAAAACTGTGCTTCATCACACAGGCAGTTTTACCTATTGTGCCGTATTCTTGTAGCACATTGAATTTTTTAATCAATGCAGTCTTCCCAGCAAAATGGTTTCATTTGGTCCTTTACTTAAATCTCCTTGGAGTCTCCACACTGCCACCAGACTCCTTGGCTTGTTTCTTAAAGTTCTAGTCTGCTTCTCCAAACTTACCTTTTCCACTCTGAAGAGTGAACCTTCCATCTAGCTAGATTGGTCGCCTTGCTGTTCTAGATTGGTCGCCTCGCTGTTTCCTGGACATACTGGATACTTTTCCATTTACGCCATTCCCCAGCTAGAGTGGCCTTCCTCAGCCTTGCTGTTATCAGGGCCTATCCTTGCATCCCTGCTGTCCCTGTGTGGTCTCTGTACGTATTTATTGTGTCTCACATTCCTTTGGTACAGGCCCCAGTCTTTGTTCAGTTACCTTTTCCTGGAGATACACATCCACTCACCAGTTGGGACTGTACATTCCTCAGCAAGTGAGACCAATTCGTTTTTAACTTTTTAAAAAATTTTAATTGCAACATAGCTAATATACAGTGTTATGTTAGTTCCAAGTGTACAATATAGTTATTCAGCAATTCCATACATTACTCAGTGCTCATCATGGTAAGTGTCCTCTTAATCCTCTTCACCTACTTCACCCCACCCCCCTCCCCGCCTCCCTTCTGATAACCATCTGTGTTCTCTGTAGTTAAAAATCTGTTTGTTCTCTATAGTTAAGGCAGTGAGACCAATTCTAAAAAACCCTTGTGAATCCTTTAGATCTGTAGACAAAAGATATAATTCTTTATTGCCATAGATTCTTGATCTAGGAATCTCAATCTTAGCTACACACTAGAATCTCCTAGAGAGCTTTAAAAATAACTAGTCCCCAGATCCCATCTCCAGAGATTCTGCTCTAATTGGTCTTGAGTGTCAGCTTAAGGATGGGCTAATAAGGATGTTAAATTATGTAGTTAAATTATGCAGCCAGGGGTGGGACCCACTTTCCTGGGATGGGCATACACATTGTCAGAAGAAAAGATTTCCCCAGGTATTTGTACATATTTTATTATTTTGAACATTTCTTACTAACAGCCATTCAACTTCCACTAGGAAGAAAGAAGTGGGATGTTCAACGGCTTACTCTTTGTAAGGAAGATGATGGTACACTTAACTGGGAAATAGGGCACCAGAGGGGAGATGAGTGAGGGGATGGGTTAAGCAGGTGAGGGGGATTAAGGAGTGCACTTGTCATGATGAGCACTGGGTGTTGTATGGAAGTGGTGAATCACTGTATTGTACACCTGAAACTAATATAACATTGTATGTTAACTACTCTGGAATTAAAATTTTTAAAAATTTTTAAAAGATGATACTTATTTTAAATGACAAGTTGAGGTCTCAAGACTAAAAAGAAAACATGAACTTTTAGATTAGACCAACCACTTCATGAAAGGAAAGAAAATATCTTAAAGGGGAAAAAAAACCCTTGAAATAGAGGACTGTCTTATTTTCACGCTGCTGTAACAAATACCGTGGATGGAGGAGGTGATAAACAGTTCATTTCTCAGAGTTCTGGAGGCAGGAACAATCCGGTGTCTGGTGATGATGGCTGCCAGGTTTCCAGGTGGTGGTCGTCTCGTTGTGTGCTCACTTGGTGGAGTGAGAATTCCACTGTCTCTCTCTCTCTTCTAAGGGCACAAATCCCATTTGTGAAGAGTAGGACATTTCAGAGTAGGAATAATCCTTCTCTAAATCTCCCCACCTCCATCCTTGTGTAGTTCTTGATTTCTATCTGATTGGGTTTTTACCATGAAAGTGACAGAACGACCCATTTCTAACCAAACCCCACTATTGCTGCTTCTATTTGTTGTCTTTCTACTGGAAGCAGAGCTTTTCTTATTTATTTATTTATTTATTTATTTATTTATTTATTTATTTATTTACCTGTTACTGAATTACGGATTCCTATTTCATTCAGTGGGTCATAATATATTCCTGTCCCTTATATATTTTGATGTTTTCATTGCCCCACATTTAGCCATTTGGGTCCAGCTGGCCCATGTATCTCTGTGACATACCCCCTTCATTTTCCAAGCACGTTGTCCTTCTTTTCTGGCCAAGGTAGCAACCATTCTCTCTGTCAGTTTACTCTTGCAGCTGGGGGGCCCTGCACTGTCTTGCTACAGGCAACGCTCCTCACTTTGTGTAAATAGTGTCCCTTAGAGTTGGGCAGTGCACAGCCTGGGCAGCCAGATGCAGCTCTGTTCACACACATTCTGGCATATAATAAAACTCTGCATTTTTAGGAACTCATAATTCAGAGTGCCCTTCATCAGAAATTTTCATAAAATTTCATGAAATTCCTCATATGAAAAGAAATAATGGCATAAAATTTTGAGAAAAGAAAAATATGCTTTGAACTTATCAGAGCTGTGTTCTGACACAATGGTAGTAAGAGTTGCCTCAATTCTGAATTCTAAAATTACTAGATGTGCTTTGGAAAAAAAATAAAAATCTCCCTCATTCTGGCAAAATCACTTTTTCATTTTGGATAAGAAAGAGTTTTCTTGGTGTAACAAACAATTGATTCTAAGGGAGAGAATGTGTTCAGTCAGCATCACATATTTTGCTAACAGCAGAGAAACCACTCAAAAAAAAAATTGGCATAGTGTTTAGAAAAGTGATTGCTGCTTTCATACAAATTTTATTCAAAGGACATCACAAATAAATTGTATCTAAACTTTCTGACTTCTCACTGTGTCCAAAAGGGCAAAGATTTCCTAAGGAACATACAATGCAGAACTCAGAATTTTTTTGCATTCTGCATACTCAGACCATGTAAATTACTGCTTAGCACTTCAAAAACAAAAACAAAAACTTCTCATTCACCCTGCATGTGTTTCCTCCTTCCCCACTCCTTATCTCTCCTAACATAGTAAACCAAAAAACAAGTTTATTTAAAAAGTGTTTTTAGTCAAATAAATAAATAAATATAATTTTTAAAATAAATTTTTAAAAATTATTTTTTTAAAGATTTTATTTATTCATGAGAGACACAGAGAGAGAGAGAGAGAGAGAGAGAGAGGCAGAGACACAGGCAGAGGGAGAAGCAGGCTCCACGTAGGGATCCCAACGGGGACACCATCCTGGGTCTCCAGGATCATTCCCTGGGCCAAAGGCAGGTGCTAAACCACTGAGCCACCCAGGGATCCCTAAATTTTTTTTTTTAAAGCCGAGTGCAACTTCATTATAGCCAAGATTTTGTAAAGATGATTTTCACTTTACAAATCACGTTTCTCTTCTTCAGATTCCTTTGTCTCTGCAGCTTGACTGGTCTGTCAGGCAGACACTAGGTGGTTACTGCTGAAACTGTACCTTAGGATTCCTTATTTATGCTGACCTCTCCTAGAACATTAAACTAAATTTAGTACTCACAATCTGACTTTTTTTTTTTGCCTTTAAAACTATTGTACATGTTAGGTTCCACAAAAACCTGGATATGCCATTGCCTCTGGAATTTCATTTACCTCCCAAAGCTCTGCATTTCCAATCTATGCAAAGGAGATTTACTTAGGAAATGTCATGAAGATTCCTTGTGACCTAACTTGTGTCAGTGATTCAACACCTTGCCTGGCACATAATGAGCACTAATCAGTGGTACCTCCTCGTTACCACTTCTCTCATGAAAGCCAGCCCCAAATAGTAGTCTGTAAAGACAAAACTTGGAGAAACCAAATGGATCAGAATGTGATGTATGTCTTAGGTCCACACCCATTTGAGAAGTAGGAGAATTCTGGGTTTATGAAAATTTAAATCATTTGATGGAACGCTCCCCTGTCATCATGGGTGAACAGATTGGTTCTTGAACGTAAGCATCAGAGAGAAACTGCTGCCACGTTTGGCTTCTATTTTTAAATTCTCATCCTCCTGCAAATCCGGTGAATCTATAACAAGCAAAACTGATCTTAATACTTCCCTACTAGCTACAATATGTACAGAAATAAGAGCACAAGGTTAGTGGAAGATTTGCTTATGAAGTCTACAGGGCTCTTGTTCAGCAAACACTGGATTTCTGTCAGCAGCGCCTGGTTTTAAAAATGTGGGTGTGCATTCTCTCTCTCAGGCAAAATTCTCGTAATGTGGTATCTACTTAACCTTGAAGTATAATTACTGAACAAAAGGAAATGTCGAAACAAGCTAATTTTGTTCTCTTGGGTTGCAAGTTTAATTAGCATGAATCATCTGTTTACAAAAGTAAGCACTAGCATTGAACAACACTTTGTGTACTTTCCATGTTATGTGAGATAAAGTTTATGTGTTAAAATGGCAGTGACCAAACTTTCTTTCAAAAAGCCCTATGGACTAACAGAATATGCCAAGGAACATAAGCCAGCCAATTTTGCCAGTGATAAATGTGAGATACTTAAGAAATAACCATTTTTTGTAATTGAACCTTTAGGTCACAGCAATCACTAAAATTTACTTAGTGCTAATTATTATCTAGCACTTTGTTAGCTCAGCATTTTATTTCTTTGTGTAACTTTCACAACAAACCCAGGAAATGGTTCTATTCTCATCCCATTTTTCACAAGCAAAAATTGAGGTTGAAAGATGTTAAGTATCTTGTAATATTACACAGCTAGGAAGTGTGATTTGAACCCAAGATACCCCTGCTTCCCTTACTGCCATTGCCTGGAAAGTGCTAGAAAGCACTGTCCACACATAAGGCTTTCTAACCATTGTACAGAAGAAAGATCCATTAGAAATTACCAGTAAGGCAAAGAACGCTCTTTCATTTTCCTCCCCTTTCACACGCAACTCCCCACTTGTATTCTGACTCTAGGGGAAAATTAAGTAAATATATGTTTATCTTGACCTTTTCCAGATTTATAAGTCATCTGCAAACAGGTAACATTTCCATCTCTGAATAAATTTGCAGGAAGAAGCAAAGGCAGAAGAGCTTTCCCAGGAGCCCTGTGGACTTGGAGAGGGCAATGCATGAGAGCCTGCTGGGAGCGGGGAGGGTGAGGCCTGGGGGAAGCATGTTGTGAGTGTGGATAAGGAAATTGTCAGTCTCCATGGGGGGTGTGGGGGTGTGTAGGGATGTGTGTGTGGGTGGGTGGTCAGTGAATAAAAGCAAGGCAAGTAGATAACAGAAGGGGTAGTATAAAAATGAGTGGAAGGTAAGAGCAAGCAAAGGACAATGACTCTTGTTAAGACATATTAAAAAGAATCCAAGAGAGAGGATATTAAAGAGAATCCAAGAGAAAGGATATAAGAGTCAAAAGTTTTTAATACTCACTTTTAAGAATAACGGAGTCTGAAGAATCTTTCTAGGCTAGGGGGAGTGATTCAGAAGAGAAAAGAGGGGGAGACTATTTAAGTAATGTAATAGCCTAGGGTCTGGGAAATTGTCCTTGTCATTTTTTTTTTCCTTGAAAGGCATTTGTTCTCTCTTTCATTCCACTTCTTTACTTCATGAAGTTATTGTTGTAGCTGTTAATGACATAGGTTTATAGTCGGAGCTTGGGTGGATGTATCTTCTACATTTGGGCATTTACCCTTCCACTTGAATTCCAAGCAATGATAATCACCTACCTGCGAGAGAAAGGATGACTCAAGGGTTGTCATCAACCTTTGGTGTAGCTTTCTAGTCTCAGTTCTCAGTGCTTAAGAACAATAACCTCAGGAAATATAGGAATGACTCTCATGATGAGATGATATTAGGAAATTATTTCGATTTTGTTAGAGGTGATGCTAGTTTTATAGATATGAGGAAGATGGCTTTGTGTTTTAGAGGTACATACTGAATTACTTAGGGGAAAATGTGATTATAATTTATAAAACACTTCAGCTAAAACAAACATAAAAATAGATGAATATAAGACAAGCTGTTGAAGCTGTTCAATTTTGGGGAAGAGTGAATGGAGTGTTCATTACCCTAACTTTCTGTGTTTAAAAATTTTTGTAATACAAAGGACTGTGACCAACCAACCAGTAGCAAAGTTAATTGTCATATAAAACTCTTAAGTGGTATTCTCACCAAACCACTCTGCCTCCATCCTTGAGTTTTATTTATAGTCCTGGATAATTTCTGTAGGGGTGAAAGTTCACCCTTCACTGGGTGGTTTTGTTCTGGTGTTGAGTGTTTGTGGAAACAGCCCCATGAAAGGTGAACTTGGGAAGAAAGGATTCCATTTTCACAGCATGTAGCGCCATCCAGCTAGTGGCTTCCTAAGGAGACTTGATTGCTCTTGGCAGGGGCCAGTTTCCAGGGGGTGTCCAAGTTGGTGGTAGTGATTTAAGTAAAAGGGTTAACGGGGTGTGTGTAAGATTTGAGGAAGAAAGGAAACATTTTTTTTCTTAGTTTCTCCTTAAAATAAGAGCCTACGGGAGATAGGGAAACGGGGAATGTGTGAGCAAATTCAGCAGAGAGGTATTTGGTGTCATACCATGTGGCTTCTCTTGATCTATTAATGCTAGTAAATGACTTTAGTAAAACCTTGAGAATCCCTCGATTGCCATTTTCACATTTCAGCCTGTTTAACTCTTTTTGTAAATCTATACGGACTCTACAAGTAGAAAATCTAGGATCAAAAATATAAGAACTCAGGCACAAAACAGGGATGGTGTTTTAGAAATTCCTGGGCAGCCGGAGGGTGGGGGTGGGGGGGCGCTGGGGGATGCCTGGATGGTTCAGTCGGTTAAGTATCTGACTTTGGCTCAAGTCATGATCTCAGGGTCCTGGGATAGAGCCTGAGTCTGGCGTCCAGGTCCCTGTTCAATAGGAAGTCTGCTTCTGCCTCCTGCCCCCCAACTTGTTCTTGCTGTCTTTATTTAATCTTTTTAAAAGAAAAAAAAAACAAAAAACCTCTTGGGCTGCTCTTTCCTAGATCTTTTCTTCTTGTATGTTGGTACTGAATGGAAAGTTGGTACTTGAATGGGATAGCTCCAGTTCAAGTATAATTTAACCTATGAGATAATGCGATTAACATCAGGTGGAAAGTTTGAACAAGCTGCCTGAAACCACACTGTTAATGGAGTGTTTATAGCATGGGCGGGGATGGGCTTGTCTCACTTCATAATTTGATTTCCATGTTGGATTTGTACCTCTAAATGAGTGCAAATTTTTTTTAAAAGGTGACCTTTTGAAAGATTCCTTGTCAGCTTTTAGGAATTGGTTTGAGGTTTTTTTGTTTGTTTTTGTTTTTTTGTTTTTTTCCTTTGCAGAAAACAGACTTAATCCTGTGTTCCCAAACTGATTGTAATTCTGGTAAAACTTCCTGAAGTCGCTCCACTCTGCTGCTTAGAACTAGAACCACTTACCTTTGTGACTCACTCTCCATGAAGTTGTGTGCTGGCCTTCTGTTAGACTGCTTCCCCATCTGGGAAGTTGTCAGGTGTACTCTACACAGAAAAACAATGAACCACATGGACCAGGCCGACTTTTCTGATATTTAGGGCTAGAGGAGAGATGATTCAGACACATCGATATGTGTTTTCAGTGAAGTATACATTATGGGGGCCTCTAGCTTGTTAGGACTGGTTTACAGAACATCCTGGGGTTTGTCCCCAAGAGTGAGTCAAGCCAATGAGAGCGTGTGAGACAAGCAAAATAAACACAAAGCTTTTATTTTCTAGATGTTAGA
The DNA here is from genome assembly GCF_053574225.1 of Canis aureus. Lineage (NCBI taxonomy): Eukaryota > Metazoa > Chordata > Mammalia > Carnivora > Canidae > Canis > Canis aureus. The sequence continues at coordinate 23,780,601 of NC_135616.1, read as the reverse complement.
AATCATCGTAGGTGACTGAAATGCTGTGGGCACATAGACTTTTGAAATACTCTGTGTCTCCTCTCCTGTCTTGGCACTCTGTGAGTTTAATACTCAGTGGCAATTATGTTCTTCCTTGCAATTCCTCATTCCATTTCATCATCTTAGCTTTCTTACTTTTAGCAATAAAGCTAGTCACCTTGGGTGGGAGTTTTAGCTCTCATCCACCTCTTTACCCCTAAAGTAATTGTGTGCCACGTCTTGTTGATGCTGTCTCCACAGTCCCTGTCAAAGCTGCTGGCCTTTCCCAGCTACCCTCACTGGGTCTCACCTGCTCTGAAGATCCAAGAGCCTCTTCTCCTCCTGTCAATCTTGGTGCTACCATCAGGTTATTTTCCCCCCATTATGGCTCTGTTACTTGACTACTGGCCAGGACTTTCCAGACCTGTCTCCACATGAGTGCAGACTCTTGTCTGATGCAGAGCCTTTCTGAGGCCTGGTGTCCATTGGACTAAGGGCGTCGCTGTCCAGTAGACCCCCAACTCCCCTGGGCTGTTTGTTGTTCCTCAGACCCCGCCTGCGTGGCCTTACCCTCTACTATTTGTAGTATTTGGATGGCTCATACATTAGAGTCACCACCCAACTATGAAATCCTACCTCAAAAACCACCTTCCTCAAGAAGCTTTTCCTAATTTTCCACACCATGTATATAGACAAGGATCTTCCTCTTCCTTATACTTTGGAATCCCTATAATAGTTTGTGCCTGAGTGTTTTCATCTTGCTCTTCTTCCCTCTGCTGAAGGCTCCTTGAGGGTAGTCCTGTTATATCATAAGCCTGAAAAAACTTAAGGGCTCGACTAAATATTTTTGACCTAACTGAAATTGATTCATCTTTAAAGGACAGATTTTTTTTTCAGCAGGTTGACAGAAAATGCCAGAGAACTGGTCCAGTGTCATAGTACCTTGGAATAGGCAGAAGTAGCGCTAAACCCCTATATGGCCATAAGAAGCCAGTAAATAATTGCTAAGAGAGATGCAGACAAATGGATAAGGGGGGGATCCATGCTGAGAGTGTTAGGTGAGGGCCTTAAGTGAACGTGGGAGGAAAGGGCACTCTCAACAGTACCAGCCTGGATGAAGGTTTGGATTGTAGGCAATAGTGAAAGTAGTATCAGTGCTTTGTGGGAAGAAGGGAAAGGGGTATTTAGGAAACAAAGTTAGAACAAATGGTGAAGGAGTTTGAGTTCTAGGGTGGATATTGGGAGCTGTCATCTCTTTGCCTGGAGAGCACTCACAGAATCTGTTTCTAGACAATTACCTGAGGTTGCCTCCCCCCATGCTCTGTCACCTTCCCCACTGATTCAGAAGGAAGGATGAGAAGGTGAGAGAAACCAGATAAGGAAGTTGTTGAAATAGACCTGATGAAAGATAATGAAGCCCTGAGCTAGGCTGGGGGAAATGCTGATGAGCTAAAAGTTGATACCTAGATGTAGGGAACAAGATGAAAAGGAAAAACATAATTCTGAGATTTTTTTTTTTTTTGGTCCAATCTCTAAGGAAATAGACTTTTTTTTTTAACCTCCTAGTTTAAAGTGGTCATGCACACTTTTTCCTAATGGTTTTAATTTATTTCTCTTTTTTTTTTGTTTTTTTGCTAAAACCACTCTTTTCCCTTAAAATAAATGTTGGCAGCAACAACAAAAAGTCTTTCAAGTCCTTCCTCAAACTAAATAAAGTTGGAAAGTAAAGATTTAGGGCCCTTCTAAAAGAAGTTTCTCATAATCTCAGGTGCTGGGCTTCCAGATTGGGAAGAATGTTCTTATCCTTACAGTTTTCAGTTTAGTTTTTTTTTTTTTTTTAAGGTTTTATTTATTTGAGAAAGAGAAAGAGCACTCACAAGCAGGGGAGAGGCAGAGGGAAGGACAAACAGGCTCCCCACTGAGCAGGGAGCCCAATGCAGGGCTTGGTCCCAGGACCCTGAGATCATAACACTAGCTGAAGGCAGACGGTTAGCTAACTGAGCCACCCAGGTGCCCCTGATTTGGTTATGATGCCAGGCACATCAGAGATAATTCCACAGAAAAGTATGTTTGGAGTAAGAGGTCAGATGATAGGAAAAAAAAAAAAAAGATGTACAAAAATCTCAGCCTGGAAAGATTGATGCTGTAAAGATATAATAGTTTTGCCTATCTTTGGCAATTATTTCCTTCATTCAAAAGGAATTGTTAAGATCAAAACATCTATTATGGAATTTATCACATTTTTAAAAAAGATTTATTTTATTTATTTGAGAGAGAGACAGAGAGAGAAAGCATGAGCCAGAGGGGCAGAGAGAGAGAATTTGAAGCAGGCTCTGTACTAAGCATCGAGCCTGATGCAGACTCAGTCTCACAACCCTGAAATCAGGATCTGAGCTGAAACCAAGATTCAGGTGCTTAGCTGACTGCACCACCCAGAAGCCCCGGAATTTATCACAGTTCTTAATAACTCTATTACTTCTTTAAGAAAACAAAAGATTGTTTTCCTTCTTTAACATAGACCAGTGGTTCTCAACCAAGTTTGAGCAAGTAAGTTGCTCAACCAATTTGGGAGTTTGCACCCACCTCTCCATCCCCAGGACATTTGGCAATGTCTAAAGACACGTTTGGTTGTCATAATGAGAGCAGGGAAGCTTCTGTAATCTGTGGGCAGAAACTGAGGATGCTGCTGAGCCTCCTGCAATGCACAGGACAGCTGCCACAACAAAGCTCTCTAGCCCAAAGTATCCGTGGTGTCAACATGGAGAAACCCAGAAGTTAATATTATTACTAGTAATCAGTTTTATGCTTCATTATCAAAAATTCTCACTTTTTATATAGAGGCTGCCAGACGGACATCGTCTAGAAAGCCAGTGTCAGAGTTAATTTCTAAAACATAACAAGCTGTTGCCCAGACTTTAAAAAAAAAAAACAAAACAAAACAAAACATGTTAAACAGTTTGTGAATAGACATGACTTTCTGCACACAGTGCATGAGACCGACAGCAACCATGTGTGTCATGGCAGAAAAATTCAGGGGGCAGCAAAAGAGCAATCCCTTGAGTTGCAAAGCTTTGTTTATCCTCCACCACTACCCTGGCTCTTTCCTTCTGGCTTTATATTAAAAAGGGGCATATCTGTAAATGCCTAGCATGAACAGATTTCAGAAGAATTAAAACAACATTGTAAAACCTGGTCTTCCTGCTTCAGATTGCAGTATACATCCACAGAATGCATGGTGCTTAAAATGCTGTTGAAAATAAGAATTTAACATAGTGTAGCTGTATGGGGTCAAGATCTGGGGATCTGGGGGGCCCCCTCCCAGAACCTACTAAATGGAAACGTATCACCATTTATCTTTTACTGCTAGATCTTTTCCCTTCTCAACATTTTAACAGAAGCATTTTTTTTTTTTTTTTAAGTTCTGGCCACAAAGAGGCAGTTCAAATCTAGGAAGGTCTGTGGAAACTTTTGGATATTGACTGAATAACTCAATACCTACTAGACGCTGGGCAATGGGGCAGAGAATGGAGAGACAACTGGAAGGAGGGAGTGTTAACGTGTTGTGGCATTTAAGACCCACAACAGTGAGCTCTCAGAGGCACCTACTGTGTGGTCACCAGGCCAGCACATTGTCCTGTTTAATCATAGAAACTATACCCTTCTAGATAAGGAAACCATGTCTTTGGGATCTTAGCCAAAGTCCTACAATCAGTAGATGAAGTCGAGATTCAAAACCAAAGTCATCAAACTGTAAAGCCTACGTACTCAACCTACATCCTGCCACAGCAGCCAGATCACAAAGTTCTTATGAACCTTCTGGGTTTGGATTGTGTCTTGTCAGCAGTGAGCTCACTCCCATGATATTATATTTGTGTTTTAGAGATAACTCTTTGGCAGCAAGTGGGGGTGGCCCTTTGTGACTAGCAAATTGCATAAGGAAGGCGGAAAATAGCAAATAATACATTCCATTGTTCTTTGGGACTGCTCTGAAGTCTCTCAGGGGCAGGCTGGGTGAATCATGAAGAGGATATAATCTCAGGTATGAGAAAGCATTTTGATTAAGGCTGTAATTGTTCTTTTGGTGTTTTTATCTTTCCTTTACATTTAACAAAGCTGCTTGTCAGCCATACGACCTACCTGCTATTCTTCTACTTATCTAGTCTCATTCTTCTGCTTGTCTAGCAGAAAAAGCTCACAAGTCCAAGGGCTTTTTGTTCCTCCTCTCTCCCGTTGGAGCATCATGCGGAATGGTCTGTGTTTTCCAAGGTATAAACTGGCTAGGGAAAGGGCAATCTTTTTATTTGAGCAGAACCCATGTCTGGCTGGATTAGTAGGGCAGACAACTGGAAACTGAAAGAATAAAGACGTTTAAACTGAACCACAGAATTTCTGGCATATATGACTTCACTTTAGTCCTGCCGTCTCCTGAATTAACACACATACACACATTGTTCTATAGTGAGTGAGTAGTCCCTTTTGTAAAGTGATACAGGGAAAGTCAGATGATGCATTTTACCCGTTGCTGGAACTATTAAGGAATTATCTTCTCTTTGTTCCTGGTGAGTTTTGTCATCCCCTCGGAGCATGTTACTATGTGGCAGAAAGGTACCCACTCTTGCTGCTGATGTCCAGTCGTCCCTGGACACCTGTCTTCATGCTTGACCAGCCAGATAGTGCCACAATATGACTCAGTAGTAACACTAGACCTTGAATGACATGGGCTCCAAGATGTCGAGGTGGCAGGAACCACCCTGGCTCAGCTCCGTGATTCCTGGCCGACTCAAGCTTATCACCTCCTTCCTTGTGGCAAACAATAGCAACTGGAATCAGGGATAAGACGATTTTCACTTTCGCATTTACTCTTTTGTGGCTGTCTAAGTCGCTCGAGGCTGCTGTAACAAAATAGCACACACTGTGTGGCTTATCGACAATGGAAATTTGTTTCTCACAGTCTGGAGGCTGAGAAGTCTGAGATCCTTGTGCCATCTTGGTCACTGTGTCTGCACATGGGGGACTAGGGAGCTCTGTGGGATCTCTTGGAAGATCACTAATGCCATTCGTGAGGGCCCCACCCTCATGACCTAAGCACCTGCCAAAGGCCCTACTTTCTGATACCATTACGTTGGGCTTTAGGATTTCAGTGTATGGATTTGGCAGCGGGCGTGTGTTCAGTTCATAGCAGTGGCCTGACAACTTGAATTTCCCCCCCAACTAGAATGCATACTATACCAAAATGACCATGTAGAGAGATGATTTGTTGACCTGACTCAACTGCTTAGAGGCTTTGTGGTCTTTTATATAGGTTACCTAACCTTTCTGTGCCTCATTTATAAAATAGGGATAATAATACCTATCTCATTTACTTACTACTAGGCTGAAATGAGCATATATGTAGCTAACAAGTTTAGAAGAGCATCTAGCATATCCTGAGTGTTGTCTCTCAGTAATTAGTCTCTGCTGCTGTTGCTGTTACTTTGTGGTTGATATAGTTAGACAAAAAAGTAAGATAACAAATTTTGGAAAGGAAAGGAAAGTCATCTTAAGATTGACCCCTAGAAAATTCAAGTAAATCAACTGAACCAAAGATTATAATTAATGCCAGAATTTAGTGGTCAAGTATAAGATTAAGTTATAATAATACATAAAGTTTCTAATATGCTAGAAATAACCAAGTGGAAAATGTAATTTTTGCAAAATAGTACATGGAAGCATCCTGAACACATTGTTGTTTCCATTGCACAAGATCTTTGCTTGATCCAAATGAAGATGGTTAAGCCTGGAAATGTCAACACGTCCATTATTCAGTAAGACAGTGATTCTTTGTTGGCATGTGAAAACATGTTAAAATGTTACGTATAGACTGTTTTAATATTTATTTGTTTTTTTTTTAAAAGATTTTTATTTTTTCATGAGAGACACAGGTAGAGGGAGAAGCAGGCTCCATGCAGGGAGCCTGACATGAGACTCGATCCCAGGTCTCCAGGATCAGGCCCTAGGCTGAAGGTGGCTCTAAACTGCTGAGCCACTGGGGCTGCCCAGACTGTTTTAGTACTTAAAATGTCCCTCCCACCTTTATGTGAAGAATCTTATTTATAGATTTCCTCCAAATACCTGTTTTGAGATACCCTGATTATTTTGTACCGTATATTTAATTCAGCCATTTGTCTAAACATGGTGAGGTATAATGAGATAGTTTCTTAAGATCATTTTCCAGGGTTTTTTTCAAATTCCATGAAGTACATATAGACCCCTGTTAGAAATTAAGGTTCCTGGCAATCCACGTATGGCTACACAGTGGTGATTGTGGCAGTTCTTATTCTGGGATGGCCCTATTTGCTCATTTTCCGAACAAAGTACATTAAACATTGGATTGAAGAGCCAGGCATGTACCATTGTCTTTTTAAAGTCTATTCGATGTTAGAATCAATTCCAAATCACTGGATCTAACCATTGTCTTTAATGAAATGATTTCCAGTTTGACTGCCTATAAGGATAGGCAAGGTATGTAACATGATAATACTGTACCTACATGAGAAGGAAAAGATTACTCCACTTGGCAGCTTTTGAATGGATTGGGTTTCTCAAGTGATTCCTGACTCAGTATAACTGGCCCGAATGAGTAAGATTAGGAAGCCTCCCCAAACTTAGACAACCCTGTGGAAAAAACCCATATAGTTTAGGATTTGCAATCCCACTAGCCTTAAGCATTGTTCTTTCAAGTATGCAGACTCAGGGGGAAATGTGATGTGCCATGGGTTTTAGAGTTGGGGAACTGTAATAAACTATCCTTTTGCAAAGCATTACTTTTAGTAGATCTAGATTTTCCTGTTTTTTTCTTAAGCTTATTAGCTCCTTCTTTAGGAAAAGTGGATGTCTTTTGGGCTAGGAATAAATGATCCTGATCTTAAAGCCATTCTAAATGCCTCACCTCAAATGCCATTGTTGGAAGGGCTTTTTCTCCTTCTAAGCCTTGGAGCACTTTATTGAAACCATGTCTGGGACCTAAGTATGTAAAACGCCCTTTACAGTTATCTGCTGCCTTATTATAAACTCTTGCATATAGTTCATTTATCTTTGCATTCCTTGTAGCCCCTCGCAGTGCACCAGGTACATAGTAAACGTTTAACTGGTTGAATAAATGAGTACATAAATGAGTATTAGATTTTCACATGTCTTATTTACCATTTAGACTTGTTCTCAAAGGCACATATTTTACAAACATTCCTATTTTTAGAATCATTCATTTTCCTTATGCCTTTCATCATTTTCCATCTTCCCTTACATACATCTACATATATACAACTATATATATTTCTAGAGGTATTGCTTAAAACTAATGTTAGTTTACTTTTGTTGGAGCTATATTGTTTTGCTTGAATGTAAGAAAGGGCCTAGCATAAGGTCAGTATTATATTAATCAGTTCGGTTTAAGCTGGAGGGTGGGACATTATCATATAGGCATATGCAAACAAGGAAAATACCACCTGCAGGGGAGGAGGAGAGTTAAGTCATTGATCTAAGAACATATTTTTTTTTCAAAGATCTTATTTATTTATTCATGAGAGACACAGAGAGGCAGAGGGAGAAGCAGGCTCTCCGTGGGGAGCCTGATGTAGGATCACGACCTGAGCCAAAGGCTGATGCTCAACCACGGAGTCCCCCAGGTACCCCAATCCAGGAATATATAAATTAATATTTAGAAAGCCAACCTGCAAATTAAAGGAAGTGTTTGAATTATTGTACAGAGCAAGAAGCGGAGTGGCACATAATAATTGAACACACTGTACGAAATTGGCCAACTGCACAGAAAAGGAAGTGATGACCATGTGACCTCACTTTACCGTCAGCAGAGGGCCACCTTTCTAACATCTACTTGAATGGGTCTTACGTCTCTTAGGACTATGTTTGAAAACATTTGAGAGGAAATATGTAGTGTGAACACTGGCTTCAAATTCTTCAGTGGAAGCTGGAGCGTTTCATGTATGAGAACACTGGCCATTCTTACCTCTGTTATTGATGAAAGCAGCTGAAATCACATACTGGGTTTAAGCAGATCCGTGTATTAGAAAAATGAAATCTGTGAACACGTTCTCCATCAATCGTGAATGTAGTGTTTTCATAGTTGATTTAGGGTGAATCCCAGGGGTATCATTTTCAGGTTCATTTTTCTAGAAATCCTAACCTGCAGTTTTATAAGACCTTGAAAACTAATTTACAAAAGTAAGTATATAAGAGACTTCCCATAAATGGATACCACTGACAGCAAATCTGATCAGTTTTAAAGTCGATGATAGAAAATTACCAGGTTCCTGTATCTCTGAAGGTTGAAAAAGAGGATTGCACGTTGTGCCCAACCTTAGTGATCTGGAAATACTGGTGGGCATCTGTTTATGTGACATCTTCCACATGTCTTACTCTCAGGTGGTTTACATGTAAAGATATTACCCTGAAGACCTGAAAATTCATGTTTTCACAGTTTCTTGTCAGGGCTTCTTGGGAAAATGTGCAGGAAGGGAAAAATAAAGGTCTTTTTTCTTTTTATAAATTGACCAAACCAGAAGGTGATATCAAGGAGTTGTTACCCTAGGAGAGAAAGCTTACTTTTTTGTTTTGCACTATTTTCCACTTTTGTCTGTGAGTGAAGGTAGGTGAGGGACATGAGCACCTGTGTGTTCTGTTGTTCGCTGGAAAACTAAGCCAGAGAGAATAGGAAGTGACATGCCCAGCAGGAAGTGCCTGTTAACCATTGTCCCCTTCGATTTATCACCCTCCCTTCCCCCAAGAACATGTTGCTTTGGGTTTTTAATTCTACACAGTCTTGTCTGCTATATCGCAAGGTACTACCATTGACATTATTTATACCTGTGTCTATTCCATGGCAGTAGAAAGAAATCCCCTCTCCCCACAAATGGAACCTAGTTTTACCTAAGTAGATACAATTTCCTTTTGTTAAAACATGTCCAGAAAGAGTTGAGTTTTGACATTATAAATAAGAAACCGTGATATCTTCCAAGTGGATAATAGCAGTTTTGCATGTCTCCTCCAGGTAGGCAATTTGACTGTTTAGTTTTTCATTCTCTAATTAAAAACAAAAATTCAGATATTTATCTACTCTTGACAGAGATCGACGATTCATGCTTTTAAATCTTTCTACTGTGTACAGCCTAGGGAGAGTGGTTAATACAGAATGCTTTATCAGACATGTTCCTTCTGATAACTACTAGGAGAACTTCTATGGGAGGGAAATTGGCATACCAGGGGTGAGCGTAGGAGGGAGATGGAGGGGGGAGGGCTATAACCGAAATGAGGCTGTATCCTATACTAAAACACAGCACTGCACTCAGCTTTCTACAGCAACGACCCATGTCCTGCTTTCTTCTCTGGAGTCCTTGGGGGTTACCCTTTTAATGTTACAAATCTGACCTCTTGCCCCATTTCCTGGTAGAGCAAACCCAAGCCAAATCCAGTAGCTATTCAGCTGACAAGGCCAGTTTAACCAGTATTCCCAGCTTTGTTGACATTGCAACACCACAGTAGAGAGCTTTGTGTGTTGTTCTTTTTCATCATGGTGAGACAGACAGGTGTGGAAGCTTCCACAGGGTGGAACTTGCCCCTTCCTGATGACTCACTGGGTGTCACTCCATGGGTGTATATTATCAGTACCCCCTTGCTGGGAGGTTGTTTGCCCACAAAGGTATAGCTCCTAGGGCTCTACTCCTAAGATTATATCTTTAAACCCCTGGAAATCTTCCAAGTGGGTAATGGCTCTCAGTCTTCAAAAAAATGGGTGTGTCTGTTTCCTATGTTTCTCAGAAATAAGAAACATTAGTTTTATCAAAGGGTAGAGTGTGTCACATCGAGCTCTTGGGTTTTGATTTAGAATAGAGACTCTGCTTTTATGTGGATATTTGTGATTCTCATCACTTAAAGGGTGGGTTAATTGTAAAAATATAATTTGCTTTATTAGTATCTAATAATCTTATCCACAATCAATGTTCTTTGTGTCTGCATTATTGTGCGTATATGTGTATGTATGTATGTACTTATATATGTATTTTACATCAACATATATACGCATACAGACGCGCATAAAGGAACGTATGAAAGGATGGTCACCAAGATGTCAACATTGGCCATCTCTAGGTGATGAGATATCAACTGATTTGAAAAAACAAACCAACCTAAAGCCGGCCTTTAATCCTATGTCTGTGTCTAACAGTTCCTCAAACATCTCCCTCCTCACCTCTCCTTTGCCTCCTGACTCGCTGTGCTCTGACTTTTATTCTTATAACTTTACTGAAATGCTTTTACTAAGATCTGTAGCGCATCCTACTTTCTACTTACTGGATGTTTTCCTTGCTGGACCTTTCTACCACATTCGAGACAATTGTTTGTTTTGCTCCTTGGAATTCTGGACCTCCAGGCCAGTGGGACATCACCGCCTGCTCTTGGCTCGTCTCCAAGCTCTCACTGTCAGTGCCACTACACCTGGTACTTGATGTTGCCCAGAGTGCCATCCCTGGCCCACGCCTCTCCCTGACATTTGTCCTTAGGAGCATCTCAGTCAACTCGCCTTTCAGCCTGCTCTTCTTCCTGTATCCTGTTTGGTGGCATCACCACCCAAGCCAGAAATTTGGTAGTCTGCCCACGACTTCATCCCCCACATCCTGTGATTAAAAGTCTACTGATTCTATCTACTCTGCATATCAACTGTGTCCTTTTGGAAGAAACCTATTCCTGCTGCCCTAATTCAGACCCTCTTCCTTTTTGATTTACAGTGGCCTTTGAACTGCCTCCAGTGTTGTTCCACTCAAATTTGCTACCCACACAGTAGCCAGAAAGGTCCTTGGTATTTAAAACATACAAGGTGCCCCATGATGTGGTTTAGTTAATCATGAAGATATTAAGTAAGAAGTCTTTATTTTGAATGGTACCTGACCCAACCCCCACCCCATCCCCATTTTTTTGTGTGTGTGTTTTCAACTGAAAGTTTTGTTTATTCACAACCATACGCTTAACCATTCTGATTTTAAAAGACTATGTGGGCTTCAAATATATTTATTTATATATATATGTATTTATTATTTATATATGACATTTAGCTTGGTGTATATGTGTATGTTTGTGTGTGTGTGTGTGTGTGTGTGTGTGTGTGTGTGTGGCCTGCAGCAAATAATATTGTCAACAGAGTATCTTTCTCTTTGTTAGTGCCTGAAAGTAGAAGGAAAGAGTTTCAAATCTGTAAGCCCTAAAAAAAACTCTCTACAAGGCCAATTTTTAACTATCTTTTCTCTAAAGTATAAAAATATTTAAAACGTATATATGTAATATACATATATATGCTCAACATATGCGTACTTCAAGTAATTTGGCTCATTGTCCAAATTCATGATGTGAAAGCCATGCTACATCTTATAAAGAAGCATGTGGGCTCTACAATGTGACTATTGGAATTAGTTATGCCTTTTTCTCACTCATTCTCAGAATGTCTGATAACTTGAAGCTTTGCTGGAATATACTCCTCCTTAAGGCTTATTTGTTGGAAAGGCAATACAATAAAATAACATTCAGATGCTTGTGCTGCTCTGTCTTCACTGGGAACAGTGGTGTAGGTGTACCATTCAGATCAAATGCAGACTCTTTGTCCACCTTCTGTAAAGACAATTACTACATTTTATGTTGAGTCCCCAAGCCAATGTTTCTTGGTTAGCTATATTTAAATTAAAGTGCTGAGCAATGCTTTTTGTTTGTTTAATTTCACTATTAATTATTATTACTGGGGAACCATGTTTCTCGGATTCCTGATCAAAATGCAGAGCCTGTTTTTGAAAAGCCACATTCATATTGTGTGTGCATAGGTGGGAGAGAGGGAGGAAAGGGGAAAGAAGAGGAAAGAGAAGGGAATGAAGAGAGGAGTGTGTGCAAGAATGAGAAAGAGTAGCCAGGAGTGGGCAGGAAAGTAACTAGGGCTGGGCTGTGAAGGGTGTTTATGGATCTACTTCCATTCATTAAAATGAATAATTTAATCACTCTGTACTTAGTATCAGGATCTAGAGAGACTTTATGATCTTAATATATAAAAAATAGAGTTCCTGTAATCTAGACATTATTAGTGAGGCAGTGGGAACAATGACTCAGAGTGTAAAAGGAAAATGGTATTTTTACTAACTGAAGAAATATTGAGACCTCTCTGTAGCTTTTTTGACTGATATTCCATGAATATTACTTGACCAGCTGTGACACACTGCTGACAGATAGGAAGATCCAGAGGTTCATAGAAGTTTGGTCAAACTTTGAAATAATAAATAGCTCCGTTTTGATCAGTGATCCTCATTGGCTACAGACATTTATTTTTTTAAAGATGTTATTTACTTATTTAGAGAGAACAAGAGCACGACCCAGGGGAGGGGAGGAAGGAGGGAGGGAGAATCCCAAGCAGACACTACGCCAAGTTCAGAGCCTGATGTGGGGCTCAGCCCCACAACCTCAAAACCATGACATGAACTGAACTCAAGAGTCAGTCACTCAGCTGAGCCACCCAGGCACCCTGGCTGCAGACATTTATTAAGCGGTGTTTTCTTGTGGAGGGCCAAGCAGTGGTGATAGGAAGAGGATGACAGGCATGAAACTGCCCTGTACATACATATATACATACAGTGGTACATACATGTCATCCTTCATTTATCCAGACTCATAGAGTGTACAACACCAAGGGTGAACCTTAATGTAAACTATGGGCTTTGGTTGATTATGATGGGTCATTGTAGGTTCATTGAATTATAATGGATGTCCCATTCTGGTGGGAGATGTTGATAATGGGAGAGGCTATGCTTGTGTGGGGGCAGGAGGTATATGGGAACTGTCTGTATTTCTCAATTTTGCTATGAACTTCACACTGCTCTAAAAAAAAATAGTCTTAAAAAAAAAAGGTAAGTATATGTGATTTGCCTGGAATAGATGAGCATCGAAGTGAATGCCTCAAACATGTCATAGTCTTTGTGACTGACAGGAATGTCCTCGCTGTGCATCCTTGAGCCCCAACTAATGTTGCTTTCCATGGAGATTGTTATCTGGCTCCCCAAGCAATTAGTCATCCCTTCTGTAAGTAAATTCACTCTTCTTACTGCCATGTAGCCTTTTACTTCATATAGTTATTACATTTCATGTGTGTCTCCCTGGCTTGCTCAGGTTTGGGACTGGACCCTGTACATCATCCTTGTATCCCTGAAACCTAGACAAGTGCTCAGCTTGCAAATGCTTGATAAAACAAAACAAAATTTGGACTTTGACAATGAGGACCTTATTGATAGATTGTTCTTTCTATGTTTGTCTTTTCTGGGAGGTGATCTTAAAACTAGATGAAATACAAGAAAGAGGAGTATGTTTTCTGTAAATCAATGGAATTTGGGTTAATGCTAGGTATTATAAAATTGTCAGGAGAAGAAAAAGGCATGTCTAAGTCTTAAGCTCAAAGTTACAGTCCAAGTTAGCCTTGGACAACCAGTTGATTGCCTCTGAAGTTATAGTATAGTAAGTTATAGTAAGAAAAAGCATGCTTTTACCTGTATCCGCTGTTTTCTATGCATATGCAAATCTACTAAGCAGGATTCTACTAGTCAGAAACCAGCATCTGATGTTTCTGCTACTCATTCAATGGTAGGATCTTTTAAATACTACTTGAAAACAGTAGTTGATCAGTTTCATTTATTTTTTTTAATTTAAATTCAATTGGATAACATATAGTATAACATTAGTTTCAGATGTAGGGTTGAGTAATTCATCAGTTACATATCATACCCAGTGCTCATCACATCATGTGCCCTCCTTAAGGCTCATCACCTGGTTACTCCACCCACCTCCCTTCCAGCAACCCTTAGTTTGTTTCTCAGATTTAAGAGTCTCTCATGGTTTGTCTCAGTTTCACTTAAATAGAGACTTCTTTCTGCTTTGCAGAAAGTGAAGGGATTTACATTAGTGCGTTATAAAAGAAAATGAAGTGTTTAGTGCTTTTATTCTGTGTCAGCTTTTTTTCTTGGTATTGGTTTTGTTTGACATGGATCCATTTGAAAACCTGAAATGCAGATGTATAAATTAAGAACATTAGCACTGCTAGGGGCGCTTGGGTGGCTCAGTTGGTTCAGCATCTGCCTTTTTGCTCAGGTAGTGATCCCAGGGTCCTGGGATTGACTTTCACATCAGGTTCCCTTTCAGCAGTGAGTCTCCTTCTCCCACTCCCTCTGCCCCTTCCCCTGCCCATGCTCCTTCTCTCCCATTCTCTCTCTCTCAAATAAATAAATAAAATATTTAAAAAAATTAGCACTGCTAGATAGCCATATGAGTAAGGAAGGCTTAGAGGAAATGAAGATGTTTAAGTAGATTCCCACCTTGTCCTTTCCAAGTAGCCTAAATGACGTCGATAACTTCTCCATTTTTCTTTTTAAAAAATTTAAACAGAGCTATTCAGTGTGTTTTTTTTTTTTTTTAAATTCAGGGTGTTGAGGGTGAAACACATGACCCTAATATGATGTTACTTGGTTTCTCAACTTTGCATTTCACCTGTTGACAGTAAAAAGCTGTATTACTGAGGACCTAAATTCCATCTACTGGTTTTTCCAGAATATTTGTAGGACTTTCTCAACAACTAAAAGCTGCCAACCCAGTTTTGGTATGTAGACCTCCCAGCCAGCCGGAAGCAAAATATAATTTACATCACTCTTCTTTGTTGCATAACTGCCAGTTGGCTCTGGTACTTAGTTTTAGTTAATAATTTTAACCAAAGTTTATCTCATATTTATGATGTGTTAGTTAGAGTTTCTTGTAAAAATGGATCAGGAAGATGATTAAAAGCTTCAATGTCACAACTTTCTGGGCTACCAACCCTTTAGGTTTTTAATTGGTGGATCTCCATGAAAAAGAATGTTTCTCTTTTATATGCAAGTCTCTTCCTATAAATATATAAACTGTAGTCTATTTGAAGATGTTTCTCTTTCTTGTCTTCTATTTGAGTAGCCCTTGTCTAACTTTATTTATAAGTTCATCCATGCAGCCAGTATTTGTTGAGGACTCTTATGTCAAACATTGTGCTAGTCACTGAAGTGCAAGGAAATCTAAGCCTGCCTAAAATACTATTATGAGTAAGGTAATAAGTAGCACTAGAGGGGCAAACACACGGTGCTACACGACTATCTAAAAAAGGCTCCTAACTCACCGAGAGTAGAATTGGTGGTACTACAGGGTGGTATTCCTGCTGGGTCACAGGGTGGGGAGAGGAGGATTGTTACAGACAGGGAGAGACAGCAGTCTATTTCAATGAAATAAAGTTGTACATTTGAAACTACTGGAGCCAACAATTTGAAGAAGGAAAGGGGTAGATGGAACGGAATTGGTGAATAGGTGTCTAATCTGGAGGACCATATATGATTTACAAAGACTTTCAGCAACATCTAAGGAATACGGTTTTTTAAAAAATTTATTTATTAATGAGAGATACAGAGAGAGAGAGAGAGAGAGAGGCAGAGACACAGGCAGAGGGAAAAGCAGGCTCCATGCAGGGAGCCTGATGTGGGACTTGATTCCAGGTCTGCAGGATCAGGCCCTAGGCTGAAGGTGGTGCTAAACCACTGAGCCACCAGGGCTGCCCTAAGGAATACTATTTGAAGGGGTTCTGGAAATCTTCAGCCACCTCCATAAATCCTCTCCTCCCTTACATTGGAATTTGTCTTTTAACTTTTATTTATTATATGCATTATATCCATAAGTTTAACTCATATTGAAAAAAAATCCACTCCTCTTTTGCATTATTTTAATGGTGTTGCTTTCCTTCCAAAATGAGCCTGAAATACTCAGGATTAGTGTTGAGAAGAAGGCCTTTGGATGAGGGGCTTGGTGGCACAGGCAATTGGAGTGTGAAGAGGGGGCATCCTGAAATGAGATTTGGGTAGGCTTTGGATAACCTTGCCTCCTCATTTCTACTTCCCATTTCCCCATCATAGTATACAAACGACATTTACCTATATAACATTTATGTATAGTGTCTGTAGTTTTTGAACTAAAAATTGAAACCATGATCTTATAAAAGATTTTTGTGCCACTTTCCATAAGATATTTGAACTCTTAACTATTGGATTTATAAGAAATCTCCATGATATGTTTGTACAGTGACCAGGATACTTCAAGGTAGTTTCTGTTGCTTCAGTGTAACTATGGGTGTGGAATGACAGTATTTCATGATGATGTGAATGGCTAGTATTTTTTTCCAGTTGAATAAACTAAAATATCTATTGTTGCCAGAGTAGTAGAACATCAAAGTTAAAGCCAACTGAAATGATGTTTATTGTTTCCCAATAAAAATAAAATTAATTTTGTATATATAAAGGTTCTGTTTATATTTGAAATTACTGTTTTGAACCAACATTCTTCCTGAAGGTTGGGACATAAAAACAATTCCATCTCACTGCCCTTTGCCTATTTTTAAAAATTCTTATAAATGACTAAGGACACAGGTTTGAAGTAGTTTTGGGTTTGAGTTTTTGCTTTATCATTCACTAATCTGTAATTTCATTAAGTTCATGCTCTGGAAATCAGTTTCCTTTTTAATTTACTTTAAAAAGAATGAAAAAAAAGAATGTAAAAGGCTTGATGTTTTCTTGTGCTTCTATCTGTGTCTGGCACATGGTATATTCTCTTATTTTAAAATTTTGATCTGATTATCCTCTTTTCCTCATGTACTTTTCTTATGTTTTTCTGCTGTTAGTATTTCCTTTATGTTTATTTTTTATTTTTTTAAAAAAGATTTTATTTATTCATGAGAGACACAGAGAGAAAGGCAGAGACACAGGCAGAGGAGAAGCAGGCTCCATGCAGGGAGCCCGATGTGGGACTCCATCTGGGAACTCCAGGACCACGCCCTGAGCCAAAGGCAGATGCTCAACCGCTGAGCCACCCAGGTGTCCCTTCTTTATGTTTATAAAATCCTTTTCTGAACATCAGTCCCATGAGCTAAATTAGACAATTTTATAAATGTATTTTACTAACATTAATGTATTCGTGAGATAGAATGTTTGGTAATAGTAGCATACCGGACTTTAAAAATAATCAGTAAATATACTTTTAGATTTTGTTTTTCTGTCACATGTACTGTTTCTGTGTTGCACAGTCTGTGTTGGGAAGGGAAGGTATAGGGTAAGTGTTTATGGAAGTGAAATGTTGAAATATTACTCTTTTCATGGTACCAGAATGATAACTTTGACCAGAGTACACCTTAAAGTCAGATCTGGCAAAGGCTTCTCCTTTGGTTATTTCAGAAAGTTCCAGGAAGAATACCTGAGCCTCTTCAAAACAACCCTCCCTTCTACATATTGATGACTGAAAATCTACCAACTATAAGACTTTGTCTCTTTTGGAAGTTCAGGATGGGGTCACCTGGGCAGCTTGGTTAAGTGTCTGTTTGGGCCCAGGTCATGATCTCAAGGTCCTGAGATTGAGCCCTACGTGGGGCTCCTTGCCCAGTGGGAGTCTGCTTCTCCCTCTGTCTCTTCCCCTTGATGGTTTGTTCTCTCTCAAATAAAATCTTTAAAAAAAAAAAAAAAAAAAAAAGAAAGAAAGAAAGTTCGGTATGTTCCAGGATTCCTAGACTGAGGTTAGGGCATTGAGTTAGCTCATTTAAGCTTTTTCTTACACTTTCTCAAATCTTTTATTGAAGCCTGATTTGTTAAGAATGAAAACTGAGACCTAGGCTTTCAGTGCCTGGATCAAAAGGGATCTCCCACCAAAGATTGAAAATCTTACTAAATCAAGGAAATTCTATTTTTTTAAAAGATTTTATTTATTTATTCATGAGAGACACAGAGAGTGAGAGAGAGGCAGAGACATAGGCAGAGGGAGAAGCAGGCTCCATGCAGGGAGCCGGACGTAGGACTCGATCCTGGGACTCGAGGATCACACTCTGAGCCAAAGGCAGACATTCAACCGCTGAGCCACCTAGGCATCCCAAATCAAGGATATTCTAAAAAAAAAAAAAAAAAATTCTTTATTTCACTTTTACCTGCCACAAATAATACATAGATGATTATTGATACTTCTGACCAAGATGGCTAACTATACAGATATGACACCATATTCATTTTATAAAGAAACAATGGTGAAGAAGGTAATGTCCAAAACACAGAATGGATCCATGAATTAAAGTTAGTGGCTAGGCAATTTTTTAAAAATATTTTACTTATTTATTCATGAGATAGAGAGAGAGAGAGAGAGAAGCAGAGACACAGGCAGAGGGAGAAGCAGCCTCCATTGCAGGGAACCCGATGTGGGTCTCGATCCCACCTCTCCAGGATTAGGTCCTGGGCTAAAGACGGCGCTAAACCACTGAGCCACCCAGGCTGCCCTAGGCAATTGTTTTTAATAACCTTAAAATAAAAAAATAAAAAAAATATAAAAAACCCTTAAAATAATTGGTGTTTTAAAGGCATATTATGTCCTCAAGTAAGATTGTTTTTCCTAGAGACAGGAAAATATTTTTTTCCCTAAGAAGCATAGGTATACTTTTGTAATAATTATGAGGGAAATTGTGGCATATCCAATTTTTCAGGATTCTTTTTTTTTTTTTTTTTTTTTAAAGATTTTATTTATTTATGATAGTCACAGAGAGAGAGAGAGAGGCAGAGACACAGGCAGAGGGAGAAGCAGGCTCCATGCACCGGGAGCCTGACGTGGGATTCGATCCCGCGTCTCCAGGATCGCGCCCTGGGCCAAAGGCAGGCGCCAAACCGCTGCGCCACCCAGGGATCCCTTCAGGATTATTTCTATTTTATTAAGACAGGCCCATCAATTTTGATTCAAAACCAAACCCCTCATATACTTTATTGAAAAAGCTGAATACTAACAAGCTATAATTCCAGTTTGCCTCCACAATTTAAGCAAATTTGACATATGAATCCAGATCCAGAGGTGTTTAAATTATGATTATATGGGACCCTGGGTGGTTCAGTTGGTTAAGTGTCAGGCTCTTGATTTGGGCTCAGGTCATGATCTCAGGATCCTACGATTAAGCCTCACCTCAGTCTCTGCACTCAGCAAGGAGTTTGCTTATGATTCTCTCTCCTAGGCACCTGGACAGTTCAATGGTTGAGCATCTACTTTCAGCTCAGGGCGTGATCCCGGGGTTCTGGGATCGAGTCCCACATCAGGTTCCCCACAGGGAGCTTGCTTCTCCCTCTGCCTATGTCTCTGCCTCTCTCTGTGTGTCTTTCGAGAATAAAGAAATGAAATCTTACAAAAAAAAAAAAGATTCTCTCTCCTTATCCCTCTGCCCTGCCCCCCCAAAATTAATTGATTGATTGATTGATTGATTATGTACTTGACACATTTGGCATACGATTCTTTGGAAGAGCAGTCAATTTTGGCTAGTCAGTATAAAAGTGATTCGATATATAGATATAGATTTAATAGCTTTAAAGAGGTACACAAACAGGCAGCTGTATAATTAGTGGGATATTACTGCTTTAAAAATGCAATCTCTGCTGAGAAATCTCTTCTCATTAGAATACAGTCTAGTTTTGATAGTTAAAATATCTTGAATTTTGTTCTTTTGAAATTGAAACTGGAAGAAGTATAAATAGTTAGGTTATCCCTTTGATGTCTTGCACAGTGTGTTTTATTCCAGTAAACACTAGCTTGCCATCATTTGGTCAAACCATGTAAATTAGTCTCCTTCAGCTGTTTTATATTTGAGTGTTTCATGTTCCCCAGTAATTTTTCTATTCTGTAATTGGCCTTTACAACTGATTATGAAGAACTGAGAAAATCACACATTCCAGTTTTTCCATCACTGATTAGCTGCATATATTCATATTACAGATTTCTATTATAACTGGAGAAATATTATAATTTCAAATATTATTGGTAATTTAAAGTACATTACAGTGGATGTTAGATCATTAACCCACTAAAATTCTTCAAAAGGTTTTTGTAAAGGGCATGAAAATGTCTTAACTTAGAAAGTGACAGGTTCCAGAGAGATCTTTTGAGTACCCTAAGGGTAAATGTACCAGAATGGAAAGAAAGTGTGAATAGTGAATACTGATGCCAAGATGAATGAATGAGAGACTGTGTCCTGGAATAGGAATTCTTAGAGCCACAACATCTGGTGTGGGAGATACTGAAGATTATAGCTACTTAGTCCAAATATTGAGGATTTGCATGATTCTTGTATCTTTTTATCTCTGCCTTTTCCCCCTACCCTTGCCAGACTAACTGTGGTCATTTTTAGTAGCTGTTGAGGGTGGCAGAAATGGCTTATAAACTTTTATTTTTGTACCATTGCTTGAAAGTAGTCATTATTAAGCAATGCACATAGATGATCACACTTAAAAATGGAGATATTTGTACTGTACTCAACAACATCTTAATTATTACCCTAGCACATATGCCTTCAGAAGACGAATGAAAGGATTCAAAGAGATTTCATTCCATTTTCTACCTATTGATTTACCTTCTTGATGTTGATTTTATAGGAGGTAAACATAGTACATTTTATAAATTCTACTAGAAAATAAAAATTGTTTATGAATTTTTTAAATGAGTTGACTTAAACAAGGTATTGCAAATTATAAAATACAGATGTAAAGTCTTTCATAGAATGTCTTTTGATTCCATTTCCCATTTGTTGAAGGTGGGAGAGAGTCAAATTTTCAAACACTTGTGAAAATAATTTTCTGTCTAAAATCAGAACTTAAAATAGAGTGGGCCTATACACCCAAATGAATTTATGGTTAATCATACTATTAAAGTAGCAAGATCTGATTGTTCAGAGGTAGTATTTTAGTTGATTCTTCTTTCTTAATTTTATTGAAGGAAAACAAATATCCAGAAACCATTTAATTTTGGAATAGTATTATACTTTTGATTGATTTTTATACAGATTTGCCTCTCTCATCGTGGTTGGATGGTTCTAACATGAAAAATAGCCAGAGTCAATGAAAAATAAATGAGGAAGTAGGCCAGGTGTATGTGGTTATGGAGAGATCAGGAGGTAAGGAGCCAGTCTGAGATTTGGGAATTAACTGTAGGTGATCCTTGAAGTAGGTCATCTGTGTATGAACACATTGCTGTGTGAGGTAATGAAAGTGGTGGTAGTGACAACAGGGAGGAAAAAAAAACCCTCTTCTGCTCAAGAAGACCTCTGAGGGCTGTGTCCTTTTTCCTTACGGCTGTATGGCAGGATCAGGGAATTGGATTTACAAAATCAGAAACCTGTCATCTGTGAGCACTTTAGTATTTTTAAAAGACTATTAAATAGAAATATAGTTCCCCTTACCTGGAAATGCTGGCATAATAACAGTATTTCTGAAACAAAGAGTAAAGTCTGAAGCAAAGGGAGAACTCTCTATAAAGGGCTGTTTAAAGGGATGCCTGGGTGGCTCAGCGGTTTAGCTCCTGCCTTCAGCCCAGGGCGTGATCCGAAGTCCTGGGATTGAGTCCCACAACGGGCTCCCTGCAGGGAGCCTGCTTCTCCCTCTGTCTCTGCCTCTCTCTGTGTGTCTCTCATGAATGAATGAATGAATGAATGAATGAATGAATGAATAAATAAATAAATAAATAAATAAAATAAATAAAATCTTAAAAAATTAAATGAAAAACATAAAGAGCTTGTTTAAAGGTGCAGAGTCAGCCTGGATATTTAGTATTTGCTCTCTTCCCAGGCACAGGAAAACAAATAAAGGAGCACATATAGGCCCTTAGGAACAAGCAGAAGAGGAGAGGAAGTAACAGAATGAAAGACATTAATAAATCTCTAGAATAAATTATGGGATTTTCACCCATAATTGACCACATCTTCAGTGGAGTAAAGTCATAGTGAAGATACATACCTGTACTGAAAACAGATCTGTGGAAGTCAGAACACTCTCTGTGACTCCCATACCCCTCTGCCACTTGGCTTTGGAGTTTGCTATTGAGTATAATTCCTTCAGGCAGGAGGTGGCGTTGTTTTGTTTGTGGGCTTTTTTTTTTTGAAGAATGATCCTCAAAAAAGGGTCTTTGGATATTAACATTTGGAGGTCCCTTAATAAAATGTAGACTCCTCAGCTGATCACTAGTCAGCAAAGCCCTTTCCTGCACACAAAACTTCCCATTTGAGTTTTAGTGCTCCCTCTTAAATCAAAACTGGCAAACAGGAGCATCAGACCTGTGAAGACTAACATGACAGTCACAAGAAAAAAGAATCTTGTAAAAAATGCCTTCCAGAAATCAGAAGAAAAACTCCTTAACTGCCTGAAAGAGATGGGCAGGTAGAGGGTATTTATTAAGCAAAAACATTATATATATTTAATACAAATATTAAAATATATATAAAGATTTTATTTCTTTGAGATACTCTATACTTAATTATATATTAATTAAATATATTAATAATATATAAATATTATATAATATATAAATATTAAAATATATATAAAGATTTTATTTATTTGAGAGAGAGTATATACATATGAGTTGGGGGGAGGGGCAGAGGGAGAGGGAGAAACAGACTCCCTGCTGTGAGCAGGGATCCCAAAGCAGGGCTTGATCCTAGGACCCCAAGATCGTGACCTGACCCAAAGACAGACACTTAACTGGCTGAGCCAGCCAGGTGCCCTAGGATATATATATTTTTTTCTTTTAAGAAGCAGAATAAGCAAATTCTTCTTTTGGAAATTAAAAGTATCCCCCAAATAGGGGCACCTGGTTGGCTCCATCAGTAGAGCATGCAACTTTGATCTAAGGGTCATGAGTTCAGCCTCCAGGTTGGGCATAGAGCTGACTTAAAATAAATAAAGTGAAAATATTCCCTAAATAAAGAAATGTAGTGGAATGACTGGATAGCTAAATATGAAGAATTTTCCCAGAAAGTAAAATTTCCTAAAGGAGAGAAGTGTAGGGATCCCTGGGTGGCGCAGCGGTTTGGCGCCTGCCTTTGGCCCAGGGCACGATCCTGGAGACCCGGGATCGAATCCCACATCGGGCTTCCGGTGCATGGAGCCTGCTTCTCCCTCTGCCTATGTCTCTGCCTCTCTCTCTTTCTCTCTCTGTGACTATCATAAATAAATAAAAATTAAAAAAAAAAAAAAGGAGAGAAGTGTAGTATAGAAAAGAAATTAGAGAACGTCTCCAGAA
This sequence comes from Canis aureus, assembly GCF_053574225.1. Taxonomy (NCBI): domain Eukaryota; kingdom Metazoa; phylum Chordata; class Mammalia; order Carnivora; family Canidae; genus Canis; species Canis aureus. The sequence continues at coordinate 23,757,447 of NC_135616.1, read as the reverse complement.
GGCTCAACATTTGAACTCTAGATGTTCCAGAAAAGCAAAGGGTGGAAATGGTCTTCAGCATTTTTTTTTAAGAATTTATTTATTTATTCATGAGAGACACAGAGGGAGAGGCAGAGACACAGGCAGAGGGAGAAGCAGGAGCCTGATGCAGGACTCGATCCCAGGACCCAGGATCATGACCTGAGCTGAAGGCAGACGCTCAACCACTGAGCCACCCAGGTGCCCCAGCATTCTTTTTTTTTTTTTTTTTTTGAAGAGAGAATTGATTGATTCCCTTGTGTTTTTGACCATATAGAGAGAAATTTTTTTTTCTTAAGATTTTATTTATTTATTAGAGAGAGAGAGAGCAGGAGTAGTGGGGAGAGAAGAGGGAAAGGGAGAAGCAAGCTCCCCAATGAGCAGGGAGCCCAATGGAGGTTGCCATCCCAGTATGTTGGGATCATGACCTGAGTCAAAAGCAGGCACTTAACTGACTGAGCCACCAGGTGCCCCTACAGAGAGTTTTTATACTTTGGATCAACAAGAGTTTTATACTTTGGATCAACAAGAATTAGTGATAGTCACTTAAAAAGCAAAGCAACTGTAGAAATGAAGTTATCCCTCTGGGGGAAAAATATGAAATGTGGCATGGGAAAAGATGTAATCATATTGGCTCCACTGTGAACTGAATCATATAAACATTGAATATTGATTATAATCCCCAAATTGACACAGAGCCAAATGAAGAGGATTGGGGAGAGAGTATGGTGTAAGTAGAGGTGGGATAATAAGCCCCCTACATAATCAATAAGTGATAAATATTTAGAGGCAAATGTCAAAAGAAACAGCTCAGTTAAAAATGTACAGCTCTGGTGGGGGGGAAGAATCCAGTTGGGAGATATGGGGCAGGAGCTTCTGTTTTTCATTTTCCGTTATACGACACTCAGTAGCATCTGACTATTAAAATTACGGGCACATCTTAACTTTGCTTAAAAAATTAAAGCAGAAGGCGAAGGGCTTTTTGTTCATTTTATTGTTTTTGCAAAGCCTCCCACATATGGTTTTGAGGCATATATGTGTCTCAGTAGGAAGAATGATAACTGAATGCACCAGGGGGAGTTTGGGGACGCTTATCTGCTTCTTCTCAGGTCTGGCTTCATGGGCTTGCATCCTGTACAGTCACAGAAGCCCCACATTTGGTTTAATGTGCTGCCCTCCCTGTTTCGAAATTCTCAGTAATTTTAGGGACTAGGGGCCCCACGTTGTCCTTTTGCACTGTGCCTTGCAAATTGTGTAGCCAGACCTGCTTCTGATAGATACATTGTTTAATTCTGGCCTGAGGTTGCTACTACTTCCTTTGACCCTGACCTTCCAGTGGCCTGTTGTTTTCACCACCCAGAAATGACTGTGGCCACAGGGAATGGAGTAAATGAACATTCCTCACAAGGGAATTTGAAAGTTGTGTATTACATGACATCCTAGAAAACTGCCCTGTCCTCTTTTATTAGTTAATTCTTTGTTCTCTTAAGAAAGACATTCGACACAGCGTTTTCTTTATTTTTTAGAACTTTTTTAGGATTGCGAAATTGAGAGGGACATATAGAAATTTCCCATATACTTGCTGCCCCAGCACATGCATAGCTTCCCCAACTATCCACATCCCCCACCAGAGTGGTCCTTATGATAAACCTACAGTGATGCATCAGTATGACCTGGAGTCCATAAGTCCATACAATCTGGCATTCTTTTGGTTTTTCTATTAGTTGATTCTGGTTATTATAACAGAATACCATAGACTGAATGGCTTATAAACAACAGAAATGTATTGCTCACAGTTCTGGAGGGTGGGAAGTCGAAGATGAAGGCGTTGACCCGTGTCCTCAAATGTCTAAAGGGGTAAGGGAGCTCTCTGTGGTCTTTTTTCTATGGGCATTAATCCCATTCACGAGGGATTATGACTTAATCACTTCCCAAAGCTTCTACATCCTAATACCACCATTTTTTTAAAAAGATTTTATTTATTTATTCATGAGAGACAGAGAGAGGCAGAGACATGGGCAGAGGGAGAAGCAGGCTCCCTGTGGGGAGCCCGATGCAGGACTTGTTCCTAGTACCCCAGGATCACAACCTGAGCCAAAGGCAAACACTCAACCACTGAGCCACCCAGGAATCTCTCCAAATACCATCATATTGGAGATTCAGCCTTAACATAGGGGCGCACCTGGGTGGTTCAGTCAGTTAAGCATCTGACTTTTGGTTTCAGCTCAGGTCATGATTTTGTGGTCATGGGATCAAGCTCTGCATCCAGCTTTAAGCTAAGCTTGGAGTGTGCGTCAGATTCACTCTCTCAAATAAATAAAATCTTTATTAAAAAAAAACTCAACATAGGGATTTTGGGGGAATAAACATTCAGTCTATAGCAGTTTGTACATTTCTTGGGTTTAGACAACTTTATAATGACATATATCCATCATTATAAATCATACAGAGTAGTTTCAGTCCCCTAAGAATCCTCTATGCTTTCCCTATTCATTCCTTCCTGCCCCCAGCCCTAGTTATTTTTAATTCTGAACTCCATACTGAGTGCAGTGGTTTTCATAGGAAAGAAAATCAGCATTGTGCAGCAGAGGAATGAAAAGCTATGCTTACACCACTTTGGGAGAAAGTTTATGGGGACTCTGAGGTGTGAAAGGACCCCCGCCAAGCAAAGAGTACTGAAATCTCACCAAGACCTCACTTGACTTCCCGTAATGAGCAATGCCCTCTGCAGGCGGGTCTCATTTCCTGGCTGGTCACAACATGGCAGTTTGCCTGTCTCATCTGTGTTAATGAGGATGCCAGTATGGGGAACCACACAAGTCTGGTGCTGTCTCTGAAAGGGTCTCCTCTGTCCCATGCCTCCATGGGCTGACTGAACCTGCCGATTCTGCTGTAAATCTTAATGCTTCTGGCCAAAGGCCCATGCATCAGGGGATGAGAATCCCTCAAGCTTAGTGGTGGGGGCTAAGCTGAATGTGTCACCTGTGAGTGGAAGGAGGGAGCAGACAGTGCCAACTAAGGAATAGTGACTTATCACCATGAAGTGAGGAGGCAGGTTTTTGTGTTTATTTAGCAAATTGATTTTAAAGGCAGTTACCAAAGAGAAGCTTTAGAAATGTCTAGAACAATAATAGTGTCATGGCAGTCATTGCACCGTCCCCAGAATGATGCATTTCAAAGACAACTAATTTAGATACATGTGTCCTGCTGTATTCCTTAAAATAATTTATTTGTAGTAATGCTTACTTGTTATTAAAATTATTTAAAATTGTAATGTTCTAGGGATAGCTCTATTTAGGATAAAGAAATGTTTGTGACTCGTGGCTTAGATGAAATTCTCTGTCTCTCTCTTTATATTTTGGATAAAAGAGTTTTGTAAAGGGTGACAGCTCCCATGTAGGTTACGTTAACTCAGACATGCCTTAGAATACTAGGTGAGGCTAACAAAACAATCGGAGGCCTTCCTTTTTCCCAGTCTACAGTGGCCTTTTCTGGATATCTGTTTAGGTTACATGCCTGACACTGTGCTAGCTGTTGGAGATGCAAGTTGGACAGGATAAAGTCAGTCTCTGTCATGGGGGTGTTCGCAGTCCCGGGAGGGAAAGATGCTAATCATTACACATGGAGATAAAGCCTATGAATGAAAAGTTCAAGATGTCTTGAGAGCTGAAAAGGAAGAGCTAATTTAGGTTGAGTTCAGGAAATGACTTGTAAGCTGATAGGTCAAGGATGAGTTAGAAAGTATTGCCAACGCAAGGAACAGAGTGTGCAAGGACTTAAGCAAGAACACGCCCTTTGTATGAAAGGCATCCAAAGGAGGTCAGAGTCCTTAGAGTCAAAAAAGAAGGAGTAGAGTGGCACAGGAATCAACTACAAAGGCAGGGAGGGGCCACACAGGACCAGAAACTCATTAAGGTTATCATTTTAAAATTATAGATAACAGGGGCCCTGGGTGGCTCAGTGGTTGAGCATCTCCCTTTGGCTCAGGTTGTGATCCTGGGGTCCTGGGATCAAGTCCCACATTGGGCTCCCTGCAGGGAGCCTGCTTCTCCCTCTGCCTATGTCTCTACCTCTCTTTGTGTCTCTCATGAATAAATAAGTAAAATCCTTTAAAAAATAAAATTATAGATACAATGAAGCCACTAATACATGGGGAATAGGCAAAACTGGATCATCATGTATGCAAGGGGTACATAGAGGGTAATTTTCACACCTTACTGGAGATTTTAGGCATTGTCAGATAAACCTGGGTTCAAATCCTGGTTGTGCCCTTTGCTAGCTCTGTGGTCTCAGTTTCTTATAAAATGGGTATGATAATACCAAATACCATAGTAAAGATTGAAAGACATCTATAAGGCACATATACAGTACCTGACATCTAATAAAATCTCAGTATCTAGTGGTAATAAGGACAATAGCAGTCTTCTTTATTGGTGTTATTATTATTATATATTTTAGAAATTGAAACAAGTGTAAGTGGGCAGAGGAATAAATGATTGAACTATCCAGCCATCAAGTAGGAAAGGGATAAATAGAAGAATCTGTTCCAAGAATCAAAGAAAAGTACACCAAAATTACACTAATTTAATTGTCTTTGTGATGGGAAAACTCAGAAAGCCCAGTAAAACTGGAATAATTTCACTCTTTTACCTCGTGGCATTTTGACTCTGTGGAATCACAGTTAAACAGCTTGTATGTAAGAGTTTAGAAAGCAGACAGGGGAGATTAGTGTGAATGATCGTTAGACGTATTTGAAAATCCCTGATCTATAATTACCAGTGCATTTTGAATTACTCATTTTCTCAAGGAAAAACTTTTGGAGACTATAACTTTTTTTGAAATAGGAAAAAATTGCTAACCTGACCTGCTTCATGGTGATTCATTCTTTTCCCATTTTGCTCCTTAAAACAAACCAAGAAGCCAGATGTTTAGTTGCCTAAGATGAAAGCCATTTCCTTAGAAATCCTGAATGAAAGAAAAAGTGCTTCTCTAGAATGGCAGGGTCTGTTTAAAGGTAATCATGACCTGATTCAGGCAATAGAATGTGGTTGTAAGAATGTTGCTCCTAGCAACAAAGAATACTTCTAGATATATTCATTTTGAAAAAAAAAAAAAAGCCTTCTCTAATAATAAATGTGTATGGAATTTTGCTTCACTGTACAGAATGTTCTTTTTTTTTTTCAACTATTGTATGGACCTAAGTTGTACTCCGTTCGGTAGGCTTATAACCTTTTAAATGCTTTTGTTTGCTTCAAAACTCTCCATTTCTTTTATAGAATGGTTTTTACCTGTTAACACCCTCTTTTTCTTTCTGTGAATTTAAATTGCACTTAAGGGTGACAGGATACTAAGAAAGAAGTCCTTAGTTCCCTCATCTTTATAAATAGCAGGATGAAATCAGTGATTTTTTTTTTTAGCTGTCATTATTTAAAAAGATAAACATGAAATAAGAAATTTCTAATATGTTTGTATGTTGGTTGGATTTATTCCATCAAACTATTGCTAGTGACTAAAATGTTGGGTGGAAAGCTTCGAAACATGAAAGGAAAGCCCCGTCATTTTAACAACTTTCTCTCTGTTCTTGATTTCTTAAAGTAAGGTTTATAAATAGTGATTAAAAACAGAAATCCAGATAAAACAGCCGTATCTAAAATATATCTATTCCAAAGAGGCAAAGTAAGAAATCTTTATTTATTTATTTATTTATCCAAAGATACAGTTTTATATTTCACTATTTTTTCTTTCATCATAGGCTTCTTGTTTCGAGATTTTTTTTTAAAGGAATTAGATATAGATCTGTAAAATCATATAACTGATCAATTGTTTTGGAAAACACTTAGAATACCATAATTAGACCTGAGCCATTCAACATAGATAAAGATCCTGAGACTATCTTTTCTTAAAATTTTTTTCTTCCATCTCTGATTCCAAATTTTCATTCTTTTAAAGGCCTATAAAAGCAATTTTGTTTGTGGAGTTTTCTTGAACAGAGTCTGTTCAGATAGTGATCTCTGTGTTAAATTTATCATCAGGCAAATACAGTTGATTCTTATTACTCCCTTTTATCTTGCCTATGACTTTTGGTTTCTCACAAAACACTTATTTAAATACAGTAAAGAACAAAAACACTGGAGGGAGGTCCTAAGGAATAGAATTCTAATTACTACTGTGCTGTGAGATTTCAGGCAAATCATTTAATCTCTCTAGGCCAAGTTTGAGCAATGAATTGAGAGAATTTAACTCTGCTATCTCTGAGGTCTCTTCAGAGCGCATTCTGGTATGATTAGAATGCCATCCTGATTTTGTGGAGGTTTGGAGAGAATTACAGCTTGTTTTTCTCTTAGCTACAATGTGTCATTAAAGTCTTAAATTTGCATTGTAGGTAGAAAAGAAACAAATTTTCACAGTGAAGGTAGTGCTAATGGCAATTTGAGTTAATTTTGAACTCTCCCCGATGAAAATCGTAATTTTTCTAGCCATAGTGATCTTGCCTTTGTTCATTATCATGTAATAAATATTTATTGACCTAATGTGCCAGGCACTCTTTTAGGCACTGAAACAGAATGTATTATATATAATACACCCGTTTTAAACATGGGAAATCTATGTATTTTAAAGATTTTTTTCATGCTATGCTATTCATATTTCACAAAATCTGTGAAACTCAGATAATCTTTTGCTAATTTTGTTTTGCTTACATTGTTAAATAGTATTTTCATCACTAATAGGAATTTCAATATAGAGAACACAAAATATAAATGTGGAGGGGAAAAAGGAATGACCTCTGGCACTAAAGGATTCTTTTTTTTTTTAAATAGGTGAAATATCTTTTTTTTAATAAATTTATTTTTTATTGGTGTTCACTTTACCAACATACACAATAACACCCAGTGCTCATCCTGTCAAGTGCCCCCCTCAGTACCCGTCACCCATCCACCCCCACCCCTGCCCTCCTCCCCTTTCACCACCCCTAGTTCGTTTCCCAGAGTTAGGAGTCTTTATGTTCTGTCTCCCTTTCTGATATTTCCCACACATTTCTTCTCCCTTCCCTTATATTCCCTTTCACTATTATTTATATTCCCCAAATGAATGAAAACATATAATGTTTGTCCTTCTCCGATTGACTTACTTCACTCAGCATAATACCCTCCAGTTCCATCCACGTCAAAGCAAATGGTGGGTATTTGTCGTTTCTAATGCCTGAGTAATATTCCATTGTATACATAAACCACATCTTCTTTATCCATTCATCTTTCGATGGACACCGAGGCTCCTTCCACAGTTTGGCTATTATGGACATTGCTGCTATAAACCTTGGGGTGCAGGTGTCCCGGCGTTTCATTGCATCTGTATCTTTGGGGTAAATCCCCAACAGTGCAATTGCTGGGTTGTAGGGCAGATCTATTTTTAACTGTTTGAGGAACCTCCACACAGTTTTCCAGAGTGGCTGCACCAGTTCACATTCCCACCAACAGTGTAAGAGGGTTCCCTTTTCTCCACATCCTCTCCAACATTTGTTGTTTCCTGCCTTGTTAATTTTCCCCATTCTCACTGGTGTGAGGTGGTATCTCACTGTGGTTTTGATTTGTATTTCCCTGATGGCAAGTGATGCAGAGCATTTTCTCATGTGCATGTTGGCCATGTCTATGTCTTCCTCTGTGAGATTTCTCTTCATGTCTTTTGCCCATTTCATGATTGGCTTGTTTCTTTGGTGTTGAGTTTAATAAGTTCTTTATAGGATTCTTTCATTTTATTGCAACCTTATAATGCTAATGAATTTGCCAGTTTAGATTATAAGATGGTTTATACCTCACATATGTTATCTGTGGTTTCTTTGGCTTCACCAATATTTACCAGTTTCTTAACATAGACCTATATAGGACATCTTTTATTTGTAATCATTCATTTCTAACTCATCAGTTTATTTATTTATTTTTTTTTAATTTTTACTTATTTATGATAGTCACACAGAGAGAGAGAGAGAGAGAGAGAGAGGCAGAGACACAGGCAGAGGGAGAAGCAGGCTCCATGCACCGGGAGCCCGACGTGGGATTTGATCCCGGGTCTCCAGGATCGCGCCCTGGGCCAAAGGCAGGCGCCAAACCGCTGCGCCACCCAGAGATCCCACTCATCAGTTTATTAATAAAAATTATATAGGGGTGCCTGGATGGCTCCATTGGTTAAGCATCCAACTTCTGATTTCAGCTCGGGTCATGATCTCAGAGTTGTGAGATGGAGCCTCGCATTGGGCTCCATGAGGGGCGTGGAGCCTGCTTAGGATTCTCTCTCTCTCTCCCTCCCCCTGCACCCTCCCCCTGCACCCTCCCCCTCAAACCAACCAACCAACCAACCAACAAATAAATAAAATCTAAAATAAAAATAATTTAAAAAATAAAAATTGGGGATACTTGGGTCGCTCAGTGGTTGAGTGTCTCCCTTTGACTCAGGTCATGATCCCAGAGTTCTGGGATTGAGTTCGCACCAGGCTCCTTGCAGGGAGCTTGCTTCTCCCTCTGCCTTTCTCTCTGCCTCTCTCTCTGTGTGTCTCTCATGAGTAAATAAATAAAACCTTTAAAAATAAAAAAATAAAAATTGTATAATCTTTCTAAGGATAGAACTTTGTTTTCTTGACTTTTTTGGAGACTTTTAGCTCTCCCGTTTTAGCCTCTTCCCTTTCATCCCTCTGTTAAGCCCTCCCCAACCCTCTAACAGTTCTAAATCCTAAAGGTCCAGGTTCCACTGGCCAGTATTTTCACACACTCAGAACAGCATAGAATTGATTCACTATCAGAAAGCCCTTCAGATTCCACCTGGCAAAGGTGTGATTGCAGTGTACAGTAATCAGATATCTGTTGGTAAACCTTGTGTTCTTTCTAATATACTTTTATCTAATGTAACTCAAAAGTTCAAGTGTAGAGTTAAAGAAGATCCTGATGTAAACAAAGCAAGAAATTCAATAAACTACACCAGTGACTTGAGAACTTAACAAAGTGTGACAGATTCTTTCAACCCTTATAGTTGGGCCAAGGTTAAAAAAGTTGGCCATACATGAATGAAATAGCTATTATGTAGATCAATAGTGGCTCACAAAGACCAGTTACAAGTTGAGATACTTCCTTTGTCGCAGTATTATGCTAAGAAAGAAAAGTAGCACTCAGAACTTCTCTGATCCAGCACTGCTGTATCCCTTACCCTGAGAAAATACCTGGCACATGGTGGGCCCTCAAAAGTCATGTTGAAAAAACAGACTCTTCTTTTATCAGCATCTGGTTAGAACTATTTTGTCAATTTCTTTATGTGACGATATTTAAAAATATTAATTCAGCGTAAGTGGAATCAAACTCAGCGAAGAAAGTTGTACATATAGGTTCTCATCCTAAATAGAAAATGAATGTAACTTTTATTTCCATATTAACATCTGCCTCTTCTAAGAACTCCATACTCTATCAAAAACAACAGATGATCTAGTTGGCGTGTGGAAATGTATGGTTGAAAGATTTAGTATGAGTTGGTCTGTTATTAATAAAAAATTCATTGAACTGCTTTGTTTTGTTATTTATATTCTAATTCCCTTTGTGTTCTCAGTTTATACCAGTTTATATTAGTAGCAGCTCCAGAAGGGAGGTCGTTGGGAACTCCTCTATCCCACGGTCACAGCTGGGGAGTTTTTGTCTTCTAGAGACCCCAGATCAGCCTGGATTTCTCTCTTACCTCATCCTTCCAAACCCTTCTTCCATGGAGATTCTTGCCTTCTCTCATAATCACAGATATTCAATAAGTCTGGTCTTTTAAATCTGATCCTGGGGAAAGAGGAAGTAGATCCACAGAAAGAAGGAAGGGGGTAAACTTTGACTCACATCTGTCCTCACTAACCTACCCTGAGACCCAGTCCTACTCCTTTTTCTGTTCCATTTTCCATCCTCACCTCCTTATGCCAATCCACATCCCTTCATGTTCTCATTTAACTTGTCATCCCAGACTTCCAGTTCTGCCCCTCATTTCCTGAAACTTTGGCACTCTTAGAGGCTGCTCTCCAGCGCTGCCTTACGGAGCCTACATCCCAGAATCCTCCAACAGTGACTGGTAGCAAGGAGGACAGGATTCCCATTGACAAGCCAGTGTGGCAGCACAAGAAGATTGGTTTCTTCCACCCCACATGGGATTGGCCTGGGATGCATTTTCCCAGTGTCCTGTAGAACTCTGGGCCCTGCCTTAGCATTATCATCGCTTAAATCAGGTTTTGTGTGCTGATCTGGCGACTTAATCCCCAGTGGTAATCTTGTTTGCCTGGGAAAATGATAAAGTTTTGAAGAACTGCCTAATAAGTGAACTTTTGCAACACCCTAAGTTTGGAAATTGGTGCCTGCCTGGTTTCTGATAAGATGTATCCTGCAGCTGCTTGAAAGGGCTTTGTTTGGGGTGGGGGTTGAGAGGGAAGAGGGTGTTATTGGTTTTGTTTTTACATTGAGAATACTTAGCTCTAGAAGCACTTTCGAACCATCTTCATTTATGTTATTTCTCCATTTAACTTTGGGCATTTTAGACATAATGCATTTGCACCAAAAAACATGTACTTCAGATAATTCCATAAATCGACATATCAACAGCTGTGTACCTCCACTGAGGAAAAGATTCCTTTTCACAGGCATTTCTTTATGGCTTGGAAACTAATATTTTAATCCATCTTTTCAAAGAATGTACTGAGAGTTTTAACAGGGGGTAGCTGGTCAGATTTAAACTGTGTGTCTGTTGAACCATGCCGAGCAAATTTTGGGGGTTTTGTGTTAGTGATATTTTCTGTTTAAATAAGAGGCCTGATAAGAGGAAAGCATTGCTTCAGAAATACTTAAATTTTGGAGTTCAAGTATTAATTAGAATATTTGTTTTCCAAGTTTCTAGGACGTTGAATGTTTAAAGTCATCCTTGAACTAATGATATCCACACTTTTCTTGGTTAAATTTCACTAAATGAATTGTGACTCATAAACTTGGTTGAATTATATGAAACTTGTGTCATATGGGGCCTTTAATCCACACTGTAAAGCTTTTCATGGAAAATATCTGAACCTTTATTATTATTTATATCTGAGTTAAATTAAGGCCAAGAACTGTAATTGTTCTTCTGCTTGCATTAATAGTTAAACTTAAGTTTTTTCTACTGATAAATTTGAGTCAGATTTAATGAGTAATAAACCTAAAGATAGCCTTTAAAAACCATTGGAGAGCTTAGAAAGTGAATATATAATTGTGATTAAAAAGGATATGTGACTAAGGCACTCAAATGGTGCTTGGTTGCTTCTTACTGGTTTAACGCAGTTGAATGAAAATTACTTCCTAGTTACATTAAAATAGCATCATTGATTATTTTCAACGTTTTTTAATGAGGTAAGGAGATACAACAGTGCATCATAAAAATTAAAAGTTGAAAAGACCGAAGTACCAGACGTTTAGCCCAAAGACAAAGAAGTTAATTTAAGATACAGATCTCTAGGTAAATGTTTGTGTCAATTTCCTCACAAACTATTTTGCTAATGTTTGTTCTCTTTGCTGTGAAAAATAGGCATACCATTCAAAAACAGAGTACATTTATCAAAAAGTAGGAACTTATCTAATAAATTGTAATTTTATTAAAACATTATGCTTTACATTCCTGATGTGCCATAAAACTTAATGTGGAACAGAAATATAAAACCTTGAGCAGTTGGATTTCATGTGTATTTTGAAACCAGTAGGCCATTGCTTGGTTTGTTTCTACAGTATGAATTTTGATGTTTTTATAACTCCTGTTATCTTTTTATTGCATAAAATAGAAATGAAAGCTTTTCAGTTTATAGTTTGCTAAATAATGAAGGACAAATGTCCAAATAAGAACTTTAAAATGTGATCTATAACCTACGAGAGTTAGCATGTAGGGCTATTTTTAAAACTGCATTTAAATACTGTTTTTAAATTTCCTAGAGCAAAGGGGTTTTGTGTTTAGTTTGAAGCAGTATCAGCTAGACCACATCTATAGTCAGAAATAGGGACATCCACAAGTTTGAGTAGAAATGTTTATCCTTCCTTAAACCTCATTTTAATGTCTTTGGGTCCATTTTTTAAAGATCTTTAAAGACCCTGGCTCTATTTTTAAAGGACTTGGGGCAAGAATGTTCTAATATTAGCTAAAAATCTTCATCAGTATAGTATAATAGTAGTTCTATTGAGGCTGAACTGTTATGGGTTATTTTATTTCTTACTTTCCAAACTGTAAAGTGGTTATATTACTTTCATAAATAGACTTTTTTATGTCTCCATGTGTATATATATTTAGGGAGGAGAGAGACTCTGAATGACTCATTCCGAAAAAGGGGGGGGGGAGCGGTTTTTAACTTCAGATAGTTTTCTCCACTTTTCATTTCTTCACTGAATGTTGCCAGATACTGTCCGTAAAAAGTGTTCCCTTTCTTTTAACTATCTCTCCTTGTTGCCAAGGTGTAAATCAGAAAGTCCAAGTTTCTTTCTCCCACTTCATAAACAAGACTTGGTCGGTTCTGCTTCAGACACTTGGAGCCCTGCCAAGGTTGTCATGATGATGTCAGCTTACCAAGAATGTTCACATTTCTCATGCTGTGTTCACATTCCCTGGACTCGAGCAAATGTCCTTTTTGAGCTCATTGAAGTTTTAGGGTTGGATTTAAAAAGCTTGCATTGTTTTCAGTACTTTTTGCTACCTTTACAAAGTCAAGGATCCATTTTTAACAGCATGACAGTGTATAGACCCACACGGTACATTTTGTATTTGTAGTTTAAGGAAATAGAGAATGACCAAAAGTTTATCAGGTAGTAAAACCCGTAAGACTTGCTAATCTAATAAATTAAAATTTTATGAATTAAGTACTCCTTCATTCAGCATATATTTTATATCAATATTTATATTTTTTAATATTACTTATTGACTTTTAAATTTTTACCAATAACAGTGGCTTCTACCTATTTTTGGAAAGAGATGCTTATATGTAGAAGTTACTCAGTGAACACAATTTTCAGGTATCTTGCAATACTTCTTGGTTATTGGTTAGCTGATTAAAAACCATTGTGCTACAGGTACTTATGTCTAATTGTTTAATATATAATTTCGGCCTGTAAGCCAATAAGCATTAGAAAACCCTCACAGCTTTTGAAGACTATTTAGAGAAATGGCTACAGTTGAAGGGGGAGTAGTTTGACTTTGTACATACCAGTCCTAGTAAACTTAATGGACTTTCCATTTATAGACAAATTATGAGGACCATGAAGAGTTCAGTCCCTCCAACTTTTAAAATGTGTGTAAATTCAAGTTTATGGAATTTCAGAGAGCCAAGGTTTAAAATAAAACCTGTTTTATTTTATATCTACCACATTTGATCTAGTTACTATGTAATCCAAAGCAGTGTGTAGAATTTTAGTTCTGAAATGATCTTTGAAGAACATATAGTTTGGCTAAAATTTTACAGGTAAGGTCTGGATAACTGAATAATTCTGGACAGTGTAACTACATGGTAGCACAATTGGGATAAATATGATAATTCTGTGAAAATTATTTGTCTTCAGACATGATTCTTTGTAAATACCAAACAGATGATATTTATGTGCTTTCTTACAGTTAATGTACATTATGACATAATTAACCTGAAAAGCAAAATACCAGTTGTTATTGATATCATATCCTCTCATTTGAGTTGCTAAATTACATGTTTAAAAGGTAGGAAAAGGAGATGTCCTTTAATATTAATGTTTAAATTGAGTTTTGGTTGACTTTCTAGGCTGATGTTGGATATTAACTACTCTATTTCTGTTACCGCAATGTGAGGTATACATAGTTTTCTTTCAATCACCAAATTTTGATTCATTCAAAATAATGGAACTTCTTGAGACATATTTACTAGCCAAAACTAGGACAAGTGTTAATCATAGTTACAAGCCTGGCTCTCTGCCCTTTGTTCTTATTGAGCGACATAATATATCCTTTTGATAATTTGTACAGCATTCCCCTTGTGGCTTTTTATAAAAGTTTTAAAACAGGTTTAAACTAGATAAATTAAAATCTACTTTGAATTCAGAGATTTTTAAATCTCTATTTTAAGAAATAATTGCAGATTCCAAAAGTAGTTTTCAAATTAGCAAGGAGGCCATGACCAACATTTCATTCCTTCCTGTCTTAGAATCATGGTCTTTGGAATTTCAAGAGTGAATTTGCAGAGCTGGAAAGGGACCTGAAGCTCAGCCATGTCAGACTTCCAGATCTTACCTTCCCTGACATTAACTCATGACAGTGACAGCTCAAAATTAGTGAGTGCTTAAGGTATATTTATATAATGTAATACCATAGAGGTCTTTAAGCAAATGAGATAGTTAATGGCATGAAAGGTTGGGTGAAATAAGTCCCTACTAAGGTGCACAGTTTGTTGTTTGTTTGATACTACTGTTGTCTGTAGACAAAAACTGTCTTATAAACCTATTATACGGGCATCTCAGTGGTTGAGCATCTCGCTTTGGCTCAGGTCATGATCCTGGTGTCCTGGGATCAAGTCCTGTATCAGGCTCCCTGCAGGGAGCCTGCTTCTCCCTCTGCCTATGTCTCTGACTCTCTGTCATGTCTGTCTCTCATGAATCAATAAATAAAATCTTAAAATAAATAAATAAAAATAAACCTGTTATACTTCTTTTCCCCAATTTTACATGTTCCATAAGGTAAATGAAATTTTTTTTAATTGACTCGATTTGGTTTGTCTGTGATTTTAAGTTCAGGTTGTTTATTTTGTGCATCTCATGCCACTTCCTAAAGAAGAAAGAATCTTTTCTTCCTCAAGAAGTCTTCCCCAGTTGACACAAACTCATTCTCTATTATCCAGTTGATATAGTTCCCTCAGTTCACTTTCGAAAAGATTGTTTTTCTGAATTTGGTACTATTTAATAGTTCTCGTTTCCTTTCTTCCAGTTTGAGCTCCTTTTTGTTCTTGTTCACAAGCTGCCAGGTGGGGGATGGAGATCCTCCTTGTTCAGCAAGGAGAGGAGGCTTCCCTCAGTTGCAGAGCAGTGCTTTTGGGAGACCAGAGTTGCAACCATGTGTGTTTGTTACAATGTTCTTGTTAATAAACGTTAATCTTAACATTCTCTCAACTATCCTGTTCTTTTTATCCTAATCCTCTAAAAATCACTTCTTTTTTTATTCTTGTATGTACATTGCTAGCAGCTGGGGACACAATGTATGCATGTTTCCGTATGTATCCATAATTAAAGGCTTCAGACCTGGCTCTATCAAGGTGAGTTTATATTCAGACTTCTCCAAACCTGGTTTCCAAACAGCAGTGTAGCTTAAACAAAACGGAGACTGAGACCCAATTGAACCGAGACGCTGCCCACACTGTGTTGTCTCCTCCCTTCTCTTTAACACTGGTAACAACCTCCTTCCCCTGTTGTGGGAAGTTTTCAGATCTGCTGCCTTCCATGAGGCTTTTTCCACCCTGCAGCTCAACTCTGCTTTATAAATATTCTTCTGATGTTAAGTTTGTGTTTTGGGAACCTTCTTAAAAGTTCTTGAATCAGATGCTATGAAGTTCTCCAAAATCAAATGTGATGCCATGTCCCTTCACTTTTCAGTGTCTGAAACATAATCAGGAGTAGTAAGTTGATCATTTTTCTGATTCCCAGAACATTAATGCAACAACAACAAAAAAAGCAAAATAATAAACCATGTGTTTTCCTGCCACCAAAGGAGACCCCCAAATCCTTTTATTTTATTGGAATTTTATTGCTATCTGTGGTCTGAAACAAAAGAACTGTCAACCAGGGCTTGGACACATTCTTTATATAGCAAGTTACCTCTAATAATATCCATCACTTTATAAGAGAATTTGCTTTATATTGATGAAGTGTTGCAGAATACTTAAAGCAATTCTCATAAAAGAATGGTATTGCGAAAAAAAAAAAAAAGAATGGTATTGCGAATTTGTCTTGATAGATCTAAGCCAGTTAAGGCCAGTCATTCTATTTTGTGTGAAAGGACCCCCAAATGTTTATATCTCATGTTACATTCAAAATTGTATACTTGCTTGACTTTGCTTCTTTTTCAGTTATGTTTATAATTAAGCAATATGTTGATGTTGATACTGTCAATCTTTGATAAACATGACAATTCATGTGGGGACTCCCAGACTTTAACCCAAGTCAGAATTAAAATAAAACCAGCCTCGAGTGCAGTATAATGTTGACCTAATATAATCTTAGTGGGAAGTACATTCAATGTTTAGACTCTTAAGAAGGTGAACCGCTAGACCACATGATCTGCTTTTGGCTGGATGGACCCTTCTTCTGACTACCTAAGTCAGCAGTGCCATGATCACCTGAATCTGAGACCCAGGTCACATTGCCCCCAGTGTCATTTTCATCAGCTTGGCGAGTAAATCCCAGCCAGAAATTCATCAGCTACTTTTCATCTTGAGAACTAAATAAGCCTTTGGTTTTTTCGATCAAATTTAACCATAAACTATTTCCTCTACTCATTGCCGGTTTAATCAAATAAGCATTACCTTATCCAGGTTGTAATGAGATACTTCTTAAAGGTTTCCCTGTTTTTCAGTCTCTTAGAACTAGGCATAGATTAAAATGAAATTATTTATCCTTTATCTTTTTTATATCATGATTTTTTTGTTTTACTGATTTGTCATTAAATGATATTTCTAATTATCAGTTTAAAAACTTGCCAGATTTTAATGTGGGTTCAGATTTTAACAATTTAATTAGATAAAATATGGCTGGTGGAAAAGACTCTCCATGCTTTGGCATTAATACTGGATTCCCAACAGTGGTCTTCTAGTACATAGACATTTTACTGACTTGTCATTTTAACCTTTTCACAAATGCCATGACTCTGTAATTTATTTGTCCCTGGATAATGAAGAGTTAGTTGTACTCTGTGTATATATTTGATTTGCTTATACATTTTACTTGTTGGTTTGCTTATAGACTTATTTCGTTATAGATTATTTTTTTTTTTCGTTATAGATTATTTACTAGCTCTCTCACCTGTCACTGTATTACTACAAGTTTATGCTTAAGTATATGCATGTATTTTATCATTTGGTAGTGTTTTATTTTTAAAGATTTATTTATTTGAGAAAGAGCACACACACAAGTGGGGTAGGGACAGAGGGGAAGAATCTTCAAGCAGACTTTTCTCTGAGTGCGGAGCCCATGTGGGGCTTGAGCTCACAACACAAAAGATCATGATCTGAGCTGAAAGCAAGAGTTGGATGCTTAACCAACTCAAGCACCTAGGCACCCCTGGTAGTGTTTTATTTTCAAAATGATTTTGTATTGGAAATCTTCAAGCTTAATTTTTTACTCAATTTAATTTCCCAAAAATTATTCAAGTAATTAGGCATTTCTAGATATAGTAAATTGCTGTTTATTCAGCATGGTAAGTGGTTACTATTTTTTTTTCTTTGCCATTTAGCATGATTAGACATAATTATTGATAATTTCTGGAAAGAAGCCAGCAGTGCAAGCCCAGGTTTTTTTTTTTTTTTAAAGATTTTTTAATTTATTCATGAAAGACCCAGAGAGAGAAAGGCAGAGGGAGAAGCAGGCTCCAGGCAGGGAGCCTGATGTGGGACTCAATCCCGAGACCAAGGATCACACCTGAGCCAGGGGTAGGTGCTCAACCGCTGAGCCACCCAGGCATCCCCAAGCCCAGGTTTTAACAAGAATGTAGCCTTTCCAGTCTAAGTCTAGTTAGATATCTGGATCCAAAAAGAGATCAAATCCAAAAGAAACAAAGCCTGACAGATGGGGTCTGGAGGTGGGACGGGGGAGGCAGCACAGTCGTGTGAATATAATACAGAGGTGATATTAATACCAGTTACCAGAAGGCATTTCCAAGACTTCCTCCAGGGTAGGATGTGAGAAGACCAGAACAGGATGCACACCGGCCCCTAGAGACCTGACCTTGCCAGAAACAGAGCAGGAGATGATCCAAAGACTGCCTGTGTGCCCAGGAAGGATTTGGAGAACCCCCCTGGCCCAGTGCTTGGGATGGGAGGGAACTAGGCAGCAGCTCTCTGTATGCAGGCTTTGAGTGGAAGAGCTGGGAGTGGGAGGTACCTGTGATTATCCTGGACTGCTGCCCTCAGCAGGCTACTAGGGGGTAGGTGGCTTGCTAATAACACCGGATGTCTTTCTAAGTTGAAATGGATCTAGACAGTGCTAAAGTTGGCAACTACTGTTTCCTATGAAGATAATGTAAATGCATGTTAGGCAAATGGTAATACGTTATACTAAAATATATAATAATCTGGAACCTATGAGATTGATTATATGAAGTGCAGGTTTTGTTTTCTTTTAACTAAGCATGGTTTAAAAGTACTCTTGTGAAAAAATTTAAAATTCATATGGAACCACAAAGGACAGTGAATAGCCAAATCAGTCTTGAGAAGGAAGAACAAAGCTGGAGGTGTATCACACTTCCTGATTTCAAAGTTTATTAAATAACCACAATAATTAAAATAGTTTGGTATTGGCATAAGGGCAGACATATAGACCAATGGAACAGAATAGAGAGCCCAGAAATAAAGCCATGCAGGGGTGCCAAGAATCACAATGGGGAAAGAATGGTCTCTTCAACAAATAGTGCTGGGAAAGCTAGATATACCAGCAAAAGAATGAAATTATACCCTTATATTACACCATACACAAAACATTCAAAATGGATTGAAGACTTAATTTAAACATAAGACCTGGAACTGTAAAACTCTTGAAAGAAACATAGAGGCATTGCTTCTGGACGTTGATCTTAGCCGTGATTTCATGGACATGACACCAAAAGCATAGACTAGAGGTGCAGAAATATGTAAGTGGGACTCTATCAAATTATAAGCTTCTGCATGGCAGAGGAAGCCAACAAAATGAAATGGCAATCTACAGAATAGGAGAAAATATTTGCAAACCATTTCTCAAATAAAAGGTTCCTTTCCAAAGTATATAAGGAACCCCTACAATTCAATAGAAAAAAATTTTTTTAAATCAATTAAAGCTCTTTGAGGAAGCCACTATAGTGGCTTGGGTGCCCCACTCCTGCTCCTGCTCCTGGCTCACCGCTGTTCACTCTCACTGGAGAATAAGTTGAGCAGGAAGCTGCACTGCAGCCATGACTTTTAAGGACATCAGGAAGACACCTATGGAACCAGAGGTGGCACCGAATTAGAGTTAATCTCACTTGGAAAAGGTATTTGCTGACTTGATCAGAGGCGCAAAGGACAAGAATCTGAAAGTGAAAGGGCCAGTTCAGATGCCTACTGAGACTCTGAGAACAACTACAAGAAAAACTTCTTGTTGAAGGTTCTAAGACTTGGGATCTTTTTCAGGTGAGGATCCACAAGCAGACTCATTGATTTGCACAGTCCTTCGGAGACTGGTAAGCAGATTACTTCCATCAGTTTCAAGCTGGGAGTTGAGGTTGAAGTCACCACTGCAGATACTTACATCAACCTTTTTAATAAGTTGATTACCAGTTGTTAAAAAATTGAGCAAAGGATTTGAGTAGACAAACAAGTGTTATTATGGATTAACAGATTCTCTAACTGATCATTTCTGAAACCATTTGAGAACAAGTTGCAGACACAGAGCCCCATGACCTCTTAAAAGTGCAGTATGTATTTTTGAGGTGCAAGGAGAAATTGGAACCCTTGTACACTGTTGGTAGGAATACAGAGTGGTGCAGCCACGATGGAAAACAGTGTGGAGATTCCTCAAAACATTAAAAATAGCATTACCACTTGCTCCAACAATTCAAAAGAATTGAAGTGAGGAGAGATACTAGCACTCGGTGCTCTTCACAACAAGCAAGATGTGGAAACAACCTCAGTGTCCACTGATGAATGGACAAAGGATGAATGGATAAAGGGAATCCTGTAATATGCAACAGTATGCCCAGAGGACTGCATTAAGCTGCCAAGACATCACCTCCACCTCTCCCTGCCCCACCCCACCCCACCCATTCTCTGTTTGGGAGTCAAGTGTGAGAATCTTTAAAACGCAAATCTGAGAGTCTTCCAGCCATGATATAAAAAACAAACTCAAGTGGCTTTGGTCTTGACAAATTATCAAAATTTCCTTTTTGTAAGGAAAAAAAATGTATGTTGATTCTGTTTAATCTATTTGGTCTTATGTATTTGAGCACCAAAAAATGTACACAAGCATATGCTAAAAACGAAAAACACTTTACATCAGTCCTTTCAGGGAGTAGGGTTACAGACGGGCCAAGTGGTGGCCTTAACGTTGTGGCCAAGAGCCAGACCCTAGGTCTGTATAGCTTGAGTCCTTGCCTAGCACTCACTTGCTAACTGTATGACCTTGGGCAGGTTACTTAAACTTAACCTCTTTGTACCTTGTTGCTGATGATAATAAGAGCAGGAAGGCACTTGGAAAGTGCCCAAAAGCTAGTAAGTATTATGTATTTGCTGCTATTACTTATTTTCCTATTATTGAGTTGTTCAAATAAATATGCATTGCCTTTACAGTGCACTTAATTTTTTTTTTTTTTTTTTTTTTTTTGAGAGAGAGAGAGAGAGAGAAAGGGGAGTGTGAGTAGTCAGGAAGGGGCAGAGGGAGAGGGAAACAATCTGTTTCTAGATTTAATTTGAGAGTGGGGAGAGCCAGAGGGGAAGGGAGAGTGAGAACCTCAAGTAGACTCCATGCTGAATATGGAGCCCAATGCAGGGCTCAGTCTCACAACCCTGAGATCATGACCTGAGCCAAAGCCAAGACTCAGATGTTCAACTGACTGAGCCACCCAGGTGCCCTAACATTTAAAAATGTATAAGAAAGTGTTAGAGAAAAGGGAAACAAAGAGGTCCAAGAATATTTAGGGGAAATTCTCATTGCTGCCTGCAAGGCCCAGGTGTTCCGTAACTTCATCTTGTACTGCTTTTCTTCTTCTACTACTTCTGTGCCCTTTTTTGGGGCCCCTGAAATAAGGCCAGCTGCCCCTGACCTCAGAGCACGTTTTCCTTACAGCATTTATCCCAATGGTGATGACATATGTGCTTGGGTCATTGTTTGTTTAATAACCGACACCCTGTCCACCCCTCTCACTTGACTGCAACCTCTGAAGGGCCAACACAGTGTGTGTGACTCACCATTCTACCCCCAGTGCCCAACACAACATTTTGCCAAACCAAGAAGGAAAAGAGTATCCCACAGAACTACGTGCAGGGAGGTGTGGAGAGACTCTGGGCTCTACAAAGACTTGGCAGAAGTTATGCTGGAGGAGGGACCTCTCATATTTTGAAGGATAGTGTGATTTCCGCCAAGGATTTTGAATTGTGTGCAGCTATCTTTGAGGAGCTGGTGAAGGATTTTCGCCAGGGCCGTGACCACAGCATTAGCCTGCATGTTAGAGTGCTCAGTCAACACCAGTGTGATGGATGGATGGGTGGGTGGAGTTCAGAGTCAGCAGAGAGGAAAATTATTGAGAGCCAGAACTTAGGCAGCAGGATGGACCAGAGGGAGAAGCTTCGAGAACTATTCCTGTGGAACGACCAATACCGCTATGTGATGGAATAGATGTTGGGCCATATGGGGATGATGAGGTGACAATCTGCATTCCTGGTTTTGTGTCACTTTATGGATTTTGACTTTCGTTTGGGATGTGCAGAAGCAGAGGGGAAAGGTCAGATATAGAGAAGTACTAGGAAACGAGATGTGTAGATCTTCACTTTTCTGCGAGGCATCCTCAAGGAGTTTTCCAGTGGAGGCTCAGGCAGATTGGGCTGGAGAGGATTTAGGAGATACAGGTCTGTAAAAGATGGAGGCTGAAGGTATGGGGGGCGGGGGGGAGGTTAGGCAGCAGCCCTCCCCTCAGGCTCAGCCCAAGCCCAGCATCTTCTGTGAAGAAACTTCTGTCTCCAGGGTCTCCAGTTCTTCTGCCTGTTTGGCCTAAAATGTGTTGGCATAGAAAATACTAATGGGCTGTAGATACTTCTTAAGTTTTATTTGTCCCCAAAGCTAGCTCCTCAAGCACTTTTTCATTTCAGAAGCTTTTCTTAAAGGCCTGCTGGGAAGGCATTCTATAGAGTGAGTCCGTATCTACACCCAGAGATCTCCATGCAGTCCCCGGACGATGCTTTCATGTAATAGATGAACAGGAATTATAGTAGATATGCGTCAGCCGGTCATCATGGGCCACAGGGCTAGCATTCACATCAACAACTGGAGTAGAAGCAAAGGACAGTATGAAATAAATTTTTGTGGTTTAGTGTTAAAGAAAACTAAGAAGGGTGAAACTTGATATATTAGCCTTCTCCAGAAAAATAGTAGTAGGGTGTGTGTGTGTGTGTGTGTGTGTGTGTGTGTGTGTGTGTAGAAAGGGAGAGGAGATAGATTGATTTCAAAGAACTGGCTCATACATTTGTGGGGGCTGGCAAGTCCTTCAACGTCGGCCAGTGGACTGAAGATACAGAGAAGAGTGGCATTTTGAAACCAGGTCTGTTAGGAGAATCTCCTCCTCAAGGAATCTCAGTCATTTTCTTAAGGCCTTCAACTGATTAGATGAGGCCTGCCGCATTTTGGGGAGCAATCTGCTTTACTTCCAGTCTGCTGATGTACGTGTTAAAAAATACTTATACAGAAATACCTAGAATAGTCTTTGACCAAATAACTGGGTACCATGTTTGAACCAAATTGACACAAAGTT
Organism: Canis aureus; assembly: GCF_053574225.1. NCBI lineage: Eukaryota > Metazoa > Chordata > Mammalia > Carnivora > Canidae > Canis > Canis aureus. The sequence goes on along the minus strand of NC_135616.1, from coordinate 23,734,722 downwards.
AATCAGCACACCTATTAAGCTGTCCTTGCCTGTGCCATTAGCCTGCTGCAGGAAAGCTCTGGAGTACTACAGGTCTATAAAAGACAGCCTCTGTGGGAGGTTCAAACTTTAGCATGATCATCTAGAGCTTAAATGTGAAATAACCCAAAACATCCAAAATTTTGCCTTAAAGAACCAGACGCCCTTGTTACTTTTCCTAGTTCAGGAGCTTTGCTGTTGCTTTAGTGGTATTTCAGCATCATAGTTTCCGTGTTCTCTTTTGCAGTTTGCATTGCCTTTCAAAAGCAGAACACACACACACTCACACCCTGAAATCAGCAGTTCATGTGTTTTTCTGTTTTACAGATAAGAAAACTGAGACTGGTAACATTAAATTCCATGCAAATTGGTGGCCATTTAATGGCTGAATTGAACCTAGGTCCTTTCACTTTAAATTGAGTCTTTCCTCCCCCCTGTCCCCCCACCCCAAAAAAAACACCCCTTATTTCTAAGGGAGAAGAAAAGGCGAGCACAGAGAACATGAATGAATATGAGAATGGATAATTACAGAACTCCTACCAGAATTCAGGATAGGAGGGGAAAATTTTTTGCCACATGATAGGCCTTATTTGGTCCCATTGAGGTTGTGGGTATTTCAAGTTAGAAGAATTTAGGTATGCAGTTCATTCCTTTCTAATTCTGCATTTTTGGTGACTATATTAGTGGACGCACAAGGATTGAAACTATAAGAAACCATCTATTTCACTCTCTGGGTCCCCCTTCCCACTGCCCCATAGCATTGGAGCATGTTTCACAGTCCTCGAGTCTGCCAGATATGGGTCTTGTGTTCTACCTCCTTCCAGTTTGTTTGGTTAGTTAGCTAATGTGTTTTGCATTCAACCAAGGAAGTTCAAAATACTGCCTTCGAGAGAGCCAGCTAGGGTAGAAGTGCTGTCCAACTTAAGAGTGGCAGACTGGCTGAGTTCTCTGGGTGATGATTGAGCCACCCACTAATTTTAGGCTGGGAAAGCTTGGAGCACAGATTGATTTTTCAATAGAAAATAACATCCTGCTAAGACATTCTATAACCCTTGGAAATATCTTCTGGCTCTCTAGCTCTTGGCCATTTTAAAGGGTCATATCCTCACTCATTATCATATTAAATGTGGTTGAGACTTTAGTTTTGAAACTGTAGCTTTCTGCCTTAGATCATCTGGATCTCAAAGGTTATGAAAGCGAAGTCTTCCTTCTTTCCTATGACTAATGTAGATGGGAAGCAATGAGCCTCAGGCAACCATCTCACCCGTAAGTGGATAAGCTGAGTAGCAGCACACAAGATTACAAAATTTTCCTGAGTTCCCACTTTCAAGCTTGTGTACCAAGTACTGAGTTGTAGTACAAAACGTGGATTAATTGGTCATAGTTGCATTCATATTATATAAATGTTCAGAAACTTGCCTTGTGCACATCATCTGCTTTGGTTTGTATGGATGAAGTTTAAGTTGGTAGCCAATACTCCACTTGATCCTTGCTTAGGGCTTTGTCAGTCCCAATTTTGACACCTTTTTGAAGTTTTTGGAGCTTAAAAAACAGGCCATTAAAAATGGTTTCCAGGGATTGATTGCCCAAAGGCAATACCAAAATATAATAATTTTTGCTTTGAATCTAGATTGTCTCATTGGGTTGTCATGACAAATTTGTGCAGTAGGGAGAACAGCTGGTGTCATCACAGTTTTATAAAATAAGTGGAAACAGAGGAATGGCATTCACATGAAGACCCCCTGGACTGTATACTTTTAGCATTTGCCAATTTTAGTCACCTGTGTTGAGTCCAGGAACTGATTCCAGCTGGCTGTGTTGCATACATCTGCTGTAGTATGATTTAATCCTCATAACTACTTATGAAATCACTGGTAGGGTTCTCACTTTATAGATGAGGAAGGCAAGTTTCAGGGAAGCTAAATAACCTATCCACGATCTTACTGCTGGTAAGTGGAGCTCATCTGGTTGAAACCCATGCTTTTTCTAGTCTTCAGGCTTTGCCTCATTACATGGTTCAGATTGATGTCATTAAGTTCTGTGACCATGTATGACCCATATTTGATTTTTAGTTCATCAGAGCATTTGAGTGGGAAATAGATCAGAGCCAATGCAGATTTGACCTGTTGGAATCCTGTGGTTACTATATGCTAACTGTAGTAATGAAATGCAATAAATCTCTGTGCATGCATTTTTTATGGCAATCAGGATGTTTCAGCCAAGAAGAAAATATAACATGAGGAGGTTAAGATATTTAAATTCAACACATATTTTTAGAGTATCAGTATTTGCTAGGTGCTGTGATTAGTGCTTTCAGTCAGACTATTTAATATGATCTTTATAATATTCCAGCAGGCTTCAATTATAGTTTGCTTACAGATAAGGAAACTGGGCCTCAAAAAGAATACTATACTTAGAGAAGTATACACAGCTAATAAGTAGATCTCTTAGCTTCCTGTCCATTAGTGGCTCTCCAGCATTAATGCGTACTGCTTATAACACGCTCTGTCACTACCGTGGTCCCTCTGCCATTCCTCACGCCACCATCAGCCCAGCCCATTCCTTGCCATTTGCATACCCCCTCACTTGTGAATTTCAGATAATTTAGGCAGCAAACCAGAGAGCATTTCCTGAATTGTAACTAGAATTGTCTATGGGAAATCATGCATCTAAAGAAGGTACTATATTATGCAGTCATTAGCATCTAGTTTAGGAACCTCTGTTTTTCAGAATTAATTTCACAGAAAGCGATGGAGTTATCTATCAAGCATTTCTGAGAAATAAAGACAAGAGATGGATACATGTAGTTCAAATCAGGACAACTCATTACATCTGCAATGGGTATTTAAGGAGTCCTGAGGTAATTGAACATGGTAATTGTGTTGCTGTATCTGAAGGGTTTCACTGACACTTGTTTTGTTTGTGTTTTGCCTGAGCCCGTAATTGCAGAAATATTCTCCCATGGTGATTAGTTCCCAATTTAAAATAGACTGTTTCATTAAAGGTAACTCCATAATGAGACCAATGAGGACCCAAGCTGTGTGCTTTAATGATAGTAATTCCCTCTCTGCTTGCAGCTTGACCATGTGCACACAGAAGATGTGAGTTAAAGCCTTCATCTTAAGTCCTGCTTGAATTGCGAGAAAAGAGGAGGTCGAATTACATCGCCTTTAAGGTCCCTTCCAGCTTTAGCATTCTGTGATTCTTTGGAATATTCACCAAATGGAAGTTCAAAAATTGATTCTGCTTTCACACTGAGAGGGAAGAATGCCCACAATTGAATAAAAGATTAGAAGCTGTGGAGAGGAAATAGTTGTCTTGAGTGAGTTCTTTTATTGGAAATCAGCCTTGTACTACTGGACAGGAAATTAAGTTCTTGCCTGGGTCATTAATCATTGTGCCAATTTGAAAATTGGCAGTGGGGGGAGGTGGCTATATTTGAGGAGGGAGGAAGGAGTGGGCGAAGAAGGTGTCCCTAAAAGCTCCCCTGTCAGAGTGGGAATTAGTGGCAAAGATAGGGTGCTGTTGGCCACCCCTTCCTGATGCAAGTGTTTCCAGCATTTCTGTCATTCTGTTGATTCCCACACATTTCCTACCCAAACCTGTTTCCCACTTGTACCAAGAGGAGAGAAATATCACAGGGTTTTCACTGAGAAAGAACAGAGAAGTGAGAGTAATGGACATGATAATCCCCTGGGTAGCCCAAGAGAGATGTTCTAAGGGAAGAAGGCGTGACTGGGATATCCTGAGTTTTTGTCAAAATTAACATTGATGAGAGACCAAAACACCAGCCAAAATACCGGTAATAGGTTACACAATGTCCAAACAGCCTGTGCCCTTTGAAACAACTCCATTTTTACCATATTCGCTATTTTCCTACCTCCTTTGTCTCCATCTTCTCAAGTGGAACCTCACTCAGAGGGATACTGTCTTCTGCCTCATGAAGTCAGAGCTTCCCTCTGCATATGTTAATTGGAAAAATATCAAAGCCATCCTTGCTTTCACTTTTTCATTCTTCCGCCAAAATGGGACTGTTTTAGTGTATCTGCAATTTTCTATTTATTTGCCCTTTAAGGTGAGAAGTTTTGGCAAATAAAAACCTGGCAGCAGATTTTATTTCCACAAAAATAACAATTTTGACATCTCAGGGTGTCATCTGTCTCAAAGCTATTCCCAGTGGAGTCTAAATATACCACTGGGCTTTCTCATCACTCATCAGAACTGCCTCGGAAATTTGCACCCCTTGGGGTCTGATTGACTAAGCCTTCTATAAAGCTCTCTCTTCTCTTATAGATTTTTCTGTTGGGAAAGTGGCTAAATTAGATTGGGAATTGAAGTATTTGGCTTGATTACAGTTTATGTAGGTTTTTGCTCTCTCTTCCTCTGGAAAGACACCTGCTTCTTTCTATCTGTAATTTCACCTCATTCTTAACTGCTCAGTGCACAATATGGCCCTGAGCATCCTAGATGAAGCCTGTCCTGAATCATGCTCCTGAGCACTGCAGGGGCTGGCCTATGTGCTTATGGCTTCATGCTCATGTGGAACGGAAATAGACTTCACTCTTCTCTCTGCACATCACACACTAGCCTGCGTAGAGAGCTGAGTCTTTTTTCCAAACTAGTCACTGCTGCTCCCCACGTACCTGCCCCCACATTATTTACACCAATGATGAGCACCTAGAGGTAATTTCTAAAATTAAAAAAAAAAAAAATCAACACCAGGTTAAGTGTCCTTATCAGCCAGGAAGAGTATTTGGAGCAGTTAATGATGCAGAGGATGAGCTTTAATGCCATGATCCAGCTGCCTCTTCACAGGAAATCACATAGACGTGAGTATTGGGGGCTCTTTGAATGAAAAAGGGTAGGCTAGATTTCCACTTTATTGGTGTTTGTATACCTAGCCTGAGAAGTAATGTAAGTTACACAAGAATCTTGAAGTTCTGACTTAGAGAATGGATCACAGCCATTCTGTGGGCCTTGGTCATCTCAGTCGGTACTTGCCCCTTAAAACCTGGCTCTTGAAGCCACAGTGACTTACAGTTGTCAGACCCATGGCCTTTCCCATTTCTGCTTCTTGACTGCAACAGCAGACCCTAGTCCTCGAAACTCTCCTTGCCACTCTTCCTCGTGGTCTATTTCCCTCCATCTTCTCAATTCCTTCTCTGTCGGCCTTGGTTCATTTCTAGTCTGTTGATACAAAATGGGTCGAAAACATAAATGTGAGACCTGAAGCCATAAAAATACTTGATAAGAGCAAATGCAGTAATGTCTCTGACACTGGCCATAGCAACATTCTTCTACATATGTCTACTGAGGTAAGGGAAACAAAAGCAAAAATAAACCACTGGTACTACATCAAAATGAAAAGCTTCTGTACAGCAAAGGAAGCAACAAAAGTAAAAGATAACCTACTAAATGAGAGAATATATTTGCAAATGGCCCATCTGATAAAGAGTAACCAAAATATCTAAATAACTTATACAACTCAACACCCTCCCAAAAATAATCTACTTAAAAATGAGAAGACATGAACAAACATTTCTCTAAAGAAGACATCCAGATGGCTAACAGATACATGAAAAGATGCTCAACATCACTTATCACCAGGGAAATGCAAATCAAAACCACAATGAGATATCACTTCACACCTGCCTGAATGGCTAAAATAGAAAACTCAAACAACTGTTGGAAAGGATGTGAAGAAAAAGGCACCCTCATGCACTACTGGTGGGAAAGCAAACTAGTGCAGCCACTGTGGAAGACAGTTATGGAGGTTCCTCAAAAATTTAAAAGTAGAACTAGCCTATGATTCAGGAAATGTACAATAACACTAATTTGAAGGGATATATGCACCCTTATTTTTATTGCAGTATTATTTACAATAGCCAAACTATAGAAACAGCCCAAGTGTCCACTGATAGATGAATCATTGAAGAAGATTTGGTGTGTGTGTGTGTGTGTGTGTGTGTATACTCAACCATAAATAGTGAAATCTTGTCACTTGCAATGACATCGATGGATCTAAAGATTATTCTAAGCAAAATAAGCCAATCAGAGAAAGACAAATACCATATGCTTTTACTCATATGAAGATTTTAAGAAACAAATAAACAAAGGAAAGAAAGAGAGAAAGACAATATGTAAACCAGACTCTTAACTAGAGGACAAACTGATCATTACCCGAGGGGAAGTCAGTGGAGCATGAGTGAAATAGGTGAAGGAGTTTAAGAGTACATTTGTCTTGATGAATACTGAGTAATATATGGAACTGTGAAGTCACTACATTATGTACTCAACACTAACACTATATGTTAACTACATATAATTTTAACTATAATTATAGTTATAATTATAACTATAATTTTAACTAAAATTAAAATCAAAACTAAATTAAAAGATTAAATAAAAAGATAATTTAGCCTTCATATTAAGCAAATAAAATTCTACACCAACTGCTCTGTCTTATGTAGGACATTTCCATTTCCATTTCATTTGTCACAAATGAAGGATTTTGGTTGCTTTTGCCTTCCTCTGTGAACCAGATCCTGTGAGGTTCACAGCTATAGCCTTTATAACCACTTCAAATTTATGTTTTATTTCTGAGGAAAGGACATGTTTACCTCATTTTTAAATTTGTATTTTTATTTTTTCCATATTTTCTACATTTTATGTGTTTAAGGGGAAAAAAAGTGTTATATCACCATCACATCTTGAGCAGGAGGAAATGTCTTAAAAAATATTCAGTTGGGGCACCTGGGTGGCTCAGTTGGTTAAGCAGCTGACTCTTGGTTTCAGCTCAGGTCATAATTTCAGGGTAGTGAGATTCAGCTCCATGTCTGAATCTACACTTAGTGGGGAGTCAGCTTGAGATTTACTCCCTGTGCCTTTGGTCACACACTCTCTAAAATTAAATTTAAAATTAAAAAATATATTCAGTTATATGATTCCTCTGTACTGACTGTAGCCATTTTTACTAATGAAATCATCTCCAATGTCTTCACTTGTTAATATCTTGTTTTTAATATCAGGATCAAACTTCTTTCATAAAAACAACAACAAAAACTACAATCCTGAGATTTCTCATGCCACAAACTATCTTCACCTCCTCTAAAATCTCCTATTTCTTTATATTACTTATATGGAAGTTATTACATTATCATTTATATTACTGTTTATGTAAGTTACAGTATATTTTTGGTAATATTTGTATCACCCAGAATCATTTTCTTCAAGTCATCTTGTGAGTCCTTGCTAAAGAATAATGCCTGGAAGTGGATGATCAAGTTTCTTTGATAGTATGGAGAAAATACTTTTTCCATCATGGAGGCTACTGCATAAGACCATTAGACTCAGTCAGTGCCTGTCTTCTCTCTCCTCATCTCTGCAGAAAACCCAACTCTCACAGCCTCCACTGGTACTGAGCACTGCAGGGGCTGGCCTTAGAGGTTTGACTTCATGACTTACTCCCATTGCAAAGTTCAGCTGCCTGCTGAATGCTCTTCTACTTTCTTATTGTCATCCTAGCCTCAGATTCTTCAAAGAAAAAAAATGTTTACCCCTAAACTGGATCCTACTTCTGTTGTGTCTGTTTTCATCATTGTCATTTCAGTCCATGTCCTAGACCATCAGGTTGGTGACTCATACTCTTTGATTCCAGGATTCTCAGAGAAGGGCCCAAGCAGCCCTCTGGGGTGCACGTATAAGGAAACAGCATCAAGAACTTAGAATTGCTAGTTTCCATGTGTGACACACTGAGTGCTGAGCACTGCACTCAACTCTATGAGGCTCATTCCATTTAATCCTCACAGCTTCCTGTCAGGTGGCCAATAGGAAGAACTATATTCTATCCAGAGATGGGAACAGGCATCATCACTCTTTCCCCATCTCCTCTCCAGACATCACAGGACTGACTTCAGACTTCAGGAGGAAAGGATTATCAATCTAGGTTACACAGTAGGGGACAGCTCCCATGGGGATTTTGTGACTGAGGACTCAAGTACCTTCCCTTCCTCTTTTATTCTCTTTTTTTTGGAATGGTAAGACTTGGTTCTGGTGGGCCTTCCCCTGCACCATATACCTTTGGCTCTGCCTGAAGTAGGGTGAAGAGATACAAGGCTTGGCATAGGTTTTGGCACTGAGTTCTAAAGGAGAGCCATAGAAGGAGCCATCTTGGGTCTTAGGCCCTTCATGTGTCCTCATTCATTCATCATGTATTTACAGTGCAGAGCTGTGCAGGGTAATATCCCAGAAATATCACCCCATCTCTCATATATGACTGGGAGAAATACACTTTATATAATTATTTAATTAGAATTGTGGTAAGTGCTACAAAAGCATTATGGGCCACTGGTAAGGGCTCTTAGCTGTCCTGTCTCTCACCTTCATACCTGAGGTGGTAGCAGGACGAGGTGCATACCCAGTGGGTAGGAGGGCTCTCCAGGGCAACAGTTTGTGTCAGTCCTGCTCACAACATTTCAGTGGATTGAGTTCACCCACCTGCCTTCCTGTCTGTCCCCAGGCCCATCAGGCTGTCCCTCCTGCTTGTCATCTCCTCCCCTGCCTCTACCTGCTTTCTGGTACTCTCACCACCTCCATATTCTCTAGTTGTCCAAAGTGCAGCCCACTTTCAGGGTATCCCTAATGTCCCAGTTTCTCTTCTGTCTCAACAATGCCATTGTGATCTATTGTCATAGTTAACTCCAGTTCTAGCATGAGTTGTTATGGAGTCCTCAGAGTGGGCACCAGCCATAGCAGCATCACCTGGAAACTTGTTAGAAACTGAGTCTTCCTCCCCACTGCAGGTCTACTGGATCAGAGAATGGGGTGGGGCCTGGCAGTCTGTGTTTTAACGAGCCTTCCAGGTGATTTTGATGCACACCTGTTTAAGGGGGCAGTCATTTATGTGACTCCTTGAGAATTTAATGATGTGTTGCTCTATTTTGTATATTCATGTGTTGCTTCTATAATAAAATTAGAAATCCATGGTTTTACCCACAATTGTATTTTTACACTGTTATATGTGACAGTTTAAATGCATTTGGATGCATCCCTAAAAGCTGTTCCAATCAATTTTCACCTACCTCCATAAGACTAATCATCTCATTTTGATTAGGAATCCATGGTATATGTAAAGCAATGTTAAATTCTTCACAACCTCTGAAGGCAGTTGAGAAGCTCCTATTGATGTGGAAAGCAGTATAATACAGGAAAGGTTATAATTCCAAATGTGAGGAAGAAATGTACTTGAGATCATTAGATTTTTGCTACTCACAAAATGAATGGAATAGAAATGAGAGGGGAGGACCAAAGTTTCCTATATGACATCAATCTTGTAGAAATGATAAAAGAACAGACTTTTTGTGACTTTGGTTGGGTTGAGAGGTATTTTCCATTCTCTGCAAAAGTAAGGATATAGTCATGTCAGAGAGTATCTGTGTGGTGGCTTGTATGGAATTTTGAAGACAGAGCCGGAAGGCAGCTGTTGTCTCAAGAAAGAATATTTTAATTTGTTGGTCAAACTCAATGCTTGGCCTATAAGAAAATTCAAATCTTTCCCTTCTTCCTGCCTACCTCTTATGTTCCTTCACTCGTTTTTCTTCCCTTCCTGATATATTAAGTAAATGTTAAAAATATTAGTGATAAGAATTTTCTCTTTAGAAATAAATGTGGTGGGGGGGGAGATTTGATTTTATTCTCTTTCATCTTGGTAGTACATTACCCTCCCACCTTCCTATATGCAACCATTTAAATGTGTTTTATTGTACCTTTTCACTTTGGGTGTGCTCTTAGAAAAGTCCAAGGGTTTGTGTGCAAATATTTTAAACTTACATAAATTGTACTGTGTTTTAGATCTCATATTTTTTTCTCATACAGCACTGTATTTTAGAGATGGTCTGTGTTTTAAAAAAATCCATTCTTAACTGCTGCATATTTGTGTGATTTTCTAAGGGTGGACAACCAAAATCATGCTGCACTGAGCATCCTTATACATTCCCCTTATGGCCTTGGGTGAGCATTTCTTTGGGATACAGACACAGGAATGGAGCTGCTGCTGGGTCTTGGAAATAAGTAGAGTTAATTTGACTAAATGGTGCCAGAGTGGCTGCCCAACCTCACTCCCACCACAGTCCAGCAAGATTCGTGACACCCGTCAGGAACTTACAATTTGCAGTCTAATAGGTGTGAAGTAATAGCTCTTGATTTGCATTTACTTGACTATACAGCTCTCTTCATATGCTTCCTAGTCTTTAGACTACCTCCTTAGTAAATTGCCTGCTCATATTGGTCCATGCTTACACTGGTGTGTGTGTGTGTGTGTGTGTGTGTGTGTGTGTGTGTGTGAGAGAGAGAGAGAGATTGAGAGAGAGAGAGAGAGATCTGCAGGATTTCATTGAATAGTTTAGATATCCTCTCTTTTCAGTTTTAAGCTTTGCAGGCATCATCTGTTCTACCACCTGTCGACTTTTCCCATAATATCCTTCACTGAACAGAAATCCTTAATTTTAATGTAATTGTTAATATCCTTCCTTACCCAGAGATAGTGTCAGATAGGGATTCATTTTTAGTTTTTCTCTGTATAGCAATCCAGTTTTCCTGACACCAAAGGCTACATAGTCTTTTCCAGTCTTTGTCATATAATATAAAGATTTTTTCCATTTCTCTAACCCTCTCCAACTTCATTCATTGCACACAAATGTTTGTATAAGTTGAAATGACTCAGAAGGGCTGGAGGAATAAGCTTCCACTCTATGACTAGTAAGAATAACATTCATGAAAACAATGTCAATACACTCTATCCCAGCCTCGGAAAGTTTCAGCTGGACTCGAGGTGGAAATACAGCATGATTACAGAATAAAACCTTTATTTGTTGACATTGTCTGTTTCACCTACAGAATGTCAGCCATAGCAGCCAGCATAAATTAAGGTCCCATTTCACTCTATCTTTCAGTTACTGAGTGTATGAACTGTCCCATTATTTTGGATTTATGAATTAGTTGCAGGGCATGCAAAATAAAACCTGCCACCCTAAATCATTCACATCTTAAAAATTGGATAGGCATTAGAAAATTCATACTTGCATGTAAACGAAAAGAAAAAAAGCCATAGATTTCTAAGTATTTTTCTGCCCAGGAATCTCTCAGAAATGTCTGTAGCACTTTGCACACAACACTGCCTTGAACAGAGTAGTAAGTAAATAAATATGCTTGGAATTATTAGATTATTTTGACTAATAGTTAAGACAAAGAGGAAAAATTAATTCAGCTCTTATTTTTAGTTCTGTTATTGAATCTTGATACTATGAAATGGTATTAACCATCTTACTTTTCATCAAGTGCATGCTCCTCTTTGCAAGTATTATAAATGCTTGGTCTCAAAGGGTCTTTGCAATAATCCCATGAGGTAGGTATTATCATCCCAGTTTTATAGGTGAGGAAACTGAAGCCCAGAGATACGTCTTTCCCGAAAGTCACAGATCTCCTATGGGACAAGGCTGAGATTCCAATCCAGACCTGCTTGCTCCTGGGCTGGGCTCTTGTCCACTACTTACATTGCCTACCACTAATGTAAATGAAGCCTAAGTAATATTGTGCTGAATGAACATGCATTTATACTTCCGCAAAAATATTTGACTAGCACGGTGTGCATTTCATACCAACCACTCCAGTTCAGACATGTAATATCTGTCACACTGTATGTTTTATAGTAAATTTGTAAACAAAACCCATAAACTTTCTAGTCATTCTTTCCTTGCCACGCGTGTTATCTGGTGTCCAGTTTCAGTATTACAAGACCTGTTTGTTTTAGTGATACCTGTTTTCTGTGTTATGAGCTCTTGTCACTTTGATATGATAAATTGTTTGCATGTGCTCCTGTTTGCAAAGCTAATACGGCATTTTCATCACTGTTCCTGTGGATCAAGTATTAAGACAGTTATATGCCTCTGTATCAACACATCAACATGGATACAAACTACTAATTTTCTGATGATTACACATCTTGTTTAATTGGTAGATTATCAACCATCATTTCCATTCAGCATATATATAGGTTCTTTTTTTATTTTTTTATTTATTTTTTTTTTATAGGTTCTTTTTTTAAAAAAATTTTATTTATTTATTTATTTATTTATTTATTTATTTATTTATTCATTCATTCATTCATGAGAGACACAGAGAGAGAGAGGCAGAGACATAGGCAGAAGGAGAAGTAGGCTCCTTGCAGGGAGCCTATTGTGGAACTCGATCCCAGGACCCCAGAATCATGCCCTGAGCTGAAGGCAGATGCGCAACCACTGGGCCACCCAGGCATTTCTTCTTTTTATTTTTTATTTTTTTCCTTCTTTTTTTTAAATATAGGCTCTTAAGTGTTATAAATTCTTAAAGTAGCCTTCTAATTTACCTGGCAGTTTAAATGTTTTTACTTTCTATTTTTGAAAAAATAAAATTCTAAAACCAGAAAATGAAAGTCAATCTCTGTAATACAATTTCCAAAAATCATGGTTGCTTGGCTCAGTCCTTACTGGGTTTTTTGGGGGGTGTGTGTGTGTGTGTGTGTGCGCGCGTGTGTGTGTGTGTTTTAATTTTCCCCAGTAATTTAGGTTTATTAACAGCCAGGTCTTATATTAAAAACAAGATTTCTTCATTTGAAATATGTTTCAGTGCCCTAACAAAGTAACTGCTCTTGGAGTATTTCTTCTCTCCAGCCTTGTTTATCCCATAGGACATTCCTGCCAGAAGCAGCCTGTTTACATAACTGCCCTTGTGGGATGAACTATTTTACTGAGCACAGTCCTATACTTGCACCACAGCCTGTATGGCATGGAATCTGGACAAAACCTGAAAGGCACTAGAGAATGCTCAGTAAGCTAGATCTGTGGGGATTAAAAGTGGAGGCATTTGGATGAAAAGGAAGTATTAGAAGAAGGGAGCGGAGCAGGACCGTGGCATTTTGTCAGCAAAGTCTAGTGAAAACAGAAGAGAGAGTGATACTGACACGAGGGGGTGGAGGAAAAACCATTCACTTGTTCTGGAAACATAAGACAAAGGTATGTATTACTGTTGGAAAGCATGCTCATTCATTAAACACTTCAACAAAAAGCGGAGCCCCCAGTCTCAGAGCACCAGCATGACTATTGCTTCTTCATTTTTTAAGTAAAAGAAAAAGATTGGACAAGGGCTTCTCTGTTTCATAGGGCCTTTTCATTTTGCTGGAGTTTCTGTTCTTTGCTTTGTTTTGACTGATTCCTGGTAAGCATAGGACTCCATCCACAGTCATGGTGGTGGTCACAAATATATAAGAGTAATTATATCTTGAGCACAGACATTTCCATTGGAGTTGTTCTTTGTTAAGCAGAGGGTTCCAGAGGCAGCTGGCCACAGAAAAGGTAGCATTTATTATCTCTGTCTCTCTGTCTTTCTCCGCTTAGGAGTCTCTTACCAGGTAGCAGTACACCACCTCAAATCCCAGTCCTCTATGTTTCTTTCTCTCTGATGGCCAGTTGTGCCACTTCTTTAACTGTATCCAGTTTAGAATACTCTTTTTTTTTTTCTTAAACAGGTTCCATGCCCAGCACAGAGCTCAGTGAGGGTCTCAAACTCATGATCCTAAGATCAAGACCTGATTTGAGATCAAGAGTCGACTGCTTAACTGACTGAGCCACCCAGCTACCCCTTAGAATATTTTATAATGGCTCATCTCTGGAGGAGTTTTTCCAGGAGCTAACACTCTTCTCCTAAACAGAAAGGAATTCAAAGTAATAGCAGGATTACACTCCTTTCTGTTCATGACAAGTAAATCTTTGTCACATCTGATGTTCATTGAGCCCTTATCATGTGCCACTTATTGTGTTAAGCCCTTTATATGTGTTTTATCCCAATAACTGATACTGGTTTAATTGCCCTTGTAGAACCAGGCGACAAATGGAGGTGTAAAAGATTATGATTTAACCAAAGTTGCACAGTAGGGAGGAAAGCCAGGATTTCAATTCTAGAAGTTCTCACACGTCACTCCTGTGCAAAGGAAGATATGGAGGCAAAAGGACAGCCAGTGAGTTACATGTCAGATCAGAAGTCACAACCCATGTGCTGAGCCTTGAAAACAGAACATGCCTAGGTTTGTGAGTTGTCATACCTTAGCTCTTTTCTGGAATCAAAAGCAAGCCATTCAGAAGTTGCCTTGTCTTTTTTTTTTTTTTTTTTAATATTGAATTTTTTAGAGAGATTTAGGTCCACAGCAAAATTGGGAAGAACGTACAGAGATTAACCCCATACCATGCCCCCACCAAAGTGGTTACAAATGATGAATGTACATTGACACATCCTAATTAGCCCAAGTCTATAGGTTTACTCTTGGTATTGTACATTCCATGTGTTCGACGTGTTGCCACAACTATAATATCATACAGAGTGATATTTTCACTGCCCTACTAGTCCTCTCTGCTCTACCTTTCCATCCTTCCCTCTCCACTGACCCCTGGAAGCCGTTGGTCTTTTTACTGTCTCCATAGTTTGGTCTTTTTACTGTCTCCATAGTTTTGCATTTTTCAGGATGTCCTGTAGTTGGAATCGTACAACACATAATCTTTACAGATTGGCTTCTTTCCCTTATGTAATGTGTCTTTAAGATGCTTCCATGTTGCTTTATGGCTTGATTATTTTGCTTTTTGTAGCTAAAGAATTTGGTGAAAATGTATCCCTGACCTTTATAACAATGAAATTTAGGACCTATATGATATGTTTTGATTTCGTGTCCTTGCTAGCCTTCCCATATCCAAGTCCATGCACTAAGCCAAGGTGGGTGTCCAAATTCGGACTGCCCTCCCCACTCTGCTTTGATAATGCTGAGTATGCTCCACATCATTCTTTTAAGAAACCATTCGTGTTTCTGTACATGGAGTTTTAATCACTTCAGTTTTGGCCAAAAGGTTAAAAACTAAATCCCTTATAATCAAGGCACTTTTTTTTTCCTAATGGAAACCACAGCTTGAGCAGCTGCTTGTATTACTGTTCTCCTCTGTGGTCCCACTGGTGTGTGGGAGTTTACTGTGAGGCTGTGGAAGGGAGCAAATAAGAAGCCAAGAATGGGGTCATGTTTCAATAGAGAAATAATGGTGGAATGTTAAAATCCTTGAGTGTTCCCCCTCCACACACACTTTGGACATGTAGTTTGGCTCTCTTTTTTCCTTTTTAAATACTTCCATAAGGCATGGGAAAGAAGCAAATATCATAAGAAGTATAGCATCAAAAACTTCTAGACCTCAGCTTTCATTCTATACAGTGTGCTTCCTATTTGCCTGTAGGTGTAAACTGACAACATAACTTTAAAGTCTGCCTGTGTTGTGTGCAGCCATACTCTGCCCATTTGCATTGGTGTGCTTTTTCTTTGCCTTGTCTGGGTTGAGATTGTGTTTATCTGTGTAAACTGTTTTTTTTTTTTTTTCTTGTGTCATTTTCTGTGTGTCCCATTTTCTTTTAAAAATCTGTTTCCCGGGATCCCTGGGTGGCGCAGCGGTTTGGCGCCTGCCTTTGGCCCAGGGCGCGATCCTGGAGACCCGGGATTGGATCCCACGTCGGGCTCCCGGTGCATGGAGCGTGCTTCTCCCTCTGCCTGTGTCTCTGCCTCTCTCTCCCCGCCCCCCTCTCTATGACTATCATAAATAAATAAAAATTTATTAAAAAAAAAATCTGTTTCCCTGGGCAGCCCGGTGGCTCAGTGGTTTAGCGCTGCCTTCAGCCCAGGGCATGATCCTGGAGACCCGGGATCGAGTCCCACGTCAGGCTCCCTGCATGGAGCCTGCTTCTCCCTCTGCCTTTGTCTCTGCCTCTCTCTGTGTGTGTCTCTCTCATGAATAAATAAATAAAATCTATTTTTAAAAATCTGTTTCCCTATCTCCCTTTTTCTTTTCTCTTTCCTGCTTCCCCATTTCTATTGACCTATTCTTCCTCATTTTTTATACTATAGGATTTCAAATTCTACAAGTAAAAATTAAAGCCTGGGCAGCTGGCTGGCTCAGTCAGAGGAGCATGCAACTCTTGATCTTGGGGTCATGATTTCAAGCCCCATGTTGGGGCTTTTTTTAAAAAAAAATAAAGCTCTATTTTGCTATTCTTAATTTTTAATGTAGATAATTTTATGTTTCTCCAAAAGGAACCTACCTCAAATAAAGTTACTTTTTACTTATTAGAAGCTTAATTTTTTTAAAACATAGATTTTTGATCCTTAATAGAAGCAACTGCTTCATACTATTGATGAGTACAATGCTAGAGATTAAAAGGAGTGGCTGGATTCTCATTCCACAAAATGGGGTGAATTATCAGTGACACTGTATACCTTCCATAACTTTAAGTTACACTTAAGCGAAGACCTATTTTATCATTTAACCAATTGACAGTGTCATTTTAGCGATTAAACAAAACAATCTGAATAGCCCTCCAAACAATCAAAAAATTCATTGTGTATATAAATAGTAGGCAATCCTTCTTCCTGCTGTCTTTAGGATATTGTTTCAGTAACACACGAGGCAGAGCCAGCTCCATACCCTGTTGACCTCATCCTGAAGAGGGAGGTATTGGTAGTTTGGGGAAGCTGCAAAATAAAGTTGGGCTTTGGGTGAGTTACCATCCTGGGTTTGCTATTGACTTGCTATGACCAAAGGCATAGTCCATAGTCTCTGCCAGTTTCCGTTTTCTCATAGGTCAAGTCTCCAGTAAGCCCCACTCCCTCATGGATTGTTGAGTGAGATAACGTGTGTGTGTGTGTGTGTGTGTGTGTGTGTGTGTGTGTGTTTGAGAGAACGAGAGAGATAGACTGACTGGGAAGAGGCATCCTGAGATGGCTCAGGTCCATAGGATCAGACCTCTTCTTTCTTTAATATTTTGTCTTTCTACATCCTGTGTTGAGTCTCTTTCTTAGAAGCTGATCATTTAAAGGTTACCTGAGGGGCTCAGTCTGTTGAGTATCTGGCTCTTGGTTTTAGCTCAGGTCATGATATCAGGGTCCTGGGATTGAGCCCCACAGTAGGCCTACCTCGGGCTTCCCACTCAGCAGGAAGTCTGCTGGAGATTCCCTCTCTCCCTCTGCCCATCCCCCCTTTACGCCCTAAACAAACACATAAATAAATAAAATCTTTAAAAAAAAAAATGAAAAAGCTGGTCATTTAGTTTGTGACTATCTCTTCTAATTGTCACCAATCCTGACACTTACCATACCCTGGCATTCAGGAGCAGGTAGGAACTACCATCCTTTATTACATTTTCAGAGTGAATGTGTTTGTCAGGATAGGAGTAGGGACTCAAGATAGTCCTGACAGAAGGCTACAATAGTATAGGTCTTCCATGAGTTTGCTCAAAACCCTTATGTGAAAGGCTATAAACAGAGGCCTCCCACTGTGAAGGTCAATGTTTCCGGTTAAGAAAGAAATGAAGCATTCTAAAAGCCTAGACTTTCCACCTAACTTTCTTGAACCTTTCCTGACCAATATTCACCCACTTACTTATGGTATCACCAGATCAGTGATGTTATAAGCCCTTGCTCAAACCACAGCCATGCCCTTCTCTCAAAAATGTGGAGTAGTCTCTGCGTTAGATGAGATTTTTATTTGAGCCAACCATTAAAAACCATTAAAAATTGGACATGTTTCCATAAAAATCCAGATTTCCTGCCTCTGGAAATCAGCAGGTGCTAGAGCTATCAGATTACCATCTCCACCTTTTTATCAGTATTACCAATTTACAGGACTTTTCTGGTCATGCTAGTACTTGATTTTGAGACTCTAAAAAACATATATTTCTCCTGCTTCTAAACACCTCTTCAGAGCAAGTATTTATTAAGTGTTTCAAGTGTCTCTGTCAGAGAAGTGGAAGACATAATTTCTGTTGTCATTTACTGTACAAACAGACATGTGAGCAAATAAGGACAACAAACTATTGTACATGCTTAGATAAAAACCTATTGACAGGTAGGAGATCACTAAAGACTATGGTCAATTATATACTTGAGATAAGATTTTTTATAGAGTAGGTGATGAGCGAATTGATTTTGGATAAATAGAGTGGCTGAGCCAGGGAATAGAGGAGAGGCAGTCCATATACTGAATTCAGTATGAGAAGAGTCATGGTTCACAATGGATGGATCTAGATGATGAGAAGAAAGTGAGGGCCAGATCTTGGAGGGCCTCTGTATTCATTAAGAAGTTAAAGTAGATGGAGAGTGAGAGGATGGAGGGGCACACATCCCAATCCATTCTCTACGGCCTCCATTCCAGAGCTGACCTGTAGGGCTAAATCACCAGCCCCTCCTGCTCTTTGATTTCCAGATAAGTTCAGCCAGTGGACAGATAGCCCCAGCAGGAGATGGACAGGAAGAGAGTGAGGTCAAGGTCTTTAATTTTCTGGCTTCCTCCCTTAAAGGATCACCAAGGAACAGCTGCATCTCCCCTTTTCAAGGCAACCTTATTTACATCACTTTCTCCTTCCAGTAACTAGTACCTCTCCTTGTCCCTGCACACCCAGGGTGGTATTTCTCTGATACGATTTCCACGTTATCACTGTGCCTCTCCTGCAGCCCCCCCCCCACACACACACACACCCTTAGCAAGAGTCGCATTGTAAATAAATACTTTGCAAATCATCCTCGCTTAAAATATGATTAGATTTTAATTTTAAGCAGTAGTGTAAGGAATAGTTTCCTAGAATGGGAGTCAGGGGGCAAAGCAATCCACTAGAAAATTGGCCAAAGTGAGAGATAATGCATTTGGGAACTTACAGTCATGGTGGAAATAGAAAGGAATTGATTGATAACAGGAAAGAGGAAGGAGGGCAGCCCAGGTGGCTCAATGGTTTAGCACTACCTTCATCCCAGGGTGTGATCCTGGAGACCTGGGATCGAGTCCTACATCGGGCTCCCTGCGTGGAGCCTGCTTCTCCCTCTGCCTTGTGTCTCTGTCTCTGTCCCTGTCTCTGTCTCTGTCTCTGTCTCTGTGTGTGTGTGTGTGTCTCTCATGAATAAATAAATAAAATCTTTAAAAAAAAAAAAAAGGAAGGGGGGAGGAGTTGGATTAATAGCAGTTAGATGTAAGAGATTAGGAAAAAAGAGGAGTCGAGGATGACCACCCAGAGTTCTCATTTGGATGGGTGCTTGGCTCAAGAAATACAAAGATGAGTTCAGTCTTGTGTGTGTCAATTTTGAGATCTTTGTGGGAGAGCTGTTGAAGATACACAGCAGGTATGGGGTAGCAGTGATGTGGAATTCAGGTGAGGTCTGGCTGGAGGGAAGGTTAGTGTGTTGTCAGCCTTTAGGCGGTCCTTGGAGCCAGGATGATAGAGAGGTTCCCTTGGGAGAGCTGAGAGAGTAGGAGAATTTGAATAAGGAAGGAAGATGGTCATGCACAGAACTTCCAGTGGCACTCAAAGGATCCATAGTTTTGCACAGACTGAGAAAAAAAGCAAGGGCAGCGAGGGAGAAAATGAGTATTGGTCGCACAGGTGGTGGGGGAAATGCTTGCAGAAGCAGAGTGGAGTGTTTATGGAGAGACTTGAAAACTAAGGCAGGGGAGCCTGATTAGGGCGAGAAATTGAAGGCTTATTATACGTTTACTTACTCTACAAGGGAGCAGTGAACACTTGAGTGAGATGAAACCCATTCAGGTTTTGTTTTAAGATGAGCAAAATGATACTGGAAGGACAAAAATGAGAATGGGCTTAACACCTGAAGCTATAATACCAGTATGAAGTGATGAGAATTGAAGCTAGAAGAGTAGCCAGGAGTGCTGAGGGCAGAGTGATTGCAGAGGTCCAAAGGGCAAGACTTAGGGGAAAATGAGTAGAGGAAAAGAAAGATGAAGATGACCCCAAGATTTCCACATTAACTTGTCAGCAGTCATGTTCAAATCTACAGGTTCCATCGTGTTTATGATAATTGTGCCCCAGAAAATTTCTGATAATTCTGAAGAGGCAACTGGCCAATCAGATACAATGAAAAATGCAACTTTTCCATCTTCAAAAATATAGGGAACCACTTGCATGCTGTGAAATACAATGATGCCATTTTGATCCAGGTCTAGTTAAATTCAAGAATGGAGTTTCAGAATTGAAACTACTGGTCTATTTTGTGTTGTATAATTAGATGGAGAAATAAAATACAAATGGCCACAGATAATTTATGGTGAGACTCACCACATTTCAGTTAATATTTCTTTCTGTTCTTTGGCTTTAATTCCTATTCTCTGTGGTTATATATTTTAAGGCTTTGGGTTGATGTTTGTTTTTTACCTTCCTTTTGCCCCAGTTCCATTTCTACTCCCACCTCCCTGAACCATCATAATTTTAGGAACTAAGTAGAAACGATGTAGGAATTGGATCTCAAAATAGGAAATGCTGTGTTGTAGGATTTCAAGTTTGTGTTATTTTTTTAATTATGTGCAATATTAAGGGAAATTTCTAAAATTGATAATAGAAAATTCACAGAATGTGAAATATAAATTAATTAAAAATGAGATCCATGTTTATGATAGAAAAATGCAATTAAAATTCCACTAAGATAACTATTTTTCATCTATCAAGTTGGCAATGATAAAAAAAGTTGGCAATAAAGTCTTAGGAAAGGTATGAGAACCACATTGTTGGTGGGAATATAAGTGAGCATAATCTCTATGAAGGTTTTTCCGCAGTATCTGTAAAAATAAAAATGCACTTACCCTTTGGCCCAATGATTCCACATTAGGCATTTTCCCACTAGTATACTTGAATTAAGCATGCAATGCCTTTGGTACAAGGATATTAACTTTAGCATCCCTGGGTGCAAAAGATTGAAATAAATCTGAATATCCAACAATAGGGGACTGGTTAAATTAGCTATGTTATTTGCATGGGGTCCAGCTCTTAGAATGAGACAGATTTTTATGGAATAATGAAATAACTCTGCAGAATGCTTCCATTTGTTTTGAAAGAGTGTAGTACCATGTGTATAGAGGGATTGTATCAGATACTATCTCTGGATGGATGTACAAAAGCATGACAGCCCTGCCTCTGCAGAGATCTGAGAATAACATTGGGAAGGAGACTCTTTCATCCTCTACCCTCTGGTACTATGTGAATTTTTTGGCAATTGCATTTAAGTAATCTTAAAACTCTCCACCTACTCAGGAAAAGGGAAGCTAAGTCATTCACTAACACTAACAGTTTTTTAAGATTTATTTATTTATTCATGAGAGACACAGAGACATAGGTAGAGGGAGAAGCAGGCTCCCTATAGGGAGCCTGATGCAGAAATGGATCCCAGACCAGACCCAGGGATAGGCCCTGAACCTAAGGCAGCCACTCAACTGCTGAGCCACCCAGGCATCCCTAACACTAACAGTTTTGGTGAAAAGTTTAGGTAAATGAGTTTTTATGCATTGTTGGTGGAAGTGAACTTTTACATAAAGTGGTTAAAGGGCATTATATTGGTTGATGCAGTTGAAAATAACAAGATGTGGCAATCCTTCTTTTACATTTCAGTCCTATAGAAACTCTAGCCAGCATACATACGTAAAGATAAAAATAGAAGAGTAGGTGGACAGTTAAAGCTTGAGTATAAGTGCAGATTCCTGCCCAGGTTTATTTGCTGCCTGAACAATGGCAACTAGTTTATTATTTCTACGACTTGATAATTGTTCATTTCTTAATATTTGGAAATGGCCCATTGGTTTTAAAATCCAGTTATTTGAATCATTTAGATGGTATTCCATTTGCACAACTAACCTTAAAGCTTTTAACTTAATGTTGGTGGCCTGTTTCTGAAAGAGATAAGAGGGGAATATATGTATTCATTCATTCACTATTTAATAAGCACCTACTGTATGCCATGTGTGGTGCTGTGCTGGGGGTGCCACACTGAATAACATACACATGGTCATGGCATTTCAACATTCCACATTTCCTTTTTCTTAGCCATTTCTGCTCATTTTAGTTATTCTAAGGTTGCTTTGGTGTTCTGATGCCATTTTTGTTGCTTTTGCTTTCTTTTCTGTTTTATCACTTTGCATCAATTTGTACAGTGTTTTTCTGCTCCCAGAATGAAGGAAATGCCAGTAGCATGTTGTTGTTCTCATGAGTTATGAGCCCACAGATGGATACTAGAGAGGCCTCAGCTCTCATTCCATTTCTTTTTATTTACACACATAAAGTTGACCACTGTGCTGAAGGGGTGGTGAACAGTAAAACCTGAGCTATGGAAGATTTACCACAGGCCGTGCTCATTAGCAGCAATGATGAGGACCCGGGAAGCATGAATCACAGGGACCCCCATCTTCACCAGTGGCATGGAACTTATTTTCCACTCATCCTTGACCATAACTTCTCAGCCAGTAACAAACATGATGGACCTGAATTTGACCACCTCTAACTCTACCTGTTGTTTCTATGCATCTCAGCATTATTGCTGTCTCTTCTTAATTAGCGTCCATTTTCATTTCTGACAAATGACCTTTTCCCTCCAAGTAAAGAAGAATGTGTCATAGCCTCGATAGCATCCTATGGGTACCAGAAACTTAAATGCCTCCAGGACTCAGAGCCTCTTAACTATATGCTTAATACTTCATCCATTCTGAGGTCAATCACTGATTATCTTGAAAGACACACCCACCAAAATGGATGTTTTCTGGATAACGGTTACTTCTTGTCAACATATACTAATTATGCAATGTAGTTTTAGAAACTATACCATGAAAGCAGTACAGTTAATACCAATCCTTGCTCTTAAATACTATCGTAAATTTAGTTAAGATGTGCGTGCCATTGGTGTTGAGTTAGTTCCTGCGAGTTTCTGGGTTCTGCAGATAGAACAATTCTCAAAATGGAGACATTTTATGAAATCATCAAAGCTGTTGAAAAACAATGCAGTTTCCTCCCTCTCCGGGACCAGAGTTTGACAGTAACATCTCAGAACAGATGTTTCGATGATCTCCAAATGTTTTTATTTGGTGGCACAAAGACTCTGTTATTCATGAAATGGTCTGTTAAAAAATTAGTTCCTTCGTGTGGGGGTTGTGGGAATATGTGCTATGTAAATCGATTTCACATTTTGGCAGGGAGCTGGCTCTTCACTCTTTAGATTGTCTCCAGGCTTTGACTCTGACAGGCCATAGCAGAGTCTCAGAGAATATGGTAACGCAAGAGCTCAGCATCTTTCCCAGAGTACTTAAAGTTGACTCATCTGCGAGCATCATATTCTTTTGTAAAAGAAGAGGAGCTTAGTAAAAATTCGTAGAAAATTGGTCTTGTAAAATACAGTGAAAGAATGTAGCCACTCGTGTTTGCTGGTGGTCATTTGGACTCTTCTCATACAGTCCACTTCTGCAGCTTAACACTTTTTCATTTTAGACTCCTATCGAAAAGAAAAACTACTATTCTAAGATAAACATGGGTCAACTTAGGATGTGTACCTTATGAAAGACCTCAGTGCTGGAGTACAAGGACGGGTCATTGTCATTCTGATGTCCTGTCCTCTTGCCACAACCCTGATCCATACTTTGCATTCTTTCCAGTGGGACAGAGATCTGCAAACTGTGCAGCCTGAGGCCCAAGTCTGACCTTCTACCTGTTTTTGTAAATAAAGTTTGGTTGGAACACAGCTGTTCCAGTTTTAGTTCAATATCATCTATGACTGCTTTCCAGAGACATCACCAGAGAGGAGTAGTTGCAACTGAGACCATTCAGATTACTTAAAAATAAAATCTTAAAAAAAATAAATTGGGTATATTTAGATTCTGAAGGCATTTGTGGGGTATAAGAAATATAAAATCATTAAACATATGATCAGGAAAATGCTTAAAATAATATATGTATACAAAGAAACATAGAAACTAAAATTTTCCAGAACATTCTGAAGGAACTATATGGAAGAAAGGACAAAGAAGTCAGCTGACTGTTAGATACCCAATGAACAGTTAAAAGAATGAATGAAAGGAGTCTATTTTTCTGATGTACAGTATGTTCAAATGTTAAAACATTTGGTCATATTTAGCTGTTCTTTTTATTATTTTTCTTTCATCTGTGTATGTTAATCAGTCTTAGAGTAGTTCTCTTATAAGTGTTCCCATGTGTATGTGATTCTAAGTTCTTTCTGTTCAACATAGGTGGCACACACCTGTGAGACTAGAAGTTTAGAATTTATTCAGCTGAGAGGCACCTTGGGCTCAATTGGTTGAGCATCCACCTCTTGCTTTCCACTTGGGTCATGATCTCAGGGTGGTGAGATCGAGCCCCAAGTGGGGCTCTGTCCTCAGTGAGAGGCTACTTGAGATTTTTGCTCTCTGCCTCTCCCCTTGCTCATGCTCACTCGCACTCTCCCTCTGAAATAAAATCTTTAAGAAAAAATTATTCAACTAAATATTGACACAACCACCATACCAAAGATGATTATTCATTTGGTTCATAAGCCAGAATATATCTGAGGCAACTGCTAGTATAAGATCACAGAGACCATAGAAAAAGAACAAAAGAATTGCTTAAAGGTCAAGCCCCTAATTTGGGAGAGCAGAAAAATAATATTAAAAGGGACAGAGGTAGTTCTATCAGTAATCTCAGGCTCTATTATATGAACCAGATTATCAGCAATCATGATAAACAGGGCAAGGACAACAAAGGATAGGAATTCGAAAGCTCTTATTTCATGAGAGGAAACATTCTATTTTGTCAGGAGACACTTTTTTTTTTCCCTTGAGAAGACCCTGTCACCCAATATAGGACTTGAACAATGTCCACAATTTTAAGGGAATGCAGAGATGTTCTGGACCTACACTGACACAGCTACTACTAGCCACGTGTGCCTGTTGAATGCTTACAGTGTGGCTAGTGTGAATGGAGATGTGCCCCAGTGTAAAACAGATACAGGATTTTAAAGACCTAATACAAGGGATAAAAATAATAATAATAATAATAATAATAATAATAATAATACAAATAAAGAAGACAAAATATCTCATTAGCAGTTCTCTTATTTAGATGTATTGGTTTAAATAAAACATTAAAATTAAAATTAATGTCACCTCCTTTTTACTTTTTTTATATGGCTACTAGAAAATACATGGTTGCATGTGTCACTCATACTATATTTCCGTTAGGCAGCACTAATTCTAAAGGCTGATATCTCATTTGATTCAGAAGAGTGAGGGTGCAGTGGCATACCCTTGGCCTCTGAATGCATTTCTGAAGGGATGGAATGGAATTTAGTATAGGCATGTGTGCTTTCAGGTCATATCTTAGCTCAGAGATTGAACATCTGCGGACCACTTAATGACTGTTTGGCATACATGCAGATCCTCCTATCACATTAGGAAAAGTTTTCTAAAATACTGATCACAAATTTAAACTAAAGTATTATGAACTCATGGAAAGATGGTATCATTTGTAGGTTTTCATAAACTATTTACCTGGTTTAATGATAGTTTGAATTGTATTCAGATTACAAATCTACAATTTATTTTCCTATTCTTCTAACAGATTATTACAGAAACTGGAAATGTTGGCAGAAATTGGTATCTTTGTCAGATGGTTCTGGGCATTCTAACCAAATGGACCTATAAATTTGAGTTCTCACTGAAAATGACTTTTGTGCTCCTGTATATTACATTCTAATGCTCAAACATTGTCTGTTTCATCCTGGAAGATAACCTCAACTGTTTATCTAATCTATTCTTTGGTTGAATTGGTTCCTAAAAAGTATTACCTGAGGGTCTGTGCACTTTTCCGAAAATATTTTTTAAGTAGACCAGCAACACAACATAGCTTTCTTTCCCTGATGAGTGAAAACATTCCGCTAATGTTCAGAAACAGACAAACCTTGCATATAGTCGTGCAGTTCACCTTTTATTTATAACTTTGAAAACCTGTAGTTACTAATATGTTGCTTTAGTCTTGGGACTAAAGTAATTTTCTGTCTTTTGTTCAATGAACATTTATTAAATGCCTATTGCATGCGAGGTATTATGTTTCCCTGAGTTCAGACATGTTGAATTTGGTGCTAATGAAACTCGAAAGTATAAATATCAGGGTCATGAGATCAAGCCCCATGTCTGGCTCCAAGCTCAGAGAGGAGACTGCTAAAGTTTCTCTCTCCCTCTCCCCCGGCCCCTCCCCACGCTTGCTCGTGTTTTCATGCTCCCTCTCTCTTATTATCTCTAAAATAAATAAATAAATCTCTAAGGAAAAAAAAGAATACTCACTGCTGGCAAGATTGTAGTCCAACTAGGACCTTCTTCCATTCTGCACATAGAAAAAATATAAATTGACTACCGATAGAAATATAAATTGGTTTAGATATTTTGGAAAGCAGGATAGTCAGGCATGTTAAACACAAAGGATTGTGTGATGTCCTTTGCTTTAGTCATCCTGCGCTAGAAAATGTATCCCACAAGAGCAAGCCAGAAAGGAGAAAAGAAAAATCTCTGTGCATCTTGAAAACTTCCAGAAAGGGAGCCGAGGGTTGCTAAATGGTTAGTTGTGCTAAGTATTGAAAATCCTCTCAGTCACTCCTCACTGCAGCCTCTGCAGCCTTTTGAACTGTCTCCATTTTACAGGTGAGGAAACAAAGCTCAGGTGGATTAGTCATTTGTCTGTATTCTGAAACCTGTCAGCGGCAGAGTTTGCCCTAAGTTAGCCTTAGCCTAACTCAGCCTCATTTTGCAAGAATAGAAAAATAGTTAAATCCATTATGAAATGCGATGCAAACATTCTAAGTGTAGTCGCGTGGGGGAATGTCGGAAAATACAGGGAGCTGAAACTGGAGATACTCCATAATTATGAAGAATTTGTACAAGGACCAAGTAGATAAGAGACAAATGAGAAGTTTAATTTGTTATGGAGGCAGAATCTGTTTAAGTAAGTAGTACTGATATTGCTTTAATTTCTTAAAATTTTTAATAATTGTGTTATTTTTTGTGAAAGGTATAATCTGACATATTGGCTGTATTTTTAAATGTTTCGCTCATACTCCTCCATATTTCTAAAAGGTGTATGACCTGTTCCATCATATCTAGGTGCATCCTCTACATTGTCCTCGTCGCCCATCCCTTAACTGCTGAAAACTCTCCCTTCAAGGTCCACCACCAGCAAAATCCCTATGTCCTTAGACTCTTCTCTGAAATTACATTTACCTTGTTAAATCCTAAGCTGGGTATGCCCTGAAAACACCACTTCCCTGAAGCCCTCTCAGGTGGCAGCTCCATTTGTTCCTCCGAAGTAGAAGGGATATAAGTGTTCTCTGTGTTCCTCACTGCTCCCTTGACCCTTCCATCTCTCCCCTCCCTAGAAACTCTCAGCTTTAATCTCTCATCCTCAGACTCTCACCTGTTACCGCATCTACTGCACTTAGGATCCCTCCTCATTTCTCCATAATTTTCACTCCTGCTTCATTGCCTTCCCCTCTAGCATTCCTTCTCTCTTCATTCTTGGGGATTTCAGTGCATACACATATGATGCTTCTAATACCCCTGGCCTCTTAGTTTCTCTAGCTACTCGTTACTTCAACCTTTACCCCCATGGTTGCCTCCTAGATGGCGTCATCACCAGCCACCATGTATTTCCATTATCTCAAATTGCATGCCTGCCACTCTGACCTCTCTTCTGCCTGACTCTTGAGGTCACTCGCTCCAGAAATTCAACTCCACCAGAACCCACTATCCATTGATTCCACTACTTTTCACCCTTATTCCTCCCTACCAAGATGTTGGGTCCAACTCAGGTTCCACGGACAGTCATTATATTTGCTTTCTTGCATACATCCTGCCTCCTCTGCCCCTCCTTCAGGCCTCATACTCACTTGGCAGTTTTACAGTCCTGGTAGGATTCAAATCTCGCCCACTCTGTGCCAGCCCCTGTCTGTTACACATTGGGTTTCACTCTTAATTCATGACCATGATCCTCAAGTGGAAACTGGCCACTGTCCAGCAGTCATGGTGTGTCATCTACTCCCAGTGGATTTTTCTACAGTCTTCTCCTCTTCCCTTAGCCCTCCTACACCTTGTCTCTCAATCTTATAAGTGATGCTTTCCTTCCAACTTTTGCTGGAAATATTGAAGCAATAAAGGAGAGCTTCCACCAGCTTCCACTGAGCTCTCACAGGTGAGCTCCCACTGAGGGCCAGCCCCTCCACTTCTGTGTCCCCTCTGCTGCCCACAAACATCCCCCGTTGGTCACTCCCATCAGTAGCCATCGTATTAAGGAAGACAAAAACACTCCCTTGATCGTGCTCTCTTCAGTTACCACTTTGTGTCTCTACCCGTTCAGAGCAAAACTCCCCAGACGTCACCTGCTGTCCATTCCTGTTATTCCCACTTCTCCCTTCTCAGTCTCTCTTAAATCCAGCTCTGTCAGGCTCAACCCCAACTGTTCCATTGCTTCTGTTGAAGTCCTCAGTTAAATATACAAGTTGCTAAACCTGACAGTTGCCAGCTCATTTCAGAGTCCTGTAAGCAGCATGTGACATTACTCTTGCTCCTTGAAGTGCTTGAATCTTGAATCACTGGCTTCTTGAATGCACCCCTTCTGGACTTGCATCTTACTCCCCCAGCCATTCTTTCTTAGTCTCTTGGGACTCAAACCTTAGCCTTCTTCTTTGTCTACACTTAAGCCCATGCTCATCATCATTAAAGTGCCATGGCTTTAAAGATCATCTGTGTGCTGATGACTCCTAGACTTACTCTCTTAGCCAGACATCTCTCTCAGCTCCACACACATGTTCATCTAAGAGCTTTTGGGATATCTCTGTATGCCTAGTAGATATCTCAGACTGAACCCCTGATCTTACCCTCATCCGTCCAAATCTGCTTCCTTCAGCTGCTTGGTCCAAATTCATAACACTTTCTCACCTTTTCCAAACCCTTGCCATCTCACACCTGGACTGCTATAGGAGCCTCGTAACTGTTGTCTGCCTCTGCACCTTGCACTGTCACAGTGTGTTCTCGAAAGAGCAGCCAGGGTGGTCCTTCTATAACATTGGTTAGGTCACCTCTTCACACATACCTCCTGGCAGCTCTCCATCCCACTCAGATAAAGAGCTACAAGTCTTCAAAGCTATACAAAATCTGACCGTGGGTTATTTCTCAGACTTTCTCTTCCCTCTTAACCTTTCACTCACCCTACTCCAGCCACACTGGTAGCATGCCAAGTGGGCAGCCACCTGTGTCCACCTGCAGGTTTTTGCCTGGACTATTATTGCCTGTGATTAGAATTCTGAGAACACACCTCCCAGTGACATGAAAGGTCACCTTCTCGGCCATACTACTCTGGCCCTACTACCCTACATTCTCTATCCCTTCACTAGCTCTGTTAATAATATTTCTCTTCTCCTGACCTATTATATACCTAGCCATTTATTGTATTTATCATTGTCTCCCGCTACAATGTAAGATTCAGGAAGATAGAGGTTTTTATCTGGCCTATTTATTGACTTCTCACCAGCATCTAGGGTAATGTCTCCCCCTAATAGATGCTAAAAATAAATAAATAAATAAATAAATAAATAAATAAATAAATATCCTGAGAATATGAATGAAAGTTTCCCTATTTCTGCCTGATGCCCCAGAGACACATGCTGAGAGGTCTACCTCATTGTAGCTTTTAAGTCCTTCTCCAGTGTTATATTGTAAACAATGTTCAAAAAAAGCCCACCAAGAAACACTACATCTTTGGCTTGATTACATAGGGTCTTTTATTCTAAACTGAAAATAACTCCTTTGGAATGGAGCAGAAGTGTCATAAATATTGAGAATATATTAACAATAATAGATCCTTGGAATTTTTAGGAGTACATTCAAATCTCCCAAATTATGGCTACCATGATGGTATATTCTTTCATGAACTTCATACAGAGCAATAAAAAAGAAAGAACGAAGCCACATGTTGCTCCAGATGCCAACTGGCTCATCTCCAGGCTCACTCATTGGGAGGAGGCTCATCCCCTGGCCCAGTCTAGCTCTGCTCAGGCTTCACAGTTGCGCGGCAACAACACCACAAATTATAGCAGCTCACAAGCCCTCAGCATTGCCCACATATTGTTGAAAGCAAGAATATCAATTCTGTGAGAGCCAAAGGTCCACTCTCTTATTTGATCCTACCTGCAAAACTTTTAGATACTAATTTTTTAAAAAATTAGCTCCTCCAGGTCGCTCAGCCTTCATTTTAGAATATCACACATGTGGGCGTTTATAATAACTAAACAACAAGGTGATTACTTTGAAGAACAAAATAAGCAATCATTTGTCACAGAGTAAGTTTCCACTCTGAGAACAAATTACAAATACTCATCCATTCAGTTTGATTTTGGTTAGCTGGCAATAAACTCTTGATGTGAACAAAAGATGAAAAAGAAAAAATATATGTTTGTTTTTCGTTTTTAAACTGATTTTTCGATATGTATTCTAGTTGAAGAAAACCTTGTGCCCTGGTAACTTTTTCATCCAATGATAATGATCAGAAGCCTTCAACAAGTAAGAGTGGGAGTGAGGAAAGGGGATGCTGTCGCCACGATGACAGCTGTCCAGCATAAACATCTCATATCTCTTCTGTTTATCATGTGTTTTAGGGCAATTCAAGCTGCTGGAACAAGACCGAGATATAAAGGAACCAGTGCAATATTTCAACAGTGTGGAGGAGGTGGCTAAAGCATTTCCGGAACGCGTATACGTCATGGAGGAAATAACGTTCAACGTGAAGGTAGTTCTAGAAGAACCAAATATTTATCCTCACTGAAATCATATAACTCTCAGGTCATTATGTATACAGCAAGTTTCCCTTTGTGCCTCATAGGAGAGTTCCATCCCCCTAATGGGTTAGTGTCAAGAGACCAAAACTGGTCTTTTTGAGAACTACATGTGCTGTAGTTGACCTGACTCTCCAACAGGTTACCATGTTAACATTATCTTGTGCTAGAACAACTGTCAAGGCAGATCTAAAGATTTTCTTTTTTAATTTGCAGTTTATTCTCTAATATGTAACAGTTGTTTGGCCCCTCTTCTGTGAGGCTGAATGCTCCACTTGTGAGAACAAGCAGAAGGCACTGGACACCACTAATACTGCACATTTATTTATTTATTTTTTAAAGATTTTATTTATTCATTCATGAAAGACAGAGACAGAGAAAGAGAGAGAGAGGCAGAGACACAGGCAGAGACACAGGCAGAGGGAGAAGCAGGCTCCATGCAGGGAGCCCGATGTGGGACTCGATCCCGGGTCTCCAGATTCACGCCCTAGGCCAAAGGCAGATGCTCAACCACTGAGCCATCCAGGTGTCCCAAATACCGCACATTTAAAGAAAAATAGAAACTTCCAGAGTATGCCCTGACATCAACTCAGACGGATTTCATCCTTTGCAGACTATCTCTATCAGTACATGCAGGGAAAATTGATGGGTAGAATGTTGCCCATAGGTATTTATCGATCTTTGTTCATCAGAGGAAAGCTCAGTAATGTTTATTGTGCTGTTTTTGTTTTACATTCTTAATGGGTCAGTTGTATCCCAGCTCCAGAGTGAGTGAGCTCCTTTGGCTAGACTTGCTATGGAAGAGGGATTTACCAGAGAAGTAGTGTCACCGAGGCTCAAGCTTTTTGCCTATGAATCTGCTGTGTTTTCTTCAGCAACATGCACAATTATGCTACAACATTCTAGAAAGTGTTCACATTGAAAGCATTAACCTCATTTCGGCAGGAAGTCCAACTAAGTCATATTCTGTAAACATTTCAATATTTTGGGGGCAAGATGCCTGCTTGTTAGAAATCCACTCTATGTGAAAAACAGACTGCTGGGTATCTTGGTCCAAGAATGCAACAGTGTCTTTGTGGATGAGTCACTCCACCCACACTCCTCAGGAAAGGGGGAAATGCCTAAGACAGCCTCTTTATTGGAGCAACAGTTCTGCCCATTTGATCGGCGAAGCCAAGTCATCCTTCCAGTTCTAGAATACAGCTGCTATAGTCCACTTTCTTTGCTTTTATTGGTAAAATGGGTAAATTTTGTGCCCTGTTACATTCTTTACTATCTAAATTATGCTTGTATTCAAAAATATTTAGAACTTCTAAGCCCTTCAATAGCTTAGTCTAAGAGTCCTCAAGACAACTTGAACTTACCTTGAAAATTTGTGAAAACATGTTCATTTTTAAACATACCAAGATTTGGGACGCCTGGGTGGCTCAGTGGTTGAGCAGTTGCCTTCAGCTCAGGGCATGATCCCGACTGGTGTCCTAAGATCAAGTTCCACATCACGCTTCCTGTGAGGAGCCTACCTCTCTCCCTCTGCCTGTGTCTCTGCCTCTCTTTGTGTCTCTCATGGACAAATAAATAAAATCTTTAAAAACTAAAATAAACATACCAAGATTCGTTGGTCAGAAGTTAATCAAATCCTATTTGATTCTTGTCTTGATAGGATTTAAATCTTTCCTTAAAACTTCTATGTAAAATTAGCTAAATGGAAAAAAATTGTTTAGAAAGGAAAGTTAATCTTTAAAAAAAAAGGTTTTATTTATTTGAGAGAGAGAGAGAGCAAGAGAGAGCATAAGTGGTGGGGAGGGGCAGAGGGAGAGAGAGAAAGCAAACACCCCATGGAGCAGGGAGCCCGTGGTGGGCCTCAATCCCAGGACCTTGAGATTGTGAACTGAGCTGAAGTTAATACTTTTAAACTCTCCTGAGAGAAAACTTTGCATTTGCTAATAAATCAAGCATAAAAATTTTTTATGATTTTTTAAAGATTTTATCAAGTATTAAAATTTAATATTGTCTTTTGTGGCATATTGTATTTGTAAAAGATTTTTTTAAATACCTCAAACAGCTGTTTTGTGTGTGTGAATTTGTATGAAATCAACAATGATTGAAAGAATACTGAAATCAATACAGTTTGTTTTTTTTACAAAATACTATGATTGACTATTTATTCAAACATACACAATAGAGATGCCATTTAAAAATTCAGCACACGTGGGAACCTGGGTGGCTAAGTGGTTGAGTGTCTGCCTTCAGCTCAGGTCATGATCCCAGGGTCCTGGGATTGAGTCCTGTATCAGGCTCTCCACAGGGAGTCTGCTTCTCCTTCTGCCTGTCTCTCTCTCTCTCTCTCTCGAATAAATAAATATTTTTTAAAAGAATCATCACAGCAATGTGAATGTATTTAATTAGCACTACTGACCTATATACTTAAAAATGGTTAAAGTAATATATTTTATATATATATTACCACAGTTTTTCTAAAAAAAAGAAAAAAGCCAAAGAAAGGTTCAAAGGCACAGACAAATGGGTAAGTGTATGGAATACAAGTTTACAGCATCCATAGAGCTGACTGGACTTGGATTGACTTCCTATGCTATGCATACATAAATATTTAATACCTCTAGTCTATTACTTATAAAGTTTTAATATGCTCTCACATCCATCCAGCATTAATCATTAAGACATCGTTCAATTATATTCAAAGAATTGATCAATGAACCTCAGGATATTTGTACAAAGAAATACACAGAAGTCTGTGTGCTTAGTGAATAAACACCCAAGAAAACAAATAAACCAAGAAGATTTATGGAAAGATGTTTGAGTACTACCTGGACCTCCCCTCCCCCACAAAAAAACAACATTGGCAGTCATGGTCTTTCAGAATTGATCATAATGGGGGTGCCTGGGTGGCTCAATGGTTAAGCATCTGCCTTTGACTTGGGTTGTGATCTCAGGGTCCTGGGATCGAGTCCCGCATCAGGCTCCCCACAGGGAGCCTGCCTCTCCCTCTGCCTGTGTCTCTGCCTGTTTTTTTTGTGTCTCTCATGAATAAATAAATAGACTCTTAAAAAAAAAAAGAATTGATCATAATATGCATGTGCATGTGTGCAGTGCTTAATGGGAGAGCTAAGTGCTATTTTGGTTACTGCTTTGCCTGGAAAGGGAGAAAAATAATAAAAAGTAGTACAACAGGGGTACGTGGCCAGCTCAGTTGATAAAGCATATGACAGTTCAAGACCCATGTTGGACATAAAGCTTACTTAAAAAAACATAAAAACATATTCATAAGTACAGCTATTATAAATAGTATTAAATAGGTAGTGTTAAATATTATGTAAGTATAGATATTATCCAGAAAGCAATTTTTTAAGTGATAGCAGAATTCAGACTTCCTTGCAAAATTTCACCTTTTACTCTCCACTTCAAATTAGGGCATAAATTAGACCGAGAGGATAAACAACTAAAGAAATGACTTGCAGTTAAGAATTGGCAGCTAACTGGCATCTTGGGAGTCAAAAGGCACAATTATTATTTGAAAGAAAGAGATAGGTATATATATGTAGTTATATAAGCTTATAATAATAACAAATAGAAATGAAGCATAGTAACAATATGGAGTAGAACAGAGATGTTGAAAGATTGGGAACTCTATAATGTTGTGAATTTTAAGACTGTTGCAGAATTTTAACTAAAATTTTGATAAATAGGATTAGTACTGTTCATAAATTTATTTAAAAATAAGCCATTCTTGGGGCACTTGGCTGGCTCAGTTGGTGGAGTGTGTGACTCTTGATCTTGGGGTCAAGAGTTCAAGCCCCAGTTGGGCATAGAGATTATTTTTTTTTAAATTAAAAACAAATCATTCCTTTTATCTTGAAGTTAAATATGTCTCTAAAAGATGCCTTGATGTGTTTGAAATAATCTGCCTGATTGCCCCATCATTGATTTAATGCATGAAGTGAATTAATATATGTTAAATGTTTAATTCTTTAACCAGCAAATATATTTTAAGCACCTTCTGTATGTCTAGGCACTGGAAATGAATAGTGAATATGCAAACCCTGGAGATTATCATCAATTGAAGTGGCAGACAATAAATATACAAGTACAAATACTACCTCCAAATAAGGAGATCAAGGAGCAATTGGGTGTATAAGTTTGGAGCTTGGGGCAGGGAATGGACTTGGGGTATATGTTTGGAGCTCATCAGCTCCTAGATGGCATTTGAAGGCATAGAACTGGCTGAGTTCGTCTACATCAGTGGTTCTCAATCAGGAGTGATTTTTTATTTTCCTCCCAGGGACATTTGACAATGTCAAGATAAAATTTTGATTGCTACAGCTTGGGGAATGGTGAGTGCTACTGGCTTCAGTGGGCAGAGGACAAGGTTGCTGCTACAAACTCTACAGTGCAGGGCACCTGGGGGGCTCAGTGGTTGAATGTCTGCCTTTGGCTCAGGTTGTGATCCCAGGGTCCTGGGATTGAGTCTCTCATCGGGCTCCCAGTGAGTAGCCTCTTTCTTGCTTTGCCTAAATATGTCCAGGCTGCCTGGCTGGTTCACAAGTGTGTGACTCTTGATCTTGGGGTTATGAATTTCGGCCCCATGTTAGATGTGAAGATTATTTAAATAAATAAACTTCTAAAAACAGACAAAAGTAAATCTAAGTATGTCCATTTGAGTGGGTAACTAAGGTGGTAGAAACAGAAAATGGTAGATGAGATGGTCAAGGAGATGAAAGAATATGTGGACAGGTAGCCTCTTGCTCATCATTTGTGTACATTGGTTCCAATTCCTCCTAAGCAAATGGGATTCAATATTTTTAAAACACAGTCACTTGCCTCTTTCATAGTCTCGTTTATCATCCAGTTTTTGGTTCCCATGGTGAGAGTTCTGTTTTTGTTTACTTGCTTTACTGCATATTTGTTGTTTTTTTTTTTTTTTAAGACTTGTTTATTTATTTTAGAGAGAGAGAGCACATGAGCATGGGGGAGGCACAGAGGGAGAAAGAGAGAGAATCTCAGGCAGACTCCCTGCTGAGTATGGAGACCAACTTGGGGCTTGACCTGACAATCCTGAGATCATGACCTGTGCTAAAATCAAAAGTGGGACACCCACAACTGAGCCACCCAGGATCCCCTGCATATTTGTTTTTAACTGTAATAGGCATTTTCTTTCTTTCTTAATTATTTCTTTTAGTTTTTCATCAACCATCTCTATCATTATGTTTACTTCCAGAGTCAGAAGATGTCCTATTTCAGCTGGCTACCCCATTCCTCTACATTTTAATAAGAAAAATAGCCGCACAAACAATTTTTAGGCATGCACCATTTTTTAAATAAGCTGCCGTGAACTAGAGAGCAGATTGGACTGTGTAGTGTAGCTCAGGCTCTGCATCTGGAGCTGAGTTCAGACCCCAGGTCCAGGCATTGGACTATGACCACAGAAAGGTCACTTGACCCGTTGAGTCTAAGGTGTCATCACCTACAAAACAGGGGTGATTCTACCCTCCTCAGACACTTTTAATGAGAGTTAAATGAAGTAATGCACTAAAGTGATTTGCAAGTTGCTAGTATAGGAGTTGGCAAACTATAGCCTTAGGTTAGGTGCCTATTTTGCAAATAAAGTTTTATTGGGATACAGCTGTCCCATGCACATATGTGTGCAGAGTCTGTGGCTGCTTCC
Source organism: Canis aureus (assembly GCF_053574225.1). NCBI lineage: Eukaryota > Metazoa > Chordata > Mammalia > Carnivora > Canidae > Canis > Canis aureus. Next base: position 23,698,288 of record NC_135616.1, on the reverse strand, counting down.
ACAACACAACAGAATTGAGTAGTTGCAGCAGAGACCATATGGCACACAAGCCTAATATCATTACTGTCTGGCCCTATAAGAAAAAGTATGCCAACCCCTGATTCAGAACATAAAATCATACTAAGTTTTGCTTTTTAAAAAAAAAAAAAAAAAAGTTCCCACCACAGATTATTTCACTTACTCTTTATTTAGTACTTTGTACCCTGGACTTAATATTAAAAACTCAGTACATAGTAACTGTTGTTGTTGTTTCAAAATACCCCTTAACCTCAAATACTTTTTTGGAAACTTATTATACTGGTACCCAGTGAATTATTTCAGATGTCTGCCAGCCTTTTGAACTAAAGCCCAATAATGAGAAATTTTCCCACACATATACTTTCTGCCATCAAAATAATGACTAACAAATTACGTCTTAATTTCACTTCTGTCTTTACCGAGATGTGAGCAGAGGGAAGAAAAGATGGCCTTCAATTTGGCATTGGGTAACTTGCCAGTCTCTCAAAGTGCATAAGACGTATTCTGACTTCACGGCTCTCACTCAAAAGCTTTCTGCATTAAAATTAGTGCTCTCAAGTCAGAGAGAGTCCAAATACCCTAATCTGGATGCTATAATGTTGCTATTTTCATTCCAGCTAGTGAGGTCCAAGGTTTCAGCTGTTCCAGCATAGATTTTCCCCAGAGGCAAAATAACAAGTTTGCATTGTCTCAACTGGGGGAAATGCCTCACTGGGGAATAGTGAGATTTCAGGCGGACCTGGAACATAGTCACTGCTTCTGCCTACACCAACCTCTTAACCATGTGGTCTGGGGCAAGAGCTGAGCCCACATTCCTGTCACCTGCATATCAGCTCGTGATTACTGGGTTTGGCACCTGTTTTTGGCAGGGGTGGCAGTGTCTAGCGGCAGAGCTGTCCTAATGGGAGAAGGATTGCAGTGTTGTCTTTTTTTTTAACAGGGAAAAAAAATCCTGTAAGATTCAGAGAACTCAAATGATGCTGAGCTTCTCAATACTGCAAAACATGACCAAGAATAAAATAAAATATTATAAATAATCCAGCACAGCTAAGGAAGTTTACAGACAAGATTTTTTATAATCATCATATTTAGATCTGGAAAGGCCCTTACACACTGCTGAGCCCTACTTCTTCTTTTGACAAATAGAAAACTAAGAAACAGATGTTAGCTGACTTCATTGATTCACACGAAGCCACGAAACTACTTAGCAGCAAAGCCAGGTCTCCTGATTCAGTCAGGTCATCTTTGTGCTCCCCTGAATGCTATTTGTGGGTGAGATAAGACTCACGATTGTGATCAGAATATCCTTTAACATTGACACAATAGCTTGCACAGTTAATTCATTTTCTTATTTAAAAATCTAAACAAATGTGTTCAATAATTATTACCCAATCAAATCCTTCTGTCTTTTGTACTTTGGAAGCAGCTATATTCTTATACACAGGACTTGGAAGCTTTTATGAATGTTATACTTACAGATTTTTAGATTTTTCCTGCTGCCAAGTATTTAAAAAAGAAAATCCTACAAGTTAACTTACTATAAATATCAGTGTAGCATGTATCAAAACAAGCCCTTTTGAAAACAACAAAAATACCTCTGTAAAGTAATAACCCAGAATTTTTTAAGTATTAACTAGTATTATCAGAGAAACCAGGCTACATACAGTTGGGCTCTTGCATTGTTGCATGAAGAGGTGGTAAAGATGCACCAAAATGGTAATAATGCACCATAGAATAAATAAGCAAGAGTTCTAAATTTTAAGGTGAGTGGTCTGTGCAACTTAATACTGAACTTTGGAATTTTTTTTTTCCCAAAGCTTCCAAGTTATTGAGAATCAGCTGGTTCCCCACCACCACCACCACCACCACAAGTCACAGAGTTGAGGCAATTCATGTGCCTTTTATCTTAACCTATTAGTTACCTCTTTTAAAGTTACCATCAGAAAAAGAAGAAATAAAGCTCTTCCCCTTCTACCGACTAGTTAGACTGCATCTTATTTCCATGCATAAAGTAGTTAACAAATTAAACATATGTTATTTTCTTTACTCCTTTTAACAACTACCGACAGGGCCTTGAAAATACATTAATAGGGACACCTGGGTGACTCAGCGGTTGAGCATCTGCCTTCAGCCCAGGGCGTGATCCTGGAGACCTGGGATCGAGTCCCACGTCAGGCTCCCTGCATGGACCCTGCTTCTCTCTGTGCCTGTGTCTCTGCCTCTCTCTCTCTCTCTCTCTGTTTCTCATGAATGAATAAATAAAATATTTTTTAAAAAAGGAAAAGAAAAGAAAAAAGAAAAGAAAATACATTAATAGGTTTGGGGCTGCTTGTGGTTCTCCTCTTGTCATAATTATTTTATTCTCTGACATCTTTCTGATCATTTTATCTTTTAGGCGAAAACAATGTGCCCCCTAGACTTTGTTCTGCATCTGTCGGCCATCCTATGGTCATCCTGTAAAGTAATAGAAAATAGTGGTGCTGAAACATTAGAGTTCTTTGGGGAAGTGTCTGTGTGTCTGTGCATGTGTGTGTGGTTTTAAGAGTGTAGTTCAGGCATAACCACCATTCCTAATTTAAAATACCATTCCTAGTGTTTGTCATGACAGTTCTGAAAAAGCATCTCCTCTGCGTGTTGTAAGATTATAATAATCAGAGAGGTGAGTTTTTCTTATGAGGTTTCAAAATGAATAGGGATCATTTGCTCTGGCATTTTCTACCTCCTTGCTGGCACATTTAGAGCACAAGTAATTCTAGTTAGCCAGCTTTTGGGAGAGCTGTGAATTTTATCAAAAGTTCTGTCCAAAGAACTATAATTTCATCTCAGTTTCCTAAAATGTATAATACTTTACTGCTGTCTTAAAGAAAAGCATTTAAACAAAAGTGAAACTTCTCTCCATCTCCTGAGATGTGTAGGACTTTTGTCTTTATATGGAGAGACCATACACCCTGAGAACTGGGTGTTTTATGGTTCCATTCCAGTTGTTTGTTGCCTCTTATATTGGTTAGAATACCTGCCTTAATTAACCACCCCTGTTTTCCAGTTTTAATTTCCACTTCTATTATGCTGTGGGCTGATAACCAGGTTGGATGGAATTTTGATTATAGGGGAGTGAGTGTGCAGACTTATGGCCCTAAAAGGCTTTTTTTTTTTTTTTTTTCCTAAAAGGCTTTTCTATAAGCCCTAATATCAACATCCCATCTTTTTGCCTGCTCAGAGACCTTTAACTCACTGCCTTGTTCTTGGCTATATTCCAGAGAGATCAGAAATTATCGATTACTGTGCAACCTGAATTTTGTCAGATGCAAGAACAAATTTTTTAAATGAAGATTGAATGGATTTGGAGGTAGTCAATTTTTATTTTTATTTTCCAGTTGTTTAAAATTGCATGTTTTCTTTACCATGAGTCAGATGTCCTTTATTTTCAGGATTCATTGAGAATGATAAATTGTATACAATTGTGAGGCTAATTATTTTAGTGTTTGAAGATAGCCAGTGGGTTTTTGTTTTTGATGGTGTTTGGGGGGGGGGGGTTGTCTTTTTTTTTTTTTTTTTCGTCATCTAAGGTTTTGAGACCTTGTCTGAAAAACTATCAGTTTGCAAGCCCTCTGCTGTACCATCACAAATTAAATCACTGCCATTGTATTTGTCATCTTTGCCCTATTTCCTGCTTAAAAAGAGAGAGGGAGATACTCGGGATTGACATTTATCTTAACTCTTCATGCCCCTTTTTTTTCTCCTTTTCTGCCATTTTCCCAAAGGAGAGAGTTGCAGAAATTAAAGCTTTGGAGGAAATGATTAATATTAATCAAATATTAGTTATTTAATCTAGCTGTCAAAACAATCCTGATTTTTTTTTCAAGAGTTGGAATTTTAATCTCTATTACATGTTTGATCTTTAGAGCAAGTGTTCTTAGGAAACAGATTATCTATTGCCAAAGCCATCTGTGGGTGTGCGTGTGTATAAAATTTTATATGTGTTTTAAAATGTTGCTTGACCATGGGGTATTAATTCTGAATGGTATTATGAACAGTCAAACCCTGATAGTTTCCTGGATTAGACCTATTAGAGTTGTTTAGATAACACACTTTGAATTACTTCCTCTCAGGAAACCTTGAAACTGGAAATGTTAACCAGGCACGCATACCGAAGCACTTAGGCAGAACGCATTGTTTCTTTTGCTATTAAAAAAATAAAAAAAGGAAAGAAATTATGCAAATAAATCACATCTGTGGAAACCAGAGGAGACTGTTTGGCTCAACTGCCAAAGGAAGAGCATTTATTTATGAGATTCTTCCTCTGTCACTGACAGTGACCACAAGATCGGTCGGGACATTAGTCTCATAATTTATGCAGAACTAATTGCCAGCCTTAATGATGACATCAGGTTTGGGAACATGGAATTACAGATTGTACTCACATATGTTATGCATTTTTATGTATAGGAGTAGGAGTAACTTCCTTTAGAAGTACACACATACACAATAACATAGACAAAACTATTGAATGTGCCCAGAGAGTGACATTTAGTAAGGATAATTTTGATCTGTTTCATCTGTGCACATAGTGTCTGATTAGTGTCTCCCGAGCAGCATAGATATTCTCTTTCAGCTCATCTGGTGTGTGGGACTCACTAGACCGTATGATCTCTTCATTCTATAAGGTGTATGTTTATAAAAGTAAATTAGGAAAAGTATATTAAGTATTGATTTAAAAGAGCTAGTAAAAAACATATGCCTTGTTATTCCTTCATATTTGAGAAGTAGGGTTGGCTCCCTGTATGTTAATTGGAAGTAGTTTGTTGTATGAGTGAGTGTGTGTGTGTGTTTCTCAAGTCTCATGAGAACCTTTTCTCTCAACATCTCTGTCTCCATCCTGATCCAAATGGATGAACTGCCAAGTTGTTTGCAAAGTTTCACCAGAAAGGAAGTACAGCAGAGCATCTGAGCGTTTTGGAGACTAGTCTATCTTAAAACAGTATATTTTTTTGAATCATTTCAATATGTTCACTTCCTTTGGGACATAACTGTAAGGTTATTTCAAGCCCTATTCTGACATTAAGTTTTATTCTGGGATAACAGTGAATAAAAACTTGAGCAATTCTTCAGTACAGAAGAAAGGATAATGCTTAAAGTAGTGGTTTGGGCTTAAAAACAGTAGTGGATAGAAATAGAAACCAACATACATACAGAGATGTGAAAGGTAATATGAAACAATTATTAAGAATTTAAATATTGGGGTACCAGTGTGCCTCAGTCAGTTAAGTGTCCAACTCTTGATCTCAGCTCAGGTCTAAATTTCAGGGTCGTGAGTTGAAGCCCCATGTTGGGCTCCACATTGGGCATGGCACCTACTTAAAGAATTTAAATGTTTTGGGGGCACTTGTCTGACTCAGTATAGCATGCAACTCTTGATCTCAGGGTCATGGGCTCAAGCTCCATGTTAGGGAGTGTAGAGCTGATTTTTTAAAAAAAGAATTTAGGGCAGCCCTGGTGGCTCAGTGGTTTAGCACCACCTTCAGCCCAGGGTGTGATCCTGGAGACCTGGGATCAAGTCCCACGTCAGGCTCCCTGCATGAAGCCTCCTTTTCCCTCTGCCTGTGTCTCTGCCTCTATCTCTCTCTGTCTCTCGTGAATAAATAAATAAAATCTTTTAAAAAATTAAAATTAAAAAAATTAAAAAGAATTAAAATGTTTTTATTGTTTATAAAACTAATAATAACAAGAATGGCCTCCATTTATTGAGAGCTTACCACTGTGGGAAGTTGGTTTACATATATTGACTAAGCTTGTGAAATACAAAGTGGTGTTTTCATTTTATGGATGAGGACAATGAGGCTCAAGAAAGCAAAATGCTTTTCCTTAGGTCACCCAATTGTGAAAGCAGATTCAAACTTCACTTGTAATTAACTGAATCGTATTGGCCCAATTCGCTTCCAAAGGCTATAGTTCTTTTCATTCATCTATACCTGGGTTCAGCAAACTTTTCTATAAAGGGACCAAAGAATAAATATGTTAGTTTGTGCTCCATACAGTTACTGTTGCAGCTACTCTCAACATTATCATTTTCAAGTGAAATAAGTTATGCATAAATGAGTGGACACAGGAGTGTCCTAATAAATCTTTATTTACAATGTCAGATGGTAGGTCTGATTTGGACTATACATAATAGCTTACTGACCTCTGATTTGTATTGTTGTGAACATAGCTAGATGCTAGCTAAAAATAGAAGCTTATCCTTAGGGTTAAACTAAAATTAGAAGTAATAGCAAGTGAGTCTTTTTAAAACTTTTCTATTTAAATTCAATTTGCCAACCTATAGTATAATACCCAGTGCCCATTAAGTGTCCTCCTTAGTGCCCATCACCCAGACACCCATCCCCCCACCCACCTCCCCTTCCTCAACCTTTTCTTTGTTTCTGAGTTAGGAGTCTCATGGTTTGTCTTCCTCTCTAATTTTATCCCACTCAGTTTCCCTCCTTTCCCTTATTATCCCTTTCACTATTTCTTATATTCTACATATGAATGAAACCATATGATGATTGTCCTCCAATGCAAATGAGTCTTTTTAAGGACTCTTGGTGACCAAAGTCAACAAGAATAGCAGGAATAAAGTAACTGAAACCTTGAAGTTACAGGTCCTGTAGGAAAAGAAAGTCAGCCCTCATATGTTCCAATGACTGTAATTTATAAATGATTTATTAGGTTAAAAAAAATCTTAAAAAAAAATCTTTAAAACTGTCAAGGTCATAAAAACAAGAAAAAAACCCAGAATCTCACAAAATCAAGGACTGCATGTAGTGTGGTATCCTAGTTTGATCCTGGAACAGAAAAGGGACATTAGTGGGAAAAAAATAATGAAATCCAAATAATACGTTGTGGCTAATAGTTTTGTATTATTGTTCATTTCTTAGCTATGATAATGTGCCATGGTTGTGTGGAATGTTAATAGAAGTTAGATAAAGGTATATAGCTTTGCAACTTTTCTGCAAGTCTGGAATTATTCCAAATAAAAAATTAAATTGTCTTTATTTATTATTAAATTATTTATATAGATTCCTAAACTTAACTCTAATATAGAAGCCCCAGTGAATACTGAGTCTGAAGGTAAATACAGTTAAGTTGAGGTCTCGTTAAAAATAATATTAATAACACTTAATCTGAGTCACCTAAAATGGACTTTAAACCATAGGAGCCTGAAGTGCCATTAAAATAATACTGTGCTGCCATTTATGTACTGATAATGCCTGCTACGGAGAAGTGCACTCCACTATGGAAACAGCAGAGTTATTTGTTTGTTTGTTTGTTTTTAGAGCACTAATGTGGATTGACAAATTGCTTGTTCCAGAGTTTAAAATTATATAGAAATGACCGAGAATAGTGCATGAGAAATTATTTACAATGATTCTCACTGCCACATCTTCTAAACACATACTGATGATCACTGCTCAGTAAATAACATGAACATGGCCACTTTATCCAGATACTTTTGCCTTAACATAAAAGAAAAAATTGGGGCACCTGGTGGCTCAGTCTGGTAGGCATCTGCCTTCAGCTTAGGTCATCCCAGGGTCCTGGGATGGAGCCCCATATTGGGCTCCCTGCTTAGCAGGGAATCTTCTTCTTCCTCTCCCTCTTTTCCCTACTCATGCTTGGTCTCTCTCTCTCACTCTCAAATGAATAAATAAAATCTTAAAAAAAATTGATCTCAGCCTTAATATAAGCCTGGTACTAAAACCTGGTAAAGAAAAATAAAAATAAAAATAAAATAAAATAAAATAAAATAAAATAAAATAAAATAAAATAAAATAAAATAAAATAAAATAAATAAAACCTGGTAAAGATAACATAATAGAACTATAGACTAACTTCACCTATGACTAAGATACATAAGTCATAGATAAAATAGTATCAAAGGGAATCATGCAATATAATTTTAAGCACACAATGATCATATAGAGATTATTTCAGGCATGTAGGGTTGTTTTAATATTTGGGAATCTACTATTATAATATAAAACCAGGACATCAAAGTTAATAAATATATGACTATTTTATTGGATGGAGAAATGGCATCTGATTAAAAACATTTTTTTAGGATGACTGGGTGGCTCAGTTGGTTACATGTCTGACTCTTGGTTTCGGCTCTGGTCCTGATCTCAGGGTCGTGGGATCAAGCCTGTGTCAGGCTCTGCACTCAGCACTGATTCTGCTTGAGATTATCTCTCCCTATCTCTCCTCCCTCTGCTCCTTCCCCTGCTCGCACTCTCTCTCTTTAAAATAAATAAATGGAATCTTTTTAAAAAATAAAAAATTTAAAAAATTTCTTCATATTAACCTTTAGAAAACTAGAATTGGTAAGACACATTACTAATATGATTTAAGAATCCATCTCAGACCAATGAATTTCTCATATTTGATATTAAAACACTGATCATAATTCACATTAAGATATGGAATAACATTCTCACCACCACAGTGTTGTCAGAGGGAAGGGATGAAAACAAAAAGATGAAGATGAATTTTGCATTGGTTACATAAGATTTAATCACTTAAGAGTCCCAAGATAATCAACTGGAAAAAACTCTTACAGTGAGGTAGGTTACTGGTCATAGGTAATAGCAACAAACCATATGCAACACCTGTGAATGAGCAGCAATGTTCAGGGATTGATAATGAAGGCAAACTTAATTACTAATACAGGAAATAAAAGATCTCAAGAAATGATGAGAATCACCATGTGCCTATTTAGAAATATTTTGATGATGTCACTCCTTGCCAAAACAGCAGGTAAATGCACTTTCAATAAAATTATTAATGCAAACCATAGACAAAATGATTGTGAAGTTCCTCTGGAAAAATAGGCAAAAATATCTAAAATTTTCCTTTTGTCATGTTTTGATCTTTTATTTTGAAAGACTTTCAGTCTTAAAAAATTGTTGCAAAAATAATAGATCTCTCTAAATACTATACCAAATTCACTAACGTTTAACATTTTGCCACATTTGTTCTATCGTCCTCCACCCCCCCCCTACACATGCAGACAGACAACTTACATTTTTCCGAATCGTTTCAGAGTGAATTACATACATTGTACCCTTTACCCCTTAATACGTCAGTGTATATTTCCTAAAAATAAGGATATTTTCTTATGTAAAAATAGTACATTCAGGAAAGTTAGCAATGATGTGATACTCCTTTACAGTCCATCAAAGTGTACTTTATAACATTTTTTTTCCCTTCCAGGATTGCATATTGCATTTATGTTGCATTTTGTTTTTAACTCACTTTAATCTGGAGCAGTTCTTCAGCCTTTCTTGTCTTTCATCACGTGGATGTTTTTAAAGAATATGTACCAGGAAAAAAAAAAAAAGAATATGTACTGGTATTTTAAACAGTGTTTCTCAATTTGAGTTTGTTTGATATTTCTTCATGAGTAGGTAATTAAGTTCTAGTCATGCATTTTTAGGTGGAATGTTCTGTAACTGAGGTCCTGACCTTCCCAGGGAATCACACAGAGGTACGCACATGGGGATATCTGTCTGGTTATAATAAATCTGATCACCTGGTCAAGGTATTGTCGACTTTCTCCACTGTGTAGTCACTTTTTCCTCCCTTTGCAATCAATACGTATTCTGAGAGAAGACACTTTTAAGACCATGCAACATAACCTACTCTTGAGTCACACTAGTCCTATAAATTTAGCATTCATTGATGTTTCTTGAATGTACCAATCTTGAATCCCACCGCTTGTCTACATTTGTCAGCTGTTCCCCCATTGTTTTCACTCATTCATATTATTTCATATTTTTGTTAACAGTATGGACTTAGACATTCCTACTTTGTTCAGCAGATTCATTGCAGTCTTTATGTATTGTGGTGCTCAGATTGTCCTAGATTTGGCCAGTGGAGGCCAGTTCAGGCCGGCTCCAGTGTCCTTTTGACATGTTCCTGTCATCTTAAGAGCACTTCTTTATTTTCTGGCACAACAAAATGTTCCAAACTCATCTTGTACCTTTCCTGCCCTAGTCCTGGAATCAGGCATTTCTCCAAGGAGCCTTTTCATAGAAGATGGTTTGGGGCTCTAGATATATTCAGTAATAGTGGGAGTCTTTGCTTCTAACCCCTTAGAAAGAACAAAGCTAAGAAATAGATGTGTGCATGTATAGTTTCCTAAAATTATGAGTTAATGCCAGTATCTCCAATTTCAGTCAGCCCAATGGAGTTTTCTCTTAGCTTTCCTAATTCCATGTTTCTGTCTTCCCTCCACAGTGAAAATTCTGATTCTCAAAAGAATACATTTACTCATTGGTTTATTTCTACAATATGCGTAAAAGTTGTTTCAGAATCCCTGTACCACTCTCATATGCAAAATGAATCTATCAAAAAGAACACAGTATTTGGGGTACCTGGATGGCTCAGGTGGTTAAGTGTCTGCCTTCAGCTCAGGTCATGATCCTAGAGTCCTGGGATCGAGCCCCACATTGGGCTCCCTGCTCACTAGGAAGTCTGTTTCTCCCTTTGCCCCTACTCATGCTCTCACTCTCTCTCAAATAAATGAATAAAATATTTTTTCAAAAGAACCAAAAGGACATAGTAGTATTTGTTGTTTTTTTTCCCTTCTAGCAATTTGTAGTCAAAGCATTTTATTTTATTTTATTTTATTTTTACTTTTTTTATTTTTTTTAGTCAAAGCATTTTAGAGTTACTTGGATGATTTCTCTGTCTCTGTCCCCTGTGTGATTAGTTTATTCATTTGAAGTAAGCTTGGATTCATCTGTTTACATTTGCATTTAGCCTTCAGTTTCTTGTAACTTTTTGTTGACTTAATTTTATTTTTTGAGTATGTTAGAACATTAGCTTACCTCCTAAACATCAAAACTCTGTAGCTAGGTACACTCAAAATGGTACTGATTCCTCCCTCCCACTAGGTTCCTCCCTGCCTTAAGTACCAATTTCATTGTTTTCTGGTTTGTTTTTCTTCTAGTCCTTTTTTTTCTTTTTATAAAATACATACAGATTTTCCCTTCTTTCTTTTTTTAAAGATTTTATTATTTATTTATTCATGAGAGACACACAGAGAGAGGCACAGACACAGGCAGAGGGAGAAGCAGGCTCCATTTAGGGAGCCTGATGTGGGTGGGACTCAATCCCAGGTCTCCAGGATCAGGCCCTGGGCTGAAGGCAGCACTAAACCGCTGAACCACCGGGGCTGCCCAGATTTTCCCTTCTTAAATAAAAAGGTAGGGATGTCTGGGTGGCTCAGTGGTTGAGCATCTGCCCTTGGCTCAGGGCGTGATCCCAGGGGTACTGGGATCGAGTTCCACATCAGGCCCCCCACAGGGAGCCTGCTTCTCCCTCTGCCTATGTCTGTGCCTCTCTCTCTGTGTCTCTCATGAATAAATAAATAAAATATTTTAAATTAATAGGTAGTATACTGTATAAGCTATTGTGCACTTTGCCTTTTTTTTTTTCTTAATATATCCTGGAAGTCCTTTTCCTGTTAATTCATTGAATGCATCATTCTTGTTCTTTTTTTTGCATAATACATTTTGTGTTTCTGTCATAGTTTATTCAGTCTCTCATGTTTCAGCATTTAGATTTTAAGACTTTGCAAGAGTTAGATTTGATTCTAAGACTTTGCAAATACAAATAATGCTACAGTGAATAACCTTATGCATTTATATTTTCACACTGTTGGAGGAATGTCTTTGGGTAATTTCCTAGAAGTAGGATTGCTTAATGGATGAGAGATAAACTCATGCATAGTTTGGTTAGGTATTGCCAAATTCCCCACCGTAGGGCTTGTATCATTTTGCATTGCATTTTGCTGGTAAGCTATGAAAAAGAATGTATGTTTCCCCATAGCCCCACCAACTGAGTGAGGCTTTTAAATACTTATCAGTGTTGTAGATGAAAAGTGGTATCTTGGTGTAATTTTCATTTACTTTTCTCTAATTATAAAAGAAGTTGAACATCCTTTCATAGATTTGAAGTCTTGTGCACCTTTATTTATGAATTGGTCTTTTCATGACTTCATCTGTTTTTCTGCGGGATTTTTGGTCATTTTTTTTTTAAGTTGAGTATGTATGTGTATTAAGGAGGTTCACTGTTGTGGAAATATTTTTGGACTATTACTTGACTTTTGACTTTACTTGTTTCTTGCCATCCAAAGACTTTTTGAGTCAGTATAACCACAAATGAGGGTTTTTGTTATCAGATCTGAAAATGGAAGATAAAGATGTAGAAACTGAAATAGCATAGTTATGAGAAAATAGAAAGGTCATTTGGATAAATGACGTCAAAGTAGATACAAATGTAAGTATACAAATGAGTGTATGTGTTTTATAAATTTAGTACATGATCAAAGTAGCACTTCAAATTGGTGATGAAAAGATACAGTTATTTAAGAAGTATACTGGACAGTCAGTTAACTGTTTCAGAAATGAAAGTTGGGGTGCATAGGTGGTATAAGCGTAGCATCCTACTTTTGGCTCCATCTCAGGTGGTGATCTCAGTGTTGTGAGATCAAGGTCCACATTGCACTTTGCGCTCAGAAGATTCTGCTTAAGAGTCTCTGTTTTCTCTGCCTCTCCTCCCCTCAAATAAGTAAATAAATCTTTAAAAAAAATAACCAAACAACTGGGGAACCTGGTGGTTGAGAGAGTCTACCTTTGGCTCAGGTCGTGATCCCGGGTCCTGGGAGCAAGTCCCACATTGGGCTTCCCACGGGGAGCCTGCTTCTCCCTCTGCCTATGTCTCTGCCTGTCTGTAGGTCACTCATGCATAAATAAATAAAATCTTAAAAAAGAAAAAAAAAACAACTAAAATTAGATCTCTACCTTTAGTAGTCCATCAAAGAAATTTTAATTAAGTCAGTTAAATAGTTAATAAATGAAGCCATCAAAGTATTAGAAGAGAATATTGGTTATTTACCTAAATTTTTCTCAACCTCAGCACTACTGACATCTGGACTAAATAATTCTTTGCTGTGAGGGGCTATTCTGTTGATTATTACATGTTTAGCAACATACCTGGCCTCTACCAACCATGACAATAAGTAAATGTCTCCTACATTGTCAAGTGTTCCCAGGGGCTGGGGAGTGGGGGCAAAATCACCCCTAACTCAGAACCACTGATTTATATCATTTCAGCTAGTAGAAGCATACCGCCCAAGAATGAAATTACAAAGGAAAATTTCGAAAATGTTTGCTACATAGGGAAAAAAAACTTGAGCACTTAAAGAAGTTGTAAATCAGGGATGCCTGGGTGGCTCAGCAGTTGAGCATCTGCCTTCGGCTCAGGTCATCATCCTGGGTCTTGGGATCGAGTCCCATGTTGGGCTCCCTGCAGGGAGCCTGCTTCTGCCTCTGCCTGTGTCTCAGCCTCTCTCTCTCCTTGTCTCTCATGAATAAATAAAATCTTTTTTTAAAAAAAGTTATAAATCAAAATACATGTGAATAAATAAGTGCAGGATGTGAACTTTGCCTTTAATACTGGTAAATATTAAACTTACTAAAATGGGTATGGAGAGACAGATAATTTCATAAAGTAGAAGTGTAAATAAGCATAACATTGATGAAATACAATAGGAAATACATATTAGACCTTTCAAATAAATATATATAGCCTTGTCCATGCAATTCTACTTCTGGACCTTTATCCTAAGGAAATAGTTGAACTTTAAAAAAAAAAAATTCGTAACAGTACTATTTATAACTGCTAAATATTGGGAAAACTCATCTGTCTAATAATAAGGAACTAGTCAGATAAATTAAGGCATATGCCCAGATAATCAAATACATGAGGTCAGTATTGCAACTGACAATGTAGAAACACAAGAAAATGAATAAAGTGAGAAATAAAGCCACAAAATTGTGTGTCTATATTTATATATTTCTGAGATAGATGACACATCTCATTTTTTTCTCTTTATATTTATATAAAAGTGTTATTGATAGTGATAAGACTATAGAATTTGTTCATTTTCACATCTGTATTTTCTGATATTTCTGCCAATGCACATGAATAATTTGTATAATAAAATTAAAGAATGGGGAGAAATAAAACATTTTTACATCCTCTGTCCCAATTCTAATTTTAGGAAATTTCATAAAACTTTAATAGTAAAAAAAATAAGGAATTTTCTATAGTGGTGTTCATGGAAACATTTTTTTTTATAACTGGGAGAGATAGAATGATAATATTAATGTCCCAAAATAATCATCCATGTAATAGGCTACTCTACATAGACAAAGAAACTGGAAGGATGTTTATCAAACCATTAACCATTGCTATTTCTGAATCAGGCCCGTGGGTGTTATTTTCTTTTTGTGTCTTTTCTCCATATTTCTCAAATTTCTACTAATGAGCAGACTGCTTATTTCATCAGGAAAAAGTGTGTTTTTAAAAGTCTAAACGAATATCTCCTTGTTACTGTTAGCCATGTAAATAGAATTTTTAAAAAAATGGAGTGGCTAAATTTAGTATGAGAACAGTATTTTCCTTTGTATTTGTGCTTGTGTATCTTAATGGCAAGTTGTCTACTTTTCTGTGGGAATGGACTAAGGGAAACTAACCTAAAACTTGATTTATCCTATTGCAGGTTGCTTCAGGTGAATGCAACGAGGACACCGAAGTGTATAACATCACCCTCTGTACTGGGGATGAGCTCACTCTGATGGGGCAAGCAGAAATCCTGTATGCAAAGACTTTCAAGGAAAAGTCACGCCTCAACACAATCTTCAAAAAGATCGGGAAACTCAATTCCATCAGCAAGCTGGGAAAAGGCAAAATGCCATGCCTCATTTGCATGAATCACCGGACCAATGAAAGCATTAGCCTGCCATTCCAGTGCAAGGGCCGATTTAGCACCAGGAGTCCCCTGGAACTTCAGATGCAGGAGGGCGAACACACCATCCGCAACATCGTGGAGAAAACCAGGCTCCCTGTGAACGTGACTGTGCCCAGCCCTCCACCCAGGAACCCATACGACCTCCACTTTATCCGCGAGGGGCATCGCTACAAGTTTGTCAACATCCAGACCAAGACAGTGGTGGTTTGCTGTGTGCTGCGGAACAACAAGATCCTCCCCATGCACTTCCCCTTGCACTTGACTGTCCCCAAGTTCAGCCTCCCGGAACACTTGGTAAAGGGGGAAATGTGGCCCGAAACGCTGGTCCATCACTGGCTGGGTATCTGCCAAGAGCAGTTCGACATCGATGAGTATTCCCGGGCTGTCCGAGACGTGAAGACTGACTGGAATGAGGACTGCAAGAGCCCCAAGAAGGGCCGGTGCTCTGGCCACAACCACGTGCCCAATTCTCTTAGCTATGCCCGAGATGAGCTCACCCAGTCCTTCCACCGGCTCTCCGTCTGTGTGTATGGCAACAATCTCCATGGCAACAGTGAAGTGAACCTCCATGGCTGCAGGGACCTGGGGGGAGAGTGGGCCCCCTTTCCCCACGACATCCTGCCCTATCAGGACCTGGGTGATAGTGGGAGCGACTACCTTTTCCCGGAAGCCAGTGAGGAATCAGCAGGCATCCCGGGGAAGTCAGAACTTCCTTATGAAGAGCTCTGGCTGGAGGACGGCAGGCCCAGCCATCAGCCTCTCACTCGTTCCCTGAGCGAGAAGAGCAGATGCGATCCGTCTAGAGGTTCGGTCCGGTCCAAATGTGCAACCTCTCCTCTTCCTGTCCCCGGAACTCTGGGAGCAGCAGTGAAGTCTTCAGAGATCGCCCTACCTCCACCTCCAGTGCCTCCCAAATCCGAAGCCGTAAGTCATTTTTGTTCTCGAGTGATGTTCTCGATCCTTCCATCTCTCTGCTGGGTCGTCTACTAATTTATCTTCTTTCCTAATGAAAGGTAGACTCCCCAGTGGCAAATTATCAGGATGAGCAGATTTGCTTACTTTGGAGTGAAATAGAAATGCTGGCTAGATTTTTTTTTTTATCAGTTAGGAGTTCGAGTTTTTAGACCTTGAGAGTTTTTAATACGAGAGGTTTAAACCTGCCTTTTGCTGCTGCCTAGAGAACAGTGTACAATAGGGAGAAGAGGGCAGACAGTGGGGGACCAGAGAAGAGACACCGCAGTAAGGGAGGCATAAAATGATGATGCCCTGAACCGCAGCAATTTGTGGCAGTGATTGGCAGGGAGAAATGAGCTGCTTCAGAACGACCCAACAGTACTTACTGATAAATTGGGTGTGGGTAGGGAAGGAAAGAGGGAAATCAAGGAAGACTCCTAGACTTTTATCCTGAGCAACAGAGCGGATATTAGTGCAGCTATGGCAGGGGGAGGGGGAGTGCAGACTGAAGGAAGAATAGATTTATTTGGGGGTTGCGGTGGGGAGAGGGAGGCATCAAGAAACATCAGCATCTTTCTTAACCTTTTCCTACTTCCCTGAAGTTATGTTGGGATCAAAGCATAGTAGGTGTGCCTGTGTACCTGGACACACACCAGAGCAGAATCCGAGCCACAGTGGTTCTGTTTAACACCTTAAACATAACTCAATCCAAGCTCCAGGGGCTTCTATCAAATCTTAATGTAAAAAGGTCAGTATAGGACAGGAGAAAGGGCCCTTTGTTTTGACCATGTTCTTTGATTGACAGGGACTCTGAACCTTTGCTCCTTGTTTTTAATCATTGCATTTCATTGTATCTGAATTGAAAAAGTGTTAGAGACACTGGGTATAGTTCTTTTCATTTATTTGGCAGTCTACTGCTGTGGTGGTTTTGTTTTTGTTTTTCTTTCTATCTCTAGCAGAATCTTTAAAAAAAAAAAAAGTACACAAATCACAATAAATATCATTCAGAACCAGTCTCACTCACATTTAGGGGAAGGATGTCTCCATGTGCCCCTGTTCTCTGTGGAACCCTGCAGCTGTGGAGAATCCAGTTTCAAAACCATGGGAAACTGGGTAGGATGCAAGAAACATGACCATCAATAATATCTGCACTCTGGACTCTGGTATCTTTCAGCTTTATAGGGAAGTTAACAGCTGAAATGAGATTACTGTCATATAAGTTAAAATGTGATGAACAATAGAAGAGAGGCACAATATGTGTGGGAATTCAGAAGAGAAAGAAACTTCTAGTTGGGTGATGTATGAGAGAAGTCTTCATGGAGATGAAGAAGAAGGGCATTCCAGACACAATAGCATGAGCAAAGGTGTGGAAAGAAGCTATGACAGGTAAGGGAAAACAGGAAGTTCTGTTGAGTTAGTAGAATCAGATGACTAGAATGTCTGAAGAGCAGTGATGGCTGTAAAGGCCAGAGCCAGGTCATGGATAGCTCTGAATGTCAGGCAGCACTTTCTGGCAGCCATCACGCTTAGCTGTCCATACAGGGCCCTCGTTGCTGCAGAATTTTCTGAGAGGGGACAACCCACCCCCACTCCTCCCCAACCCACCCCCACTCCTCCCCACCCCCACTGCGTGTTTGCTCTAGAACACAAGAACCGCCCCCAAAGACTGCAGTCCTAGATTTTACCTTGCTCCTTGGAGGATCTTCCACAGACCTCAAAGCATAAGCCCAGAGATCCCAGTACCCAGTAGGAACTGTGGAAAATTTCAGGGTTGGTATTTTTATTCATGTCAGAGGGTATTTCCCCCACCCCTACTCTGCAAAAAACAGATAAAAAGTAGGGGACACTTCTCTTCAAAAGTAAGCAGTGTTCAGGGTGTCTCAACTCAGCTATGTATTTGATGTGACTGGAAGCTTGGAACCCTGATCTTCAATAGAACTGTGACCACATGACCTGTTTCTGTAGAACTTTGATCCTATTTGGCACATAGTGGGAACTCATGTTTGTTAGATGATTGATTGACTCATCCATGATAGTCATACCCAAAGTCATTATGTAACTAAGTCTAGAAATAGGAAGCTAACGCCACTTGTTTTTTCTGTGGCGTAATAAAAGATGAGTAAGAACATAAATATTAAGAGGCTCTATTCTTGACCTTGGTTCTAAAAAAAAAAATCTGAGAGTTAAATTTGAGTGCAGAAGCAAACCTCACAGGAGAAGAAAAGATTTTGGTTTCCAGTCTCAGATGTAATGTCTTATAAGAGAGTCTTTTCAGAGCATGTCCAGTGTTTATAGAATGCCATAATCTTTAAAAAAAAAAAAAATTTAAACCACCTGAAATCACTTAATTTACTTTAAAAAATTAGGCATTTCAAATGAAGTCATATTTTTTATTTGGCTCTGTGACTATGAAATGAGTTTTCCATTTTTAGGAAGTATGTGGGATCCAGAGAACGTCATAATTGTTAGATGTGGCTTCAGCTTGTAATTTTCAAAAGGGAACTTTAATGGGGCATAAATTCAAGCGCTCCCACAGAATTAAATAAAACTTCTTTGGAAAGTTATACTGGAGTGAGTCCTGGGAGAAAGACATGCCATGTATCTGACAAACTACCCCGCCTGGTAATTAAAGATGATGATAAGCTTTCAAGGGAGACCTCCTCTGGGAAGGTGATAGCTCCCATCAGGTCTTCAGGGATAGAAGGTGCTGGAGGAATGAAATTGAGTCAAAGCAAGCATGTCATTCATAGTAAGGAAGCAGAGCTGGTAATGGGCCATCCATGACCCAGTCGTGTTAACCTCCAGGGGTACAGTGGTGCCATTGCATGTCCACCTGTCCCATTTCTTCTAATTCTTCTCTTCCTCCTTCACTTCCTACTTCAGTGTCCTAAGTTCTAACACATACTTGTGCTCCATCTCCAGCAAATTTTGGTGGTCTTTGTTTCTTTCTATAACCGTGAGAGTCAGTCTTGCCTCTTCAGCGGTAACACTTACTGTGTTTCTGTGTTGTCCACAGGTCTGGCGTCATCTGGGTTGTGCTGTTCAGCACTTCCTCTCCGTGTCTTAAAGTGGAAAACTAAGTGATAAGGCCAAATAGAAAATCCTCAATGGAGGAGTAATCCGTGTAACCCTGTTATCCTTTGTATTTCAGGTGGCTCTTCAGAATTCTGCTCCAGTCTTTGTGCATTTTTGTAAAGATTGTTTCTTAAAGTTTTGTTTAAAAAAACACTCTGCCACTTATTTCACCACAATAGGAGAAGCTATTCCCTTCCCAATAGGAATCTCCCAAGAGAAAGCAGGCATAGTTCCAAGCAGAAGAGGGAGGCAGCCACTTGTGTCCCTCAGAATTGTTGCAGGTGACCCCGAACTGGGGGAGCATGCCCAGCTCACTGAATGGTGATATTTTCACTTTTTAAAATTGTGCGAGGTGCTCTCAAATCATATTGACCAGACAGTCCTTCTCAAGCTGATTATCCTTTTGGTTCATATGTTTACTCTAAACATATCCTCTGCTTTGTAACATTATGGACCTCTATCCATAATCTTAATTTTCTGGGTAGTGGTTGATCCATCAAAAATAATTCCCAGATACACTCAACAGGTGACAGTCTTAAAGAGCTGTCTTTCCCACCCCATCCCCCAACCCCTCTAGAAGATGCCATTTTGGAGAGCGATAATGGAAGACTTTATATTTCATAAAATTCTATAGTAGAGTGTTTGGAGTCCCAGACTGGCCTGGTATAAACAGTGAATTACAAGTCATTATCAAAACTGCAGGATCACGACTCTTCTAAAACCATTTGTGCATCAGTAGCCAACCTGGGGACTCCAGAACCCAGGGATTAATATTCTCCTTTATCTTCAGGAACAGAAAAAAAAAGTATATTCACTCATGCTTCATTGTTGACATTACAGCAATTCCTGAGGTTGATGAAAAGAAAATCATAAAAGGAACTAGATTGTGAGCCACTGGTTTAAACCAAGTATTACTGCCATATTGATGAAGGATTTGTTAACCATGGTGATAGAGATGCCCCATAGCCCCCAAGAAACTAGGTGCAGAGATTTGCTATAAGATGGATTGGTAGCATATTCATTATATAAGGCTGAAAGTCCATCATAAATAAAGCTCCTGTAGTGGAACATTCTGTGTTGGTTGGTGTTTGGGAAAAATAACACTTGCAGGGTGAATTTAATGCCACATTTGAATGGACCTAGTCCACTAGATGCTTGAAAAAAAAATGGACTGAGCTATACAGAAGTGAGTTGGAGTATCTGAATCTGTCTCAGGCTGAACAATTGGCGAGACAATGGGAGGAAATGCCAAGTATCCCAGGAGTCTTCAATTCCCCTTCTCGGTGGAACTTAACTTGTAGCAGGGAGAGAAGTGATCTGCCTCCCTGTGTGATAGGTAATTAGAGGCATATAACATCACGTTAAGAGCCGTGGATATGAGGGACCCCTGGGTGGTTCAGTTGGGTAAGCATCCAACTCTTGAACTCAGCTCAGGTCTTGACTTCAAGGACATGAGTTCAAGCCCAAGTTGGGTGCCATGCTGGGCGTGGATCCTGCTTTACCAAAAAGAAAGAAAGAAAAGGAGCCATGGATATGAATCCTCCTCACTCTACTGCATAGTAGCTTCATACCTTTGGCAAAATACTTCACGTCCCTGAGTCAATTCCTGTGGGAGCTTCTTCATTGCGTTGTTGTACTGTACAAAGTACTTGGCACTCTTCCCTGGCACTTGGTAAAAGTTCAATAAATAGTAGCCATAACTTAATATGGGACAGACTCCAATTTAGGGTCAGATGGAAAAAGATTTTTGGGAGGCTTTTCCCTCAGTCCTTTTCTTAATGAGGGTATAAGGCCTCTTCAAAGAGTCGAGGAGACCAATGGAAACAGGCACATCTCCCTCCACAGCCCAGAACCCAGGCAGGGGCCATTTGTCCCCATCTTCCAAAAGCACGTGTGATGGTTTAATTTTGGTGGTCTGTGAGATATTACAAAAACTCTATTGGATTTAAAAATAACAAAGTATTCTTTTCATGTGACTTTTAAAATATCCATTTGATAAGCTAAGAGTTCTGTAATAGCTAGCTGGATTTGTACTCATCGAAGAGGTGCAGAAATGTTCAGTGTCCTGGACCCCAATAATGTATAATCCTTAAATTGGGGATTTTGAGGAACGATAGAGTACCCGTGGAAAAGCACATCTGGCTCTAAGGCTTCAGACCCGTGTCAAGAAACTGGAATTCCCAGACAAGCCTGTATAGAAATACTAAGGCTGAGAAGTTACCTCGGCAAATTCTGTTCCTCAGCATGGCTAGGCTAGGTCATGGTGTGACCAGGTGTCACCACCTGGAGGGGTCCACCCTACAGAATTCGGGACCTCACATGACTACCAAAGTTAGGAAAAAGCTACATAAAGATGTTTGTTTGTAAAAAACTAAGAGAAGTGGCTGTGAGAACCGCTTGGACTCGGAATTTTAATTTTATTTTGTCTTTGGGCTTTTGCCCTGTATCAAATGTTAACATTAGAAAAGGAATTAAAGGACAGATTTTCTTAAATAAATCTGACATATTAATATTCAGGTTTAGGTACTAAAAAGGTTACTCAGGAAGTGACTTTATTTTTTCAAAGTAATTGCTCTACAAAAAGATTCACTCAGGATTCCACTAATTAATGAGGTCTCCTAAGGCATTTGACATTTAATTAATTTTAATTACGACTTTTGAGGAGTACTCTGAAAGCAAGCCATACCTATGTTCCCATTTGTTAATTGAAATAACTAAATTATTATTGTGTTTTGGTAATTTTGAAACTAATTGCCTCGGTTTCATGTAGGTTATTTGTTTTTAAATGAAACCGAGAAATGTTTTTTCTAAACAAGAAATGTTTTTTCTCCAGTGTCATTTGAGAGTCTCAGTGATTAGAATGTTAATAATGATAATATTCTGTGGATAGCTGTTGTTTCAGATCTGCACTCTTGGGTACCATTTGCACAAAATCACATTAATGTGAAGGTTATATACTATTTAAATATATCTATCATGTATTATACTCCTTGCTCAGAGAAGGGCTTTATTCTCTGCCCCGATAGTATATTCCTTCTTCTGAGCCCATAGAAGCACCCTAGAATTTAAACAAGTATTCTTTTCAGAACCACTTGCCCTTCTAGCCTCCCAGTGAGTGGCCTCTGCTTTGCCTCCCTCGCCCGAGGCTTAGAGATTGGAGGTCATTTCAAACCCAGGTCTGTCTTTAGGTCCTATCGTCAGTATATAAAACTGGAAAAAACAACAACAAAAAAAAAGTATTCATCTAAGAATCAGGATTTTGACTGTAAATCACATCTGCCCTTGTGTAATTAATCACATAGTTTCATTTATTGCTATTTTGTCATTATAAACTTTAATTTCTGTTTGGCTGAAAATATCCTGATGGGTATGTGACAGGGTTATGAACTCTTTGTATAAAAGCCTCTTTATAAATAAGATTTCTTAAGGCTGTAATGATTTTGTTATCTGGGAGAGGGAGTGTGGGAAGCAATGTAAAATACAGGGCAGAGGGCATGCAGTGAAGGCAAAGTTGCAAAGTTCAAGGAAGCGTGGTTACAAAACTCCTTTCTTTCAATTGCTTGACATTATCCTGAAGTTGGCTTTTTAGAGAAGAAAACTCACAGTACAGGTGAGTCCAATTGTAGATAAACCCACTAACAGTAGCTATATATTTTCTGAATCATTGTCGACAATGAAAGAAAATGATTCTTACCCCGCCTAAGTATACCAAAATCTCTTTGGTGACTGCCCACAATTCCAAGCAGCTGATCTTTGAGACAGAAGATTTTTACCCACAGGCATGTGATGATACATTTTAAGCCAAAGACTAGGGAAGTGTATGGCTTTGTCAGCAGGTGTCTCCAGATCCATTGCCATCTATTTAAAAACTGAGTACACTGTGATAAAATTGATTTTTTTTCCTCCCAAAAAACACGGCTACACAAAAAGTGTCACAGTAAAGTGTTCCATTTACTTTTCTTAAGCAGTCCCTTTGGTCCAGTTAGTGAAAGAATATAAAAAGTGTTATTTCTTCCATAGA
Organism: Canis aureus; assembly: GCF_053574225.1. Taxonomy (NCBI): domain Eukaryota; kingdom Metazoa; phylum Chordata; class Mammalia; order Carnivora; family Canidae; genus Canis; species Canis aureus. The sequence continues at coordinate 23,675,366 of NC_135616.1, read as the reverse complement.
AGACAAGTAGAGAGTTCCAAGAAATGAAAACTTTCCAAGAAATACCATGCCAACCCTCCCTCCCATTCCTACCCTGCGCTGTTTCATAAACACTTGGTGTGCCCTTGGTTTCTTGTATTCTTTGAATCCCTAAGAAGTGTCAGAGAAAGTTAATGTCACAGGAGAAAGAAATTTGATCATAGATAATGTATATAAAATGCTCCAGTTGTATGTAGCATTTGAATTTTGTCCTCTAAACAAGTATGTGTAACCTTGTTTTCCAGCCATGCAATAATGAACTTTGTACTCTGAACAAATTCTCACGCATTACTTTTTAACATGTGGCTATTTAGGGAGAAGACCTTCTTGTCCATTTTTCACGGATTATTGGTCCTTTACACTGTGCTCAGTCCCACCCCAGCCAAACAGAGTTAGAGCTGAAGGGAGTGAGAGGGGAAAGGAGACTTAAGTGCTGTTCCTGGAGTCAGGAAAGCAAGTTATACCTTGTGGGCAGTATTCTGAAAATAAATAAAACAATCCATTCTATGATGTGTTGGATTTTGACCAAAGATTGCGGTTGGGTTTTGACTTTGTTGACCACCTTCACTTAGAAACACGAAGCTTTCCAAAGTCATTCATTGTGTTGGGTGTGTGCTCCATCTATGTGCTAGCTGTTAGACAATAACTGACCACTAATTTCTTTTCTAGCTTCACAGTGGCCAGTGATGGAGTGGCCAAGGCAGAAAGCAATAGAAAAACATCTGTTCTCTTCTCCATCTTCTTAAATGAAAGGAATGCGCAGGTCCTGGGAGTCAGTAAGCACCCGGCCATCAGGTTGCGAATATGCGTGTACATGTCTGGGCACATTTTTAAAATTTCTTCCAAGCTTAGGAGGAAAAAAAAAACATGCCTTCTTCAATCCACTCTCCCTTTCTATTAACTGCCCCTTCCCTTCCCTTCTAGTCAGTATCTGTGAAAAGAGTGGTCCACCCTCCTAACCCCACCCTCACCTCTTTGTTCTACCTTTGACTCACTAGAATCTGTCTTCCAAGATTTTTTTTTCATTCTGATTTCTTTTGTTGAGATTCCCAATGACCTGATAACTCTCACCTATCTTCCCAGACCTTTCCTGGCTTCCTGACATCCTACCATCCCTACACTGCCATTCTCCTGCTGTCCTCTACTCCCTGCACTTCTTTGACACCATTCGTGCAGGGTTCTGCTGAGTGGTAAGATATAGTCACTTGTTTTCTCCTTCTTTGTCTCCTCTCCTGCCTATTCCTTAGGGGTTCCGCCTTCTTCACTTCTCATCTGAGGTCCCAGTGCCACCATCATGCAGATTCTGTCGATAGAACATCAGACGCAAACTCAGTATTTTCAAAACTGAACTTGGTTTCTCCCAAACTCTGCTCTTCCTTCTAAGTTTCTGTCTGGTAATGGCACCAGTACTTGCCTCGTGGTTGAAATCCCCAGACCCAAGCATCACTTTGATGGGGGGTTTTTCATGCCTCTGTACCTTTTGCACACTCGTAATCCCTTTTTCCTGAAGATTTTCTCAGTAAGATTTCCTATGACTTTGTTCTTCTCCTGTCACCTTGAATAAATTAATGGTTCTACTAACCTTTGCTCTTACTTCCATTATTACAGGGCCAGTTTATATCTTGATTATATTTTTTGTCTCCCTTCTTCCCAACTAATTCCATGAGCTACTCACTTTTGTATACTCAACACTAGCTCAATGAGCGTGTGATAGGTGCTCAATATATATTTGAACAATCATTAGTAAAATGGAGTCAATGTAGTGTGTAGGAAACAAAAAAGGATGGCCATGTTCTTCAGTCAGTGGAAGTAGACAGTGGCTCCAATCTCAGCTCTTAGCCCCCAGACACCTTTCACAGCTTACCTTGAACCCTGATTATTAAATTAAGTCAGTGTGTTAGATGGCAATCCCTTGAATATACCTTGTAGACTAAAGAAAAGTGACTAGAAAGTGTTCTAGAAAGAGCAGAACTCACCATTTCCACCTTTCCATCAATTAGCTTTATATTTAGCCCTGGGATAGCAATCTGCTGCATGAACACTAAGGAGAGTTGTCTTAGTCTTGAGTAGTGGTATCTTACATTTGATAAGAATTTAATTATTGAAGCTTTTATTAAAGGGCCCTGCTGTGAAGGAGCAAAGATGAGAGAATTGTACTGGAGGTGTAACTGCTGGAAAGAAAAGCTTGCTTGCTTGCTTTTAAATAAAGCATGCAAGTGGGGGGGGGGGGGCGGTGGAGGGGGATGGGCAGAGGGAGAGAGAGAGAATCTCAAGCAGGTTCCCCGTTAAGGGCAGAGCCCACCTCAGGACCCGATCCCTGACCCTGAGATCTCGACCCGAACTGAAATCAAGAGTTGGACGCTCAACCGACTAAGCCCACCCAGGCACCTCAGAAAGAATGGTCTTTAGACCAGAGAATTCATGAAGCAAGGCTCTGGGAACAGCAGAGTCAGCTCTCCCAGCTACCACCTGAGTCCACATCCTGTTTATTGACCAGGAGCTTCTCCACAAACACCCAAACTACTCATAACCAGAAATTATCAGCCAGTCACAGAAGTCATGCCTAATCTGCGACCCACAGTAACACCTGCCCCAAAACAACACCAGCCCCTCACTTAGGACCAGTCCAACACTGAAGGTTTACTGCTGATAATTCAGGTACCTCACCCTCCCTGAGCTGCATTGAAGAGGAAGAGAAGGACTCTAGTCTGCCAGCCATGGTGTACTCTATAATATCCTCATTCAGAATAGTAATTATGTGGGGGGGGGTGGTTGACATTTCCCAACTTAGAAATACCGTCCTTGTCATTTTCACACTCCAGCTATGTCAGGGTGGTGGTGGTAGAGTTGATGGTGGTTATATGTGCCACGTCTGCTGGTGCATTTTTCTCTAGATTGACACTAATATGAGGACACAAAAAAATTAATATGCAGCCCAAATGGCTTATCCATAACAATTTCCACATAAACATATAAAAGGCATTCTTATGTATTTTAAAATAAAAGTGCCTTTCTGTTGTATTTTTCTGTGATATCTCCTAACCTCTACCTAGCATTCTGTGGGACATACTTGCACCAAAGATGATAAATCCCCAAATTCTGGCATCCACAGGGCACCAATAACAATGATGGCAGTCCCTACCATTTTCCCCTTCAGGCTAATTGACTATTCATGGAAAGTAAGTAAATATAAACCGTGTGAAGCTGAGTTCAGAGCAGTGACATGCACTGGTGGCCACGTGCAGTGGTCCCAGGGCGAGCATGTAATGTTTGGGACTGGGGCTTAGGAAGTGGCATTTAGGAAGAGACAGTAAGAACCAGAGCAGGGAGGAGCAGACAAGGACAGGTGGGTTTGGGTGACACGGAATCTGCCTCTTGGGATGGGCCTGTGTGTTCACAGACAGGAGTGGTGGGAGAAATAACTGGAAAGATGGACTAAGATGGGATAATTTCTTGCGGCTACTAGAAATAGCTGCAAAGACTGTAGAAGGCTTCAGCGGGAAGCAGGAGAGGCTGGACTTTATCCAGCAATCAGAGGGCGCCACTGGAGATGGGAAGTAACATGATGAAAGCCACATGCTGAGACTTTTAGAAGGAATCTGTTGAAAATGTAGTGCTTACAAGTGAAATGGAATATAAGGGAGACTGGAAATAGAGTGACTGGCCATCAAGTCTTGGAAATTGCCTTATATTGTCAGATAAAATTCATTTCAAATATAACTACACTCCTCTTGGATATACATGTCCCATGTTGAATCCAATCAAAAAGCAAAGAAAAGTCGAACAATTACTATTATAAGGGTGTAGGAGGTAGAAAGTAAGATGGCACAATAAACTCTCCCTGTCACTTCTAGATCCCAAAGTGTATATATTTCACCAAAGCATATAGTTTTTCCCATAAACTGCATGTGAGTTCTTTGGAGAATCTGCAGCAACGAGCTGAGGGGCGCCCGGCTGGCTCAGTCAATAGAGCATGCACCTCATGATCTCAGGGTTGTGAGTTCAAGCCCCACGTTGGGTGTAGTGATTACTTTTTTAAAAATAAAATATTTTTTAAAAGAAAGAAAGTAAAGGACGTAACAAGTTGAAAGTAACATATTGAGAACAGGTAGTCTGCTGTGCTCGGCTCCAAGCAGCCCTAACACACCTGCTTGGGGGAGCACAAGCCATTCCTTTTATACCTCCACAAAATTACACCTGAATTCTTCTCGTGGACCAGGTACTTTAAAAGTCATTTTTTGGTTTTTGTTTTCAACTACCTTTCCTCCAAAATGGATTTCAAATCAGCCTCGTTCTTTCCCACTGAACTCACAATGACACCCGAACAGCCCTCTCATCACAATGAAAAAGAACCTTCCTCAGGCCTTCTGTTAGCATCTCTTCACTGAGTACACCCCATCTCCTAGGAACAAGAACCACACACACACACGCACACACATATAACACAAGCTCATGCTCACGCATTTGCACACTTACTCCTTTCATGAGTCGTGTGGCCACCCCAAACACTTTATGTATGTATCTCAGACACAGTTTGGAGTTTAGCTATAAATGCTCTAGTTAGCCTCAGCTCACCTCCTGGGGCCCTGTACCCTACAATACTTCTTTTTGCCACTTCCTCTGCACTCCTCTCATGTGGAAAACCTGTTGGAGAGCTGTTTAGGACTGCCCAGTTATGGAAGTAGGTGCCAGAACCAGCTCTAACTGATCTTGAGTGCCTGGGGTTAGTTATAAGAACAAGAAGCTACTTCCCATAGGTCAAATTCAAGTACAGGTGGCTGCTTTTCTGCGTTCTAAGGCCTAATGTCAGTTCTTTTAAATTAGGATGTGTATTGTCATTGACGTCTCCACATATCATAATTGACATCTAGGTAAGTGAGCCCTAATGAAACGTCACAGTTAATGACTACTTCCAGAACTTAGGGATTTCTAAATCAAATTCAGCATTAACCATGTTTTCCCTGTCCTCTTCTCTAACCCAGTAGTGAAAAGGGACTGTTCATTTTAAAAATTAAAAAGTTATACAACAGGCTTCTTGCCTTATGTTTTCCATGGTTCCTGTTACCATAAACAGAATCAGGCCCGTGCATAATAAAGTGGCCCCCATCCATCCTAGATTCTTTTTTTTTTTTTTTTTTCCATCCTAGATTCTATAGATATTCCCTCAGGAAGAAAAGAAACATAGTTGGCTACTGTACAGATCACTAACAAAAGGGAAGCTGACTCACTATTTTGGTTACTTATTTTGTAACCAGTATATACTCCAGAAAGCCAGCCAGTGGGGGTGACCAGGCCAGAGCTTTTCGGGGTCCTAACTGGTTATCAGCTCCTTAAGAAAAGAAGACCCCCCCCCCCCGCAGTGGTGCAGGAGTCCCTGTGGCCCAGCTGAATGATCCTCCTCTCTCTCTCTTCCTTATCCAAACCCATGTCCTCCCAGATTTTTCTTTTTTTTTTTTTTAATTTATTTTTTAATTTTATTTATTTATCCATGAGAGACACAGAGAGAGACAGAGGCAGAGGCAGAGGGAGAAGCAGGCTCCCTCCAGGGAGCCCGATGTGGGACTCTATCCCAGGACCCCAGGATCATGCCCTGGGCTGAAGGCAGACTCTGAACCACTGAGCCACCCAGGCATCCCCCAGATTTTCTTGCTGTAGTCATCTACTACTTCCTTTTTAAAAGCTCAAAAGGAGAAAGCTTACAGCTATTGGAGAAGAAAATCTGCTCAGAATACTTTGGTTTAGCCTTAAGAGCTTTTCCAAATGAAACACTATTGCCTGTGGATCCCAGTAACCGGTCTGTGGGTCTGTGGATCCTCTGGGTGGGAGCAATGATCCTCGGTGCTAAGAAGAAATGCAACAGATGAGACTTTTTAAATTGCTTCCATCATCTCACTTAGAGTTGAGGTTTGCATGGTCATGTGACTTTTCCTGACATCTGGTTTTTTCTGGCAAATGACTTGGATCTGAGAAGCCAGTTAGAGGCCCAGTGTGCCATGTAGGTGGTAGAGGATGCAATGTCACGTGAACCTATTTTATTGGCTCTTAAGCAAACCCAATACCAAAGCTAATGGAAGCTGGCTGTTTCATTGTCTTCATTACCCCAGAGCTGCTGGGTCAGAAGGAAGTTGAAGGCAAAGGTGAGAAAAGTGTTGGGAACATGGCCTAAAAGCAGGCAAGGACCTTTTTGATGACATCCAAATTGGCTATTTTTACCTGTGTGGTTTAGAGTAGACTAGCAGAACCAGGTATAAACTGCCCCCTGCTGCCTGACGTGGAGAAGTACATTTTGAAATGTCCACTTCATTAAAAAGAATCCTATTCTTGAATGCCTCTGTGAATGGAGGACAAACGGGATGGGTACCAGCCCACAGACTCATGCAAGCCATGGACATCACAGGTCCCCTGATCCTCTCCAAGGTGAAGCTGAAGGAAGTTAGACTCTGCTCTCATGAAAAGTACTGCGTTTGGGGCCTGCAGCCTCGCTCCACAGAGTGTGGCCTGTAGTCCAGCAACATCGGTGGCACCTGCGAGCTTGTTAGAAATGCAGGTTCTGCTCCCCCCTCCCCACCCTAGTTCTACCGAGTCAGACTTGCACGTCGACAGGATACACACTTCTGAGTGAGAATCCCTGCGTGTAACTCCAGAAGGTGCTTCAACCCTGGAGGAGAGCCTCCAGTCCCTAAGGTTTGAATCAAACCGAGTTCAGTTTGAACAGGGAATAAACAATCCAGCAGAAGAGTCAGATCCTCTGGATCCTCTGTTTAGACTGCGAGTGCCTTACGCCCTTATTCTCTTAATCCTTCCCGTCCTAGGCAGCTCGCACCTCGCTAGCCCTCTAACTTGCTGTAGCTCATGTTACTGGCGGTCGGTTGGCGGCAGCGGGCATCTGCCAAGCGGTCTCCCTGAAAATCTGTCTGTCCTGGCGAGTAGTCGAGCCTGCTGTCCGGCAGCATCTGTCTGTCTGTCCTCCTGGTTCGCTGCCGTCTTCTCCCTCCGCCCCTGTGGTGGCTGTTTAGGGGGAGCCCCCCGACCCTGCAGATCCCCCCTCCCGGCGGCATTGTCAGTGTGTTGCTAACCCAGAGTGTTCTTTTCCGCGCCAGGTCAGGGAAGAGTGCCGGCTCCTGAACGCCCCTCCTGTTCCACCCCGAAGCGCAAAGCCTTTGTCCACAAGCCCCTCGGTCCCTCCTCGCACAGCCAAGCCAGCGCGGCCGCAGACTCGCTCTCCCAGCCCCACCTTGTCCTACTATTCTTCAGGGCTGCACGACATGTAAGTCTTAACGCCAGGGCCCCCTCGGCCCGGTCACCTCGGCCGCCAGCTCACCCCTTGCCAACGGGTTCAGGGTAGCCGTCGCCTAGGCAGGAGGCGGGAGAGGAGATGTGCCCTAGAAGCAAAAGAACGTCCCCGGAAAAGCAGGACGGGGCCCCTGTTGGTTTCAAGTTCGGGGGGAAGAGCCAGGACCCTAGGAAGACCAGCAACCGCAGCCTGTGGGAGAGGCTCCCGGACCAGCGAGAAAGGCCCACTGGACTCTCGTAGGAGCGAGCCACGGAGGGCCACCCGCATCTAGTTCTTTCCACCCCGACCTCAGCAGAGAGATACCACCTTCAGCCAGGGCCTAGGGTTGGAAAGGTCCTGTCGGCTCTGCTCCACCCCGTAGGGAATCGCTTCTTGACCACGGCGGTCTGGTAGCCGTTCGCTTCTGTCTGGATCCTTCCAGTGCTGTGAGCTCCATCTTTCACAGTGCAGCTCATTCTATCATTGGCAAACGCCACTGATTTTTTTTTTTTTGGTTGTTTTTTGTTTTTTGGTGTATCTGTCTCCATGTAACTTTCCACTGTTTCTTATATCTAGAGAAACAAAAAATAGATCCTCCCTGCTTCTCTTTGTCAGCCTATGAAAAATTTGAAGTCAGCTAAGATGTGAGTCTTCTCTTCTCCAAAGAGACTGCCTCAGCTGTGCCAGCTGTTTCTCCTGGCATCGCTGCCTGATCCCTCATCAGCCTGGTCTCCCACCTCTGAGCACACTCTGGCTTCACCATCACTCTTAACATAGTCCCCTTCCCCCCCAACCCCCAGCCTCCGGCTGAATGCACTGCTCTGCCTATGGTCTTCACCATTTAAAATAGCTCTCTTTTACGCATATCTTGTGTTCTCTGGACATTTAAATCCTCATGTTAGTTTTACTCAGTTGTATAGAAACCAAGGCAAGCATCCTGTCTGAAGCATTTCTTAGCACCTCAGACTTTTGGATGGAACGAGTCATAGGTGGTGGTACTGTGGTCTTGTCACATAGCATAAGGATGACAGGCATGAGGCACCACCCCTTGGCAGCTCTTGAGCCACCCTTTCCCACTGCAGACGCTACTTATCATTCACACTACCTGGGGGTAAGGACCCTAGACATGGCTTAAGAATTTTTCTCATCGTAAAGATCCAGGCACCCACTGACAGTGATTTTCTTATCCATTAAAAAAAAAATGATATATTTGCCACCTCTCCTAGAATATTTTAAATCGTTATAATTCATATCTGTCATTACCAATGTATTTTAGTAACTTAAAGATTTTTTTTAAAAAAAACCAGTGGAGTTAACAGGTATTTTATGGAATTCACGATAAGAAATACTGCCTTTTTCTTCCTAACCATCTTTTTCTACTCAGAAGTGACATCTGTGGAATAAAGAAAGGCTTGATATTTGGCTTTCACTTTTTACTCACCTCCCTCTCTGTGTTTGCTTTTAAGCAGCGTTCCTAAAAGTGACACTAGTCCTTCTGAAAGTGCTCCTGTGTCCTGCTATCCCTGTAACCGAGGGAAAACAGATGCTGTGGACCTGAAGTCCCCGATGGGAAGTCCTTCGGCTGAAACTCTCTCGTCCAGGCTCTCGTGGCCCAACCATTATTCGGGAGCGTCGGAGAGCCAGACCAGGAGCGACTTCCTGCTAGGTCCAAGCAGGAGTTACAGTTACCCCAGACAGAAGACGCCAGGCACACCAAAGAGAAACTGTCCAGTCCCCTTTGATTTGGACGGCCACGAGCTCTCGGCCAGTCCCCCCGGCTCCGCCACTTCGGAATTCGGTGGCAGCGTCTCCGCCTGTCCCAAGTCAGCCAGCTACTCTGTGGAGAGCACAGATGAGAAAACTCTGGCAGCTGACACAACGAAGCAGAGTATTTCGTGCCCTGCCTTACCCCCCAGGGCTCCAAAACCAGTGGAAGAGAAAGCCGCCTCGGACACTTCTCCTTTGCCTCTGAAAATTGATGGTGCTGAGGAAGACCCCAAGTCTGGGTCACCAGACCTCTCTGAGGACCAGTACTTTGTTAAAAAGGGCATGCAGGACATCTTCTCCGTCCCCTACCCTTTCTCATCTCCGCTCCACCTCCAGCTGGCCCCCAGGTCCTGTGGCGATGGCTCCCCATGGCAGCCGCCCGCTGACCTGTCGGGACTCTCCATAGAAGAAGTGTCCAAGTCGTTACGGTTTATTGGTTTGTCTGAAGATGTCATATCGTTCTTCGTTACTGAAAAGATTGATGGGAATTTGCTCGTTCAGCTGACCGAAGAAATCCTCTCCGAGGATTTCAAATTGAGCAAACTGCAGGTGAAGAAAATCATGCAATTCATTAATGGCTGGAGGCCCAAGATATAGCCAAATAACCCCAGCTAGCAGTGAACAAAACTGACAGATTGGTGTGCTAGGAAGGGTGGGCTGGGACACAATTCCATGTTTTTTGCACTAAAAACCTTCTCTGTAAATAGGGATAAGAGAAACTCTTACTATGCAGATAACGTTTTTGAATGGTGAACAGGCTATTTTGTACATCAATAAAAATGCTGTACAGAACACTTAGAGGTGTGCCTTGTACATCACTCAACACTCAACAGCTGCTAAAAGACAAAAGGCATGTTCAGAGAAATAATTCTTACCCAAGTAGGTTTATGTGAGAAGGTATGATATTTATTACAAAATAGCCAAAGCTGAAAACCCTAAGAATCAAAAAAAAAAAAAAAAAACAACAACAACAAAACAAAAAACAAACAAAAAAACTTTTTGAACAACAGTTCTCTCCTTTGGGGGAATCAACTTTAGACAATTAACTATTCTGTGCTCTGTCGTTTGGATTGCTCAGTGCTAATTGTTTTATTCTTGTGCCTGAAAATGTTAGTGATATGAAATGACACTTTACTGTTTGTTATGTGCTTGGTGGGGATCTTTTCATCAAAAGGCATTTTCCATGAGTCATAGGTTGATAGAGGGTATACAAAATAATACAAATCATGACCACAATAATTTGTCTGTAACTGCTGCTAATTTTATTGAGCAGTGGAAAGAAAAAAAAAAAAAGCCCAGAACATCTACATATATGTGTGTATATATATACACAATACAAACATAGGTTTTAAACATAATTATTAGTCTGATATTTTAGATAACATCTGTTCACTTTGAAAGATCCATTGAGGTTTGGGGCCGTTAACTAAGTTGACTCTCTTAGGAGGAGTGAACAGAATGATTCCAAAGATTCTCAACCCTTTCCCTCAAAACTCGGTCTTTACTTGGCCTCATCACTGAAAGCTTGGAAGAAATCAGTAGAGTCTATATTGAAGAATTAAATTTGATTGTAAGCCATGGGCGGTGGTTTGCATATAATACTCTCATGCCGATGTCTGGGGAAAATGATAGTTTCTTGTCAAAGGAGAATTCATCTCCGATTTAAGGGTCTTATTCTCCCGGTGTCTAACAGTGACAGGTCTGAAGGGCTTAGGTATTCTCCACATGCTTGTGCTTCAAGAGAGCTCAGAAATCAGGCTTACGAGCTTCATCTTTTGAGTAATTTTTAAAAGTATCAGTAAATACACTTGGTTAGTTCATAACCTCTTCTTTCCTCTCTTCCAAAGAAAATACATAATTACCGTACTTTTATTCCAAGAATTCCAGGATGTTATTCTGAGCATTTTTGCCAAATGTGATTAAATATTCCAAAATATAATGGCCTCATCATTATTTTTGACTTTTTGAACGAATGTAAATCCTAGAAAAGTTCTAGCATAGTTCTAGAAAACTTCTGAGCAAGTCGTCAGCATAGCCCTACCTCCGCCCGGTCTGATTCTGGATGTGCAGACATCTGTGATAGGTCAGCCAACCAGGTGCCAAGATGACTTGCAGGATTGGCTTCTATCTTATTATCCACTCTTCCCGCTGACCTGAATAAATAACTACAAAGACAAGACCCACGATAATGCAGCATGCGATATGCAATATGACTTTATTTCTTGGCGTTATAGATGTTCTTAATCCATCTCATGGTTTAGAATTGAGGTGAATTGACACCTCTTCTCATTTTCCATCTTAAATCTTCCTTTTAAAAAAATAAGGCATTTTTTTCCCTTCACACATCTCCCAAAATGTAAATATTCTAGGTAAAATGTATCCCATAAGGACAATATCCTATCAAATTTGTCAAACTGGAGCACCCCTTCAGAAATAACTGAAAAATCTATGTAGAACTTTCCAGTACTGCACTCACATGACATGAGACACCCCCCCTCAGTGACTTTCATGTTTAGAAAACATCTTTCTGTGTGAGCAATCACTTCCATAGCAACATTAACCTCTCAGCACTTTCTTTTAAAATAAAAACAGACAGGAGGCAGTTGAGAAGCTGTACGTTTCCTTTAGCAAATCCTTGCTGAGTCTGCTTTTAGGCACCTGACCCTTGGTCACAAGTCTCAAATTCAGGCAGGAGGGATGGAGTGGGTTTGGGTTTACTATGAAGGTTGCCCCACATAAACAGCTGATTCCTTGTATGTTTCTCTTTTCTTTTTGTTTTTTCTTTTGCAAAATCTTGACACAAATAGTTTCTGATTTTTGTCCTGGCGTGTTTATATCCAGTTTGTATTGGTGGCAATGTAGAGACTTCCTGGGGACAGGCACTATATATGGCCTTTGGGTCATGTATTCAAATTTGTTGAGCATCTTTCATTGCCAGGCACTATGCTGGTATGACTCAACAATGCTGGGGGAAAAAAATCCTCTTGGAGCTCATAATGTTTATATTTAAAATCACAGTTGCTGAGACTGCATATGTGTGAGTAAGAGAGACATGAAATCTTCTGGGCAGTTGGATGTATGGAGAGTTAAGTGTGTTGGGTCTTTAAAGAATACAGATGGAGGAAATGGCAGCCTCTATTAAAAGGAGTAAAAAAAAAAATAAACACCACGTGACCGTTAAAACTTGGAATATGTTGGAGGCAGAAAGGATCTCGGACTCCCACTAGCTAAGTGTTCTCTTTTACTGATTGGGAATGTTTTTAACTGTGATAACTATCTTCTGGCATCTCTAACAGCACCGATAAGTGTAGTTGCCGTTGCTGAGCTGAACACTTGTCTGTAGAGGACCTTGGCACCCTCACTAGACAAAGCAGGCGTCGCCAGAGGGAATCATGGCAAGAAACACGGTGTGAGGGGTAGGGAGGAACCGGCCTTCTTCCCAGAGCTGCAGTGTCGCGGTGGGAAACGACCTGTAGAGATCCCCAGATGCAGAACCTGTTCTAGCCAACCAGGCCAAGACCGAGCACGTCTTCTGGCAGGTGCCCTGCAGTGACCATGGGCTTGGGGGAAAGTGTCTGTCTAAACAGGACCCTTCTTGGGGTTTAAATTCATGGCCCCATCGGAAAAGAAAATCAGCAATAAGCCAAATCAAGCAGCTAAAGTGTAAAATACGGACCTGACTCACGCTGGAAGGGAGAGCTCACACACTCCCAGACTGATTCTTTCTCGGAATCTTGTAAGTGCCGGCACGTTCTCCTTGAAGTTGAGCTGCTCAACTTTATGAACTGTGAAATTTACATTTATACTCTTTCAACCCACATATACCATTCAAGTTTATGAAGTTGCAGCAAGCTGCCCATTCAACTAAATTGCTGTGTTTATTCTTGTCTCTTGTAGAAATAAAACAATCTTACGGGAAACTGTTATGACAATCCATTCCAAATGTTTTCAGACACATGCATAAACACCCTCTGCTCACATTCCAGAACCACCTGCACATCATCCATACAGCTCCTTGGGAAGTTCAGGGGGTGGGTGTGGATGGATAGAGGGTCCTTCATTTTCCAAACACTTTGTGTAACAAGTCACTACTCACCATGCCTAGAGGGTATAAAATCAACATTTTGAATGACAAACTGGAAAACAAAATAGTTCTCCAAAGCACCTCGTGAACCATTCAAAGGAAATTTCAACATCAGTCCCCCAGAAAAGTTAAATCTGCTGTTGGACACACGGGACTTACAGAAGCTATGACTGTTCTGTCAATTACCACTCTTTTCCTAGTAATATAAAGGCAATGGGCTGCTAGGGCAAGAAAAGTAAAATGCCCAGAGTGCAAATGATGGAAAGTAGGATTTTTGTGCTGTGGGGTTGTAATATTGTGGAATTCTCATGGCCACTTCTTGTCAAGTCACATTGCAGTTTAGTCTTTAAAACTTGGTGTTTTAAAAAATTTATCTCATTGTGAAAACCAGAAACAAGGGGTAAACGTGATTTTACTTAAAACTGTGTACAAATACCTTCTGTAATTTTGCTGCTCTGTCTAATTTTTAGGCTATGAATTTTGTAATGAGCTTATCAGATTACAAATTTCTTTTGTTTACAATCTCATGTAGTAGGGCTCAGATAATTTCTTAGCTATCAACCTCGTCTCCCATTTTCATATTAAGTTCCGTTTAAAATATTGTTTAAGCTCAGCCTAAAAATCGAACTCAATTAAAAATCGGGGGAGTTTTCCTTGATTTAAATGGAAATGATATATTCTTTTCAAAGAATTTTGTAACCATCTTTATAGTTTCTTTGCTTAGAAAACTGGGGGTGTTTGTTAACTGCCAGTTAACAGTTGCATTACTTTCCAGAGCATTACCTAATGGGCCCAATGTGTACCTCAAGATAAACATGGTATGTTATGTCTAAAAAAATTCATTGTTGATTTAAATGGTTCCGAAATGTCTATAAATAAAGAAAATTTAAAAGTTACTCCTCTTGCAGTTCCTCAGTGAGTCGACCTAGTACATAATTTTCTAGCACTCTCTTCCCCATCTTCATGAAGGAGATGAGAACACATCTGAAGGGATTCTTAATGCCATAAGCCCATTCAGTACTAAGAGATTGAAGGCAATGGCTGTTGTACAGAGGAGAAGCTGGAAACCAGGTCACCTGATGGCATTTAAAGAAAATGCAAAAAAAAAAAAAAAGAAAAAGAAAATGCAGTACCTGTGTGGACAGGAGTTAAAAGACAAATACAGATGAACTGGTGAGCTTTAAAAAAAAAAAAAAAGCCATGTTTGTGTGGGGAAAAAAAATAATATGCATTCCTATCTTTTTAGCTTATACTCGGCTGAATTTATATAATTACAACCAGCATGAGCAGTGAGAGAAATGGCTAGGGGTACTAGAGAAAGTCCTGAGTATTCAGCTTGCTGTGACATCCACCAGTGAGTTATACAGAGAAGCTGGTGAATGGCAAGTGGAGGTTGCTTCAGAGAGCTTCTGTTTTACTCAAAATAGCATGACCTTCAAATCATTTTATTGAGAGGCTTTGGGAAGGGTCGAGGGGCTAAGAGGACAAAAGGAACCCACATCCTGGGCCTGACAGGTCTTCTCCAGCTTCACAGCCCCTGCAAAGTCTTCCTGACTTCGTTTCCCAGACAAAAACCTTCTCAAATCATCTTATATTTAAGCCTTCAAGCCTCTATCCTATTTCACAGAGACAAAACTTGTGACTATATCCAAGGTGGCCATTTTCCTGGATTTCAGGGACATGCACTGGAAGACCCTATAGGATGGGGTTGGCTAAAACACAAAGATCTATCTCAATGTCCTAGGAGTACTTACATCAGATACACACTAGGACATATGACTCTCTGCAAACTGCACATAGCAAAGTAAATTGGAGTTTAGAATTAAGTTGTGTTAGAGTCAAATATCCTGAGGTTAGAAAAAACCAAATCCTAGGAAAGAATGATTAGGTCCTGGATAAATTCTCATTACATCGAAATGAATGTTCCCTTAAGAAGCCCCCTCCAGCTCATCCTTGCTTAGCTGACTCATTTACTTCCTACCAGTACCATCCCCCAAAGCCCATTAGGTTTCAATCTGTGCTGACATAGCTTCCTGTGCTTGTCTCTGCCCCTTTGTAAGCTGTAAGCTCTTCTATCAGGGCTTGTCTCCATTGTTGTGTCTTCAAAAGTAGATGCTACTTGGGGTTCTATTGAGTGACACCATGAATACCATCACATTCCTGCTGGCAGCCAGGCTTTGTGCCACCATGATCAAGATAACAATAAAGTAATAAAAAAAAAAAAAAGAGAAAAAAAATGACACAAATGAAACTTGTATTGATCATAAGACTTCTGAGTAGACTTTTTAAAGGAGAGCAAGATACGAAGTTGTTTAGAGGTCCCAGATAGAGTTTGCATCATTTGCCAATGAATTAGTTTTTTTCTAACAGTTTAATCAAGCCAATGACTTCAATCTTTTAATGAATATAAAATGAACTAAAAAAGATCGATGTGCGCCCATAGATTGAGTCAAATATTGGTTCTAAAAGACACAGGCAATTGAGTAGGAGATATGGTACAGTGACCTAGACCTAAGCTACAGTTGACCTTAGGACTCAGTCAGTAATGGATGAAAATAAGAAAGAGTCAGGTGCCTGGCTGGCTCAGTCAGTGGAGTGTTTGACTCTTGATCTCGGTGTTATAGGTTCAAGTCCCACATTGGGTGTAGAAATTACTTAAAGATAGAATCTAAAAAAAAGGAAGGGAGGGAGGGGAAAAAAGGGAGGAAGGAAGAAAACAAGCAATTTCTGTGTGCTCAGAAGCACAGCTGTGCAGGGCATAGAAAATACCATCCATAGGCAGATCACAGTTTAGAGCCAAGGGGAACGTTGAAAGTATTCTGGTCCATCCTCTTTATTTACTAAGTAATCTCTACACCCAATATGGGGCTGAAACTCATGACCTCAAGATCAAGAGTTACAGGCTTTACTGACTGAGCCAGCCAGATGCTCCCAACCTCTTAACTTAGTAGGAATGAAGCACATGGAGGGTAAATGATTTCCTCAAGACCACATATGCTTTGTGACAAAATCAGAACTAGAAATGAAGTCTTGTTTCCCATTCTGTATTCATTCCAACATTGTCTCCCAATTTCCCCGACTTTAAAAAAAAAAAATTTTAAGGGTTTTACTTATTTGAGAGAATGAGTGAAAGAGAACATGGAAAAGAGCAGAGGGAAAGGGAGAAGAGCAGACTCCCTGCAGAGCAGGGAGCCCAATATGGAACTGGAGCCCCATGTGGGGCTCAATCCCAAGAGCCTGAGATCATGACCCAAGCCAAAAGCAGGTGCCCAACCAACTGAGCTACCCAGGCACCTCTCAACTTTTATCTTTTTAAAATAACATTTAATTTTTTCTTAGGGGGCGCCTGGCCTGCTCAGTTGGTAGAGCATACAACTCTTGAACTCAGGGTCATGAGTTTGAGCTCCACGTTGGGCATAAAGATTACTTTTTTAAAAATTAATTTTTTAGTGCATAGAATTTCCTATCCTGGTCCTCCAACTTCTCTGTCTCCTGAGATCTTGAACTGATGCTACCCAGTCAGTGCTACCTGGAAATCAACAGAAACCACTCCTGCTTATAAAATGGAGGCTCTGAACAAGTCTGCTTCTTGATCAAAAGGGATGACTCCATAGAGATAGTGAGACAGGTATAAAATGAAAAAATGTAAACAAACACAAAAAAAAACACAAAAACGCCCAGAAAACAGCAACTTACACATAGTACATACACCTTTCATCCCACTGTATCCAGGCAGCCCAGCCCCTAGGAAGGATTTACAAACTGGGACACCAAGGTGGAGAAGCAACTGTAGTACTAAACATGGCCGCAGGGTGTCGGGCTTTTCCAACCAGCCAGGGACTACATAAGGTTTACTCCATTCAACTCAGATGGAGTACAACTGGGAGGCAAGGATTCCTACAGAGTAAAACTTCAGTCTGGCTCCTCTCCATCTTCCCCTCATTCAGTTTTCCACTTTCCATAGCCAAACACATTGGAATCCTGAAATCATGGAAACAGAAAGAAGTAGCTCCAAAAAGATAAGGAATTTGAAAGTGGAGCACTGTAGTTTTTTCCAAGCCATATGTAGGGAAGGAAAAATTCTTCCTCCACCCTTCAAAATCGTTCAGCTGTACTAAGAATTAAATTTAACAGATTAACAAAGGAAAGAACCAAACTTTTATTATGTGCACATAGAGGACAATAATAAAATTGAGACCTAAAGAAATGACCAAGACTGGCAGTTTTTTATACTTTTTAGACAAAGAGACAATAGATCTGTAAGGAATCAATTAACCTTGGGAGCTTCAATTATTAGGGAATTCTGAACAGAATTTGGACCAGGACAGTAAATTAGTAAAGAGTAACAAAGGCTATTTAAACAACTGGCTCTAAATTTCCCATCTCTGGTGATAAAGGTGTCTCTCGATCTCCTGGCACAGAGAAGATAACTTTTCACATGGAAGACATATTTCTTGCTTTCAGGGGACGGAGGAGGATCTGAGTGTCCTTCTTGCACCATCTGTTTTTTAAATATTTAGAATAATCAGTATGCTAAAATGGCACATTTTGGGGTGGCCCACCCGTGGCTCCTAGACATACATCCACTGGGGAAGGGGAATTTTCAAAGTGCAAAACTGACCTGTCAGATACTTTGCCCCTTCTTGGTTCTGAGTCTCTGGAATTTTGAAAGTAAATGGTTGCTCATGAGTAAAAAAAGCTGTACTTCATTTTTTTTTTTTTTTTTAATTCTGTGGTTGGTCTTGAGCAACAAAATCCTCAACCCAAAACAAAAGTCTATCAAAGCTGACTTCTAAGATAAGATTGGAAAAGTAAATCTCCTACTATCCTCCTTCACCTTAATCAAACCATGAACCTACATATTTGGTTCTGGAAGGAAGAACAAAGAAATGATCAACTTTAATAAAGAACACATCAAACTTCAGCTCTTGCATAAATACGTTTATACTTCATTCTCTGTGCATTTTACTACTTTCAGTAGCGCAGTTTTGACAAGGTAAAGGAAATCTCTCAATTCAACTTTTAAGGAGATGAATTTACAAATTTAGTAAATTCCCAATATTTTAGTTTTGTATCCAAAGAAAACAAAAACACCAATTCAAAAAGGCACATGCACCCCTATGCTTATTGCAGCATTACTCACAATAGCCAAGTTATGGAAGCAGCCCAAGTGTCCATTGATAGATAAACGGATAAAAATAAATGTATAGGGATGTCTGGGTGGCTCAGCGGTTGAGCATCTGCCTTCTGCTCGGGGCGTGATCCTAGAGACCCAGGATTGAGTCCTGCACCGGGCTCCCTGCATGGAGCCTGCTTCTCTCTCTGCCTGTGTTTCTGTCTCTGTCTCTCTCTCTCATGAATAAATAAATAAAAATCTTAAAAAAAAAAGTAAAATAAATGTATAAATACACACACACACACACACACGGGGACTTCAAAGGGGACTTTGAGGGACTTCAAAGACCCTCAAACAGTCATGATTTACTCATATACGTAGAGATCTCCAGAGTAGAAGTTTCTGTTTCTACATTGTACCCTGGATTCTTCCATTTCTGTCTTATTTTGCAACTTGTCCACTCGATTTTATGATAGGTAAATTATATCATTCATACATACACACGTACATAAAGCTTTACCTATTCCTCCATATTTAATTGTGAACCGGGCAGTTTTCTATTACATTCTTTCTTAGGCCCAAGACTGTTTATTTCCTTCCGAGTTTTCCCATGATAAGAACAGCACTTGACTTGTTACCAAGGCTTCAGTGCTACTGTACGCTAGTTATCTGGGGCACATTTTGAAGAAGTGAGATTTCTCTATATTAATTATCTTGGATGATAGAAAGATGTGGAAATCATTTGTGCTGGAAAAAGAAAAAGACAACCTGTAGAGATACCACTATTAGCGTAACATAAAGTACTGGGATCCATGAATTAGTTAATCATTGATAGGTTTTTATTGGACAGTTGCGATAACTCATTTATCTTACATAGGTAACTAACTAAAGAAGAACAGTTTGAAATATAGAATGGGAAAATGAAGTACATGTTCTCCTTATTCAGTTAGCTATTAGGTATATCTCACCAGAATTAATGCTTGATGAAAAAAAATGCCATTATTTAACTCTTGCTGTCATCTTTGAGAGATGTGTTGTTTCTTTATATTATTTGTCTTACCATGTTGCCAGCACTGGCCATTTTTAGAGCATTCACCTTTCATCCATAGGTTTTTGTCTCCTCCTGACTGTCAGGGCTTGATTCTGGTACGGGAGGAGTAACCAGGACAAGTGGGCAGTGGTTGCTGGGGATGAGGATTTGATACCCATGCTCAATTCCAGAAGCCATGTTCCAAGCTGTGGATTATCCCACTAGCAGATTTGTTTATCTCCTCACCTAGCTCAGCTGCTCTTCTCACTGACCACTGCAGGTTCACTGAAATAAAGGACCCCACCTATTCTGTCTTCCTACATTCCGAATTTCTTCTCACATCTCTTTCCCTGGACCTTCTTAGATCTTTACCCAGACTTAACACAAATTTCACATTTCCCTGAATTCCTTTTGTGCCCTCTCATTAGGATGCTTTAAAACACTCCATAACCTGACTTCAAAAACATGTTCTTATCACAGCCAAAGAGCTCCACCAGACAAACAACACTGGGGAGATTGGATGGAGCTCACAGGCAAATGGAAGAACGAAGGACGACTGGTGTGGCATCGTATGGGTTCATTAACTGAAGCAATTTGGGGGAAGCGCCTACCATAATTCCCAAGCAATAAAAATTTAGCTTTTAAATACTTGATGTATGAATGCTAAAGTCAGGTTTGAAATTCCGTTTAGTAATAAAAACTATGCTTATCAGCCAGCTCCTGACCCTTTGGCATGCCCCTGAGAGACATGCCCAGAGTGTTTAGGGGAAGACGTGTCTCATTTGCTCCTAGGTTGACCAACACTCAGTCATTCTCTGATTCTCAGCCCTGACCACTACACTCTTCCCTGCCAAGGCCACAGAATCACTTCCTGCCACTCAACACCACCTGGAGCTCCTGGTCACCACCTCTGGTTGCAGATAGCTGTCACTTGAGACATGCATATAATAGGTGTTTCCTGTCCTCCTCTGTCCTTTCCTGTCCCCGGCAGCATCATAAATGTTCAGTGTACAGGCTACTTCATCAGCATGAATTACAGATGTGCTTTCTTATAATCCCAGGTGTCCAGGAGGTATATACACAAACACATACACCCACACATGCTATAGACAAAGGAGCTCTCAAAGACTCACAGTCTAAATCCATAAGGAAATAGACCCAATAATGACCCACAAAGACCTCTTCATAACTGCACCCTTAGCTATGCAAAGGCCCTACAAAAGCTTTGAAATACCACCCATAGAGGCATGATTATACTCTCACACATGCTTCCATCCTATATCCTGAAGGAGGGTTTATTTTTCTATTTATTTTTATTTATTTTTTTAAAGAAGGCTCCATGCCTAGTGTGGAGCCCAATGCAGGGCTTGAACTCATGACCCTGAGATCATGACCTGAGCTGAGATCAAGAGTCAGACATTTAAACAACTAAAACACCCAGGCGCCCCTCTAGTGAGGATAATTTTTACACCTTGGGAGTCAACCAATCATGAATTTGGATCAGAGCTTTGCTCCTTATTATCAATGTGACTTATTGGCCTCATTTTCTTACCTACAAAATGGGGATGGGGACAGCTATGTCTTAGAGCAGTTATGGAAATTAAATGAGTTGATGTATGCGATACCACTTAGTTCAAAGACTTAATTCTGTTTTGAAATAGAACTAAACTCCTTTAGCAATGAGAAAGAAGGTGATAGGAAAAACATATATTTTTCTTCTGGCCATCCTTTCACTTAGCAAGTGCTTTGACTAGCATATTTTAAATTTTCAGTACAGAGCTGAGTGTGAAAGCTGCTCTAGTGAATAAGACACATTCTCTGTCTACAAGCTGACAGTTTACAGTTAGCACAGTTATAAAATCTTTAATTGAGTACTTAATGTGTTCCATTCATTGGAAATTAGGAAATCACATGCATTAACTCATTTAATTTACACAGAAGCAACAAGAGGCAGCTACTACTATCATTCTCATTTTTATAGATGAGGAAACAGAGTCTAAAAGGGTAACTCATCCAAGACATCCACTACATAGCAAGTCCTGGGCTTAAACCCATGTCTTTCTGACCTGATGCCCACGCTCTTATGGAGGAGATGTATGGAAGGTGCTCTGGGAGCAAATAAGGAAGATCATCAGTGTGTCTTGCCTCAGTGTCTGAGTCATAGAATAAATAAATAGAATATTAGTTTTATGACTAACGGCCATGCTCAAGCTAGAATCTTTACTGGGCCTTCTTCTGCTTGGAATGACGAAACAGGAGTGCAGTGTCCCTCTGTAGACAAGCTGGGCAGGGATGCCCCTCTGTCTGTCCACCAGTCACATGGGCCTCGTCATCCACAGTGAACCTGAGAGGGTTCCCCAGGGGCGTTAGAGACTGCACTTGCTGTCCAGAGCTTGGAACAGAAGTTGTGCCCAGAGCTCCTTCAGCAGTAGCAGTGGGACAGAAATCCTGACTTCTAAGAAGAAAGAAAGCTCAGAAGTGTGAAGAGTAAAACACACATGCCAGCTGACTCTGTCTCTTTTTAATCAGGAAACATTTCCCAGAAGCTCTACTCCATAGATTTCCACTTGGCTAAAACCAGGTCATGGGACCATGCTAACTGCAAGAGTCACATAGATGAGTATTTCTAACCCTGAACTAATTAAGGCTCTCTGAGCAAGGGCGAAGAGCTCAGATGTTGGATAAACAACCTGTGGCATCTGTATAGGCCCTTGTGCAATGCATATTCATTGCCCCAGTGCTGGCTGTAGGAATGCAGGCCATCCTGCTGGAGAGATTTTTGATACATGAGTCAGAAGTTGAGAACAGAGCTCAGCTCTAGAACAAGTTAGACCATTAACTCTCTGGGATCACCTTCCTATTTTCCAATATTTACAATTGTCCCAAACCCAACAAAATTTTTTTTGAACAATGCTGCACATTATATTTCAATTCCTAGAAATGCATAATGCATATTGGCATATTAAAGGCTCTGGGAAATTTCCAATAACAACTTGTTGACTATATTTAACACATTTCTCTAAAATTCTCCAGACCATGCTTTGGAAATGATGGTCTAGGCCAGTACCTTGAGAACATCTAGTTTAATTCTTCTTGGCTATGTGATTCACTTATAATTAAGCTGTTGACAGCATATTTCTTAATACATGGGATTTCCATCCCATAAGGTCGTAAGTCCAATGCCAGTTTCCTGAGCATGCAACCTGTGCAATCGCACAGGGCCTCATGCTTCGAAATGCCCCTCACTCGGACTAATGCTCTCCCATTGATGTCTTGAAATTAATGTTTGAACAAGGGGCTTCTCATTTCATTTTGTACAGAGCTCGGAAAGCTATGTAGCTGATCTCAGGCAAACAGGATAAAAATCATATACATACGATTTGTATTTTTAGCTTTTTCCTATTTTAGAAGAAGCAGCTGCCTGCTAGTGTAAGTACGTTTGCCCTTCTTAGTGACATACATAAACATATGTGAAAATGCTAAAACATTAGAAGAGTTCTCTCATTACTGTTCACACCCTTCCCTGACTCCTGTCAAGGATATGTCAAGTTTATATCAAACATAGTAAAAAAAATAAATTAGACTCATTCTGTTATCATAAATGGATATGAAGATGAACTTAAAACAAATTTTTTTAAAGGTTTAATTTTTATTCATTTATTCATCAGAGACACAGAGAGAGAGAGAAAAACAGAGACATAGGCAGAGGGAGAAGAAGGCTCCATGCAGGGAGCTCGATATGGGACTTGATCCCGGGTCTCTAGGATCACACCCTGGGCTGAAGGCAGCACTAAACCACTGGGCCACCAGGGCTGCCCTAAAACAAACTCTTTTTAACACTAAGACAACTGGGCACAGTCGGTAGATCAAGAGGTAGCATTCGACCTCTTGATCTAGGGGTTGAGAGGTTGTAAAAAAGAGAAATTTCTTTTGAAATCTCTGGATGTTGACAAGAATCATATAATGATATAAAAAGACTTACCTGCAAGTCTAAACAAGAAACAAAAATAATAAAGAAGCTGATTTCTTTAGACTTAGCTCCAGGCAAATCTGCAGTTTTTAATTTATTTTTGTCCTGTTCTTCCACTTCCAGCTTAAAATGTATTTATTCCAACAACCCCTATCACCAGGTCCCCATGAATGGAATGCAATAAGGCATTACAGAGGAGAAAAGTCAGTTGTATCTTCCACAAAGGATAGTTTATGAATCAGTCTGCCCTGCCCCTCTGAATAGGATAATTAACGTCTAACTTTATCTGAATTCAAAAAGCCTAAACAGAGGTCTTGGCAACAGTATTGAAGAAATAAAATCGCCTTTAGGAAGCAAAAGCCTGACTTTCATTTCTTGAAATGAGAAAAGTTAAGCCCAAAGGAAAAACCAAAAAAGCAGCAAGGCTTATATATTAGCAGAAAAGGAAAGGCGATTCTTTGTCATTATTTGTTGTGTAAAATTGGCAAGATAATGACCCAACAGGGATTGACCTTTTCACTGGAAGGAAAGAGGTGGCATTTAGACTTCTTCTGAGTCAGGGACTGGGTCTTCTATGTCTTTACTCCTCCCTACAGCAACCACCACAGCGATTTGTTGGTAGTGGGTGTTTGGTAATATCTGTTGGTTATTTCATGGGTGAGTGGATGGGTGAATACATGAGTTGATTGGTGGTTTTAAATTCAGCAAATTCTTCTTCTCCACTGTTCTAGCAGTTTCTTTCTCCTGGTCTCTGCCCCCTGATGCCTTCCCACAGCCCTGTCCTCAATACCATTTGAATTAGCACACATATCCTCACATTAGTACCATAGGGCCATTCTCTAGAAAGTGAATTGAGACCATGACCAAGTAGGATTTATCCCCGGGACACAAGGCTGGTTCAACACTCGTAAAACAATCAATGTGATTCATCATATCAGCAAGAGAAAAACCAAGAACCATATGATCCTCTCATTAGATGCAGAGAAAGCATTTGACAAAATACAGCATCCATTCCTGATCAAAACTTTTCAGAGCATAGGGAGAGAGGGAACATTCCTCAACATCTTCAAAGCCATCTACAAAAAGACCACAGCAAATATAATTCTCAATGGGGAAGCACTGGGAGCCTTTCCCCTAAGATCAGGAACAAGACAGGGATGTCCACTCTCACCACTGCTATTCAACACAGTACTGGAAGTCCTAGCCTCAGCAATCAGACAACAAAAGGACATTAAGGCATTCAAATTGGCAAAGAAGAAGTCAAACTCTCCCTCTTCGCCGATGACATGATACTCTACATAGAAAACCCAAAAGCCTCCACCCCAAGATTGCTAGAACTCATATAGCAATTCGGTAGCGTGGCAGGATACAAAATCAATGGCCAGAAATCAGTGGCATTTCTATACACTAACAATGAGACTGAAGAAAGAGAAACTAAGGAGTCAATCCCATTTACAATTGCACCCAAAAGCATAAGATACCTAGGAATAAACCTAACCAAAGAGGTTAAGGATCTATACCCTAAAACCTATAGAACACTTCTGAAAGAAATTGAGGAAGACACAAAGAGATGGAAAAATATTCCATGCTCATGGATTGGCAGAATTAATATTGTGAAAATGTCAATGTTACCCAGGGCAATATACACGTTTAATGCAATCCCTATCAAAATACCATGGACTTTCTTCAGAGAGTTAGAACAAATTATTTTAAGATTTGTGTGGAATCAGAAAAGACCCCGAATAGCCAGGGGAATTTTAAAAAAGAAAACCATATCTGGGGGCATCACAATGCCAGATTTCAGGTTGTACTACAAAGCTGTGGTCATCAAGACAGTGTGGTACTGGCACAAAAACAGACACATAGATCAATGGAACAGAATAGAGAACCCAGAAGTGGACCCTCAACTTTATGGTCAACTAATATTCGATAAAGGAGGAAAGACTATCCATTGGAAGAAAGACAGTCTCTTCAATAAATGGTGCTGGGAAAATTGGACATCCACATGCAGAAGAATGAAACTAGACCACTCTCTTGCACCACACAAAGATAAACTCAAAATGGATGAAAGATCTAAATGTGAGACAAGAGTCCATCAAAATCCTAGAGGAGAACACAGGCAACACCCTTCTTGAACTCGGCCGCAGTAACTTCTTGCAAGATACATCCACGAAGGCAAAAGAAACAAAAGCAAAAATGAACTATTGGGACTTCACCAAGATAAGAAGCTTTTGCACAGCAAAGGATACAGTCAACAAAACTAAAAGACAACCTACAGAATGGGAGAAGATATTTGGCAATGACTATCAGATAAAGGGCTAGTTTCCAAGATCTATAAAGAACTTTTTTTTTTTTTTTTTTTATGATAGTCACAGAGAGAGAGAGAGGCAGAGACACAGGCAGAGGGAGAAGCAGGCTCCATGTACTGGGAGCCCGATGTGGGATTCGATCCGGGGTCTCCAGGATCGCACCCTGGGCCAAAGGCAGGCGTCGAACCGCTGTGCCACCCAGGGATCCCTATAAAGAACTTATTAAACTCAACACCAAAGAAACAAACAATCCAATCATGAAATGGGCAAAAGACATGAACAGAAATCTCACAGAGGAAGACATAGACATGGCCAACATGCACATGAGAAAATGCTCTGCATCACTTGCCATCAGGGAAATACAAATCAAAACCACAATGAGAAAAAAAAAAAAAAAAAAAAAAAAAAAAAAAAAAAAAAAAACCACAATGAGATACCACCTCACCCCAGTGAGAATGGGGAAAATTAACAAGGCAGGAAACCACAAATGTTGGAGAGGATGCGGAGAAAAGGGAACCCTCTTACACTGTGTGGGAATGTGCACTGGTGCAGCCACTCTGGAAAACTGTGTGGAGGTTCCTCAAAGAGTTAAAAATAGACCTGCCCTACGACCCAGCAATTGCACTGTTGGGGATTTACCCCAAAGATACAGATGCAATGAAACACCGGGACACCTGCACCCCGATGTTTATAGCGGCAATGGCCACGATAGCCAAACTGTGGAAGGAGCCTCGGTGTCCATCGAAAGATGAATGGATAAAGAAGATGTGGTTTATGTATACAATGGAATATTACTCAGCTATTAGAAACGACAAATACCCACCATTTGCTTCAACGTGGATGGAGCTGAAGGGTATTATGCTGAGTGAAGAAAGTCAGTCGGAGAAGGACAAACATTATATGTTCTCATTCATTTGGGGAATATAAATAATAGTGAAAGGAAATATAAGGGAAGGGAGAAGAAATGTGTGGGAAATATCAGAAAGGGAGACAGAACGTAAAGACTGCTAACTCTGGGAAACGAACTAGGGGTGGTGGAAGGGGAGGAGGGCGGGGGGTAGGGGTGAATGGGTGACGGGCACTGAGCGGGGCACTTGACGAGTTGAGCACTGGGTTATTCTGTATGTTGGTGAATTGAACACCAATAAAAAATAAATTTATTAAAAAAAAAAAGAAAGTGAATTGAGGTCTAAACCCTTCCTGTTTTGCCACTGGATTGTAGGCTCCCATGTCTTATTTATCTTAGTCCTGGCCCCCCCAAAACTGGCCCACCTGCCTGCCTCTCAGCCTGCCCACTACCCCTCCCTGGTCAGATGCAATAACTATTTGTTGTTGGATCAGTGAATGGAAGCAAATTAACCATTTCCATTTTGCTTTTGCCAACAAATTCATTTTTAAGGAAGATCAATGTTTGTCAAAAATATTAAATGTCTCAAGATACCTGTGTTTACCTATTAATCTTTATTTGTTTTTAAAGTTGAAGCCTGAATGTAGTTTTCAGTCCAATGAAGTAACCTGACATAGCTCTAAAAAAGTACAAGTTGCCCAATTTTTAAAAAGTTTTTGGGGTTTTTTGTTTTGTTTTGTTTTAGTAATCTCTACATGCAACGTGAGGCTGGAACTCATGACCCGGAGATCGCGTCGCATGCTGAGCCAGCCAGGCACCCAAATTCCCTAGATTTTTACTTCTCTTTACCTTTTCTCATTGAAAATGGTAAAATAAAATAAAATAAATAAAATAAAATAAATAAAATAAATCTGCAACTTAATGAATATATAATTCTCTCTAAATTATAATGTGATTTACTTTTTATGGTTTGAAACATTTGCCTCTATTAGGTTTCCTTCTTCCCTTATGTGAAAACCCAGGTGCATTGTGCCAGATTTGTCTCAAAGCAGCAAGAGCACCAGTAGTCATTGGAAGCATCCTGATTTCCCATAGGCCATTTCAGGGAAGATCTCTTTACTAGTTCCTTCTTTCAAAAGTTTTAAGAACACAAGTCTTTAAAAAAAAAAATACACAGTATAGTGTTTTGTCTGAGATTTAGAGAAGACAAGCAAAGGTTAACAAAAATAGAAAGAAAAAAATTTAACTCATTCCATTTTATTGAAAGCAATTTCCAAGTAGCTTATCTGTTATGAAGATAACTTCATCCAAGCGTTTATTTAATAGTTAATTAGCAGCATCTCTTAAAAGATCTCTGCAGCCTAGAAAACACAAGGCCATAATCCCAGCTAATAATATCAAACTGATGAGCAAAGACATAGCACCTACGTTTTCAGCTGATGATGTGGCAAAGATCATGAAATTCTGCAAAACTCAATCTAAAGTGAGTTATAAATCGCACAAATACCAGCTAATGGATAATGAGATCCTATTCTAATGTTGATAATGTGCAATGTAAGTGTTTCCTGTTTCTTAAATAGGATATCTTTGACCATTTAAACAAGTCTTTAGCACCAAGCATCCACAGGCATGAGTATATTAGAAAAGCCATTTTGTGTATGCCGCTTGGAGGTAATGAGAAAGTGCTTCTCGATGGGACACGCATAAGAGGAGACATCAATGTCTTATTAATAGGTAAGAGCACGCTGAGTTAATAGTGCATTGATAACTTATTTTTATTGTCCCCTCCTCACCACGCTTGTGTGACTCGGTGATGTAATATTAGCAAGAAAACAAAAAGCCAAACTAGCACAATTACGGTGTCATCATTTTCTTGTATAAAAATGTGCTTGCCTTTTATTAGAAACATTTTTTAGCCTTGAGAGTATCATTTGACCTTTTTAACAAATATCCTGTGTCCAATATATCAGTCCCCTTCCCCCAACTCCCCATTTATCTCCTAACCCTTCCCCCTTTTGTCTAGCCCAATGTAGATCTAGTCAGAAATCCAACAAACACCCTAAAAAAGTGGACTATTGTCTAAATCTCCCACTTGCTTATATTGTTCCCCCTCTTTCCACTTTACCCTTTGAGCAAACACTCAAAAGCCAAGTGGGGTGTAAGCAAGGCTTTTGAGTGCTTGCATTTAAGGACCCCAATTGCCAAATTTTGACCCACCTCTTATGACATGTCTCCGGCAGCTGGACACCTGGGGATGCAAACACATATGTGAGAAAAAAAAAAAAAAAACATGTGAGGGCGCCTGGCTGGCTCAGTACAGCATGCAACTCTTGACCTCCGGGTGGTGAATTTGAGCCCCCTGTTGGGTATAGAGATTACTTAAATAAATAAAACTTCATATATAAAAAAATGCATGTGATTCAGAGTCTACGTTTCTGTCTAGGTGTGGAGATGAGACAAATATAGTGATTGAATATGCAATTGTTAAATGCTTACTCCTTGCCAGGGATTGCCAGCCACAGATGAAAAGTGGACGACACAAGACGTCGTCTCTGGTCACAACTCTGGTCCTCAAGAGGCTTACAGGGAAAAATAAGAGGACAGACATGTAAAGAAATCAGTGCATCAATGTGCTCTAGGCTCTCTGACGGACATCTGCGTAGAATGTTGAGAAGGTATCTGCAGAAAGTACCAGAAAGGAGATTCAGAAAAGAAAGATATCACACAGGAGCAAATGCTGGTGAAGCTTTTGAGAGCATGACTTTAGCTTTCAACACTTCCCTTGATAGTCATTTCAAGGACTCATTTCAAAGTATTCCTGAAGAATACTTGCTTCCGAGGATTCCTTACTAGCTCCCACACTTGGTGCTGTGACATATTCAGATTTCCACTTAATTGTCACCCTCAAGAGATTTAACCAGCTATCCTAAATAGTGTAACCACCCAGTGGGTCACTCTCTTTTCCATAAATTTTGCCTAACATTTGTCAAAAATTTTTTTCTCGTTGTATGCATTGCCTGTAAGCTCAGAGAAAGCCTGAACTTTGTGTTATTGCTTGTTGTATCCCCAGTGGAGAATAGTGTGCTCAAAAATGTTTTTGAATGGATGAGTGGTAAATTCACAGAATTATCTCAAGTCAGCCTTGAGGCCAGGCCCCTTTTGCTTTCTCGAAACTTCGCATTCTACCCACTTTTCCTGTACCCATATTAGCCCTTAATCAATAGCCAGTATTGTTCCATAAGGCAATAAATTTTACAGAATGCTCATTACGTCCTCACCAATCCCCTCTCAGCAGGCTCTGTTGCCTCAGACAAGGGTCATAGGCAGAACCAAAGCCCATGACATCTATGAAACTCGAGCTAAGTCTGCACAAATTCTACAAATATGATTTTTAAACAATAAATAATACAACGTAAGAAAATAAAGCACATTCTGGGTTCTAGATGAGTGTTGTCTTTTTGCTGTAAATTTATGGATTTTTGCTCAAATGTTATGAAAAATTAAAATCTGGGATGTGTTTTTCTCATTTCCTAACATTTTAAGACAGGAGGACTGTCAATCTGAGAAGATGCAAAACGACACAATTATATGTGATTGGCAAGGGAAAAAAGTACCCTACATATTATTGAGGCCTAACAAGCTAATAACAATGATCCAAATGAGGTTATTGTCTCTACTTTAAAGCTTCTTTCTAAAAAATAATTCTTTGAAATGTGTTGTTGCCTTTTACCATGTCTTTGATTGTGCTAATCTATTCGATTCAATTCCACAAATATTTACTGGGTAGTCCCACGAACTTGCAGTGGGATGAGGGGAGGGATACGAGGGGAAGGCTAGGAATGTAAAGCTGAATGGGAGCCTCAAGGATCTAAAACCCAGCATCCTGCCATGTGTTCCACAACATTTTTAGGCAAACATCCCATATTTTAAAAGATCGTGCCTCTCTTCACTCGTGCTGTCAGTATCAAAATCGAAACAAGGTCAGAGAAAGCAGCCCCACTGTCACAGAAGGGCGCTCTACTGGTGCAGGCTCGCCCAGCCCCCCAGAACTGTCATGCTTCTAGCTTTCCTGGTTGCCTTCTCTATGGGAAAATCAACAGAGCATCTGTTGCACTGAGCTTAGAAACAAAAACGTCCTCTGCTGTGCTAGGAGATAACATCCGCAGAAGGCTGAAAATTAAAATAAAATAAACAGAGGACTGCAGATTGTTCAAATTAGCCTACATTAAAGCCAGAGGAGCAGCCTGTCATCTCGCTGTTAAATTAGACTGTGAATGCTGCTGATTTGGAGGGACAGATGACTGAATGACAAGTGTGAATGAGCCCTGGAAAAGGTGCAAAGTGAGCCACAGGGAAGCAAGAAATGCAGAGCAGATGGACAATCGGATTTGAACAGATGGAGAAAAATCGAATTTTTAGGTTGAGTTTCTCAAAAGATAGTAATAACCCGTATTTCTACAGATGTACACCTTTTCTTTCAGATTTCTAAGACCTCTTTTAATTTGCTGTCAAAAAAAAGACAGACAGGAGATGCTGGTAAAATGATACAGACAAGAGCTCCATGGGTAAGAATACTGGATGCTGTCCATAAATCGCAGCAAGCACTGCGTCACGTCGCATGCTGCGTTACATAGGCAGTTTGTAAGGCTCTAAATTCAGACACAGGCGGATGAAATTAGTCAATCAGTTAACATAGCCTATTTCTAGTACACTGAGGTCCGAAAGTACTATATGTTTACTGCCAGCTGGAAATGAGCTATGTAGGTGACGAAGCTTGCCATTTTAAGAACCAACGCTTTTCTATTTGAAACTGTTTGTTGAATGAATGGGTGGATGGGTGAAATGGATTGCGCAGGTGCATCCAGTAGTAGACATTGAAAACAGGTTCTTGGTGAACATAAAAACATAAGTTACGGTGTTGTACCATCACACATGGACACCCCCAGGAGCTGGAATGTGAGTTGAGACCACAGCTTCACTGAGACAGTCCTCATGGGTAGAATCAGATATAATAGAGCAAGTCGAGATGGCAGGTGGGATGGGCCAACCAAGGGACTGTCACTCACGGCCACCGAGGCACCTCTGAGAGAGCACCAGAAGGGAGAAGCAATCAGCCTCCACGATTGGTTAAAAAAGAAGCAATACCAGGTTTCTTGGAAGCGAGGTGGTATTTTGAGTTCTGCACATCGTAAGTCCAATATTTTTTTCTTTGGGACACTCTCATGGATTCATTGCAAAACCTTAGGAAAACTGAAGTGCAGAGGACAAACCCAGAGAATGATCCCTAATAAGATCTCTGCGCAGCGCTGGTTGTGCTGCCCAGCAGGCTAGTGTGGGTTCAGAGAACATGGGGAAGTTACAGTATAGAGCGGCAGCAAGCCTCCAGGGAAGGACACCCTCCCAGCAGCCATGTCCCCCACCCCCCGCACAGGACAGGCCAGGACACGGCCACCCCACCCCACCCTGCCAGGGCCTGTGGGTGCTGGCAGCTCTAGTGGGGATTTAGGCTTTCACTCAATGAAGAATGTGCACAGTGGTCGGATTCTGGGCTAAACCCTGGGAGCACAATGACAAACAGGGCACATTTTTGGGTGTCTACCTTGATAGGGCTTATATTCCAGAAAGCACCTGTCAAGTGTATCACTTTCCTAGAACTGATCTAATAAAGTTCTTCAAACTGAACTGTTAAAATAGCAGCAATATATCATCTCACAGGTCTAGAGGCTAGACTTCCAGGAGTGAGGTTCCAGCAGGGTTGTTTCCTTCTGAGGGTCATGAGAAAGAATCTGTTCCAGGCCTCTCCCGAAGGTGGTTCCTTGGCGTGTACAAGCAGCACCCTGATCTGTGCTTTTGTCTTCACGTGATATTCTCCCCATGTGCACTTCTGTGTCCAAATGTCCTCTTTTACAAAGACACCAGTCATATTGGATTAGGGGCCCACCTTATGCCAGGATGACCTCAGCTGAAAGAATCACATCTACAAGCACTCTGTTTCCAAACATGGTCACGTCCTGGGGGACCGGATGTTAGGACATCAACAAATGAATGTTGGGGGACATAATCCAACCCATAAGAGCAGAAAAAAGTGCTGGTGGGAGCTGGAGCAGGAAAGGGCACATGAAGGATGCCATATATAGCTGAGCTCGTGTGAGGAAACCTCTGGAAATTCTCAAAAGCTACCAAAGAGGCCTTAGAAGTGGTGGGAGGACTTACAGAAGCAAATGGATCCAAAAGACTGAAAACACAATTTATTACCTTTTTCCTTTTACCTTTTTCCAGTTTTATTGAGATATGATCGACCTATCACACTGTGTAAATTTAAGGTATACGACCTTAAAGAAGGTCAACCTAAAGAAGAAGATTCTTCTTCCAGGTTGTATCACCCCAAGTTAGCATACCCCAGGCTCGCAGACTCAACATAGCAGGGTGGGAGACAGCTGGGCACAGAGGGGGACTCCGTTCAGCCTGGGCTCTAACCCCACAGAACTGACAAAGCCCCTGCCTGCTCCCCCACCCCCTCCTCAGGCTCCTGCAAGCACATCCTCCAGCCCCATAACCCTTTTTTTTTTTTTCCATGATTGCTCAACGCAGCTTTATTCAAACTAGCGGGAAATCGAAACCAGCCCTAAGGCCCACTGAACAAACCAGCACATCCACACGATGGGGCGTGTTCGGCAGGGAAGCGGGAATCAGGCCGAGTGTTAGCCCCGTGCTGACTGGGATGGGGCGTGGGGGCACACCTCGGACCCCACGCCCATGGGACGTTCTCCAGTCCCGGGGAGAAGGGTGAGGCGCCCTGGAAGGTGGCCTGGGGACATGCTGCAGTCAGAGCTCACCCACCACTTGCGTGCCCCACCCCGGCGTCCAGGGGCCCGGGGAGGGTGGGGTGGCAGCGTCCCATGGCCCTTGGGCACCTCCAGAAGGACCAGCAGAAGCTTGCTTGCAATGTGCCTTTTATTAAAGATAATTGCACTTAAGATCAAGTGTTTCCCTGTGTCCCGTGAACCCCCCGAGTCCCCAGGCTGGCTCTCTGCGGACTGCTTTGGGTCATCGATGTGCCTACATGTGGGTCTCCATCACCCCTGGGGGAGCCAGAGGTAGCCTGGGCGACTGGTGCTTCTGGGCAGAAACACCTTTGTCCACTTTCCCCAGTGTGCCTGCAGTATTACTTTGTGTGTGTGCCAAAACTTAAGTTGGGAAGCCTTATTTAAGCTAGCTGAACTTTTAGTGATCTGTTAGACCAGCTAGCCACACTCTTCATTTTTTAAGAAATAGTAATTATTTTTAACTTTAAATATGGAAGTTGAAAACTACCTAATCCTTTTGATTTTTTTTTTTTTTAGAAAGAAACTGTTTAATGCATTCATTTCATATGGCATTTTAAATAGACACAGCCCTTTGGAAATGCAAAATGGTACTACACAGAAGGAACCCCCCAAATGACCATATCTTTGCCCCACAAATCCTACTAGATTTGTAACCTAGAGAATAATATAAAAACAAAACAAAGCTAAATGCATGAGGATGTTTATGTCTGCATTATTTATAATAGCAAAAAAATTGGAAATAGTCTACACGTCAAAGAAGAAAGTGGACTAATAAAATAGTGAAGTGCTATCCTGCCATTAAAATAATTATTTGGAAGATTGTAAAATCATGGATGTGTCTGTGATATGGTAAGTAAAATAAGCACAATATAAAGGAGTATGTGCACTATGATTGTGATTTTGTAAAATCTTCTTGCATGTGGAAGGTAATATGCAAAGCTGAAATCCATTGTGTTAGTGTAGGGGGATGTGGAATGACTTTTAATTTATTTAAATGTTTTTCTTTAATATTTGTGTTTTCAATAAAAATAAGTAAATCACTAAAAAAAAAAAAAAAAAAAGCAGATGACTTCGAAGGAAGGCATCTCGGAACAGTTTGGTGAAGCATCAGGCAGACAGGCTTAACATCTGAAGGCAACACAGCAAGTCTTCCATCGTAGTAGTTCCCAAAAGCAGCTACTTAAAATCTGGATCTCTATTTGACAGAAGACTGCTTTACTTTTAATAGTATCCCAATCTCCATTGTCGTACATGGAAATAAATAGGTTTTGCATTACAAAAAAAAAATTTTTTTAGCTTTATTGAGATTTAATTGACATAAAATTGAGTAAATTTGGGCCTTCTCATTCTCAATCACATTGATGGTTTCTTCCTGCAAACTTCCCTTTACCTAAATTTTTAGAGAAAATAAAAATGGTGCATTCAAAAAAAAATTTGATTTTGATTTGATGCATGTAAAATACTGCAAAATGTTTACCACAATAAAGTTAGTTAACACCTCCATCACTTCACATAAATATGATTTGTGTGTATGTGATGGGAACATTTAAGATCTACTCTCTTAGCAACCTTGAAGTATTAGAATATGGTATTGTTAACTATAGTCACTATACGGTACATTATATCCCCAAAACTTATTCATCTTGTAACTAGAGGTTTGTATCCTTTGACCAATATCTCCCCTTTTGCCCCCCAAACCCCCAGGCTCTGATAACCACCATTCAACTCTTTGTTTCTATGAGTTTGGCCTTTTTATTTTTATTTGAAAGACATTATTTTTCAGTAATCTCTACACCCAACGTGGGGCTCGAACTCACAACCCTGAGATTAAGATTCACATGCTCTACCGACTGAGCCAGCCAATGCCCCAAGGTTGACATTTTTAGATTCCATATATAAATAAGATCATATAGTGTTTGTCTTTCTCTATTTCACTTAACTTTACGCCCACAAGGTCTATCCATGATGTTGAAAATGGCAGGATTGCTTTCCTTCTCGTTACTGAATAATCCATTGTTTATCTCTGCCACGTCTTCCATATTTTGGTTGTTTTCAGGTGTTGGCTATTATGAATAATGCTGCCATAAACATGGGAGAGCCTGATTTCATCGCCTTCGGATATACATCCAGAAGTGGGATTGTTAGATCACATGGTAGTTCTATTTTAATCTTTGAGGAACCTCCATACTGTTTTTTATAGTGACTGCACCGACTTTTGTTCCCACCAACACCGCACATTCCTTTTTCTCCACATCCTCACCAAACCTTATCTCTTGTCTTCCTGATAATAGCCACTCTAACAGGTGTGAGGCGGTATTTCATTTGGCTTTGATTAGCATTTCCCCGATGATGGGTGATATTGAACATCATTTTTGTGTACCTGTTGGTCATTTGCATATCTTCTTTAGAAAAATGTCTATTCAGGTCCTCTGCCCATTATTTAATCTAATTTTTTTTGCTATTGGGTTGAGTGAGTTCCCTATATATTTTGGATATTAGCCCCTTACCTGACAGTTTGCAAATATTTTCTCCCATTTCCTAGATTACCTTTGTTTTTCACCAAGGGTTTCTTTTACTGTGCAAAAGCTTTTTAGTTTGATATGATGCCACTCATTTATTTTTGCGTTTGTTGACTGTGTTTTTGGTTTCAGATCCAAAAACTTGTTGCAACCACTGTAAAGAACCCTTTTCCCCATGTTTTTTCTACTAGGAGTTTTACAGCTTCAGGTTTTACATTTAAGTCTTTAATCCATTTTGAGTTAACATTTGTGAGTGGTATAAAAACAGGAGTTTCATTTCATGATTTTGCATGTGATTATCCAGTTTTCCCAGCACCATTTATTGATGAGACTGTTCTTTCTCCATTGAGTATTTTTGACTACCACCATGTCGAATATTAGCTGACTGTCTATGCAAGGATGTTTCTCTGGGCTCTCTCTCCCATTTGTCTATGTCTGCTGTTTCGATTACTATAGCTTTATCATGTAATTGGAAAGAGGAAGTGTGATACTTCCAATTTTGTTCTTCTTTCCCATGCTTGCTTTGGCAATTTGTAGTCTTTTGTGATTCTATATGAATTTCTATTTCTCTAAAATATGTGACTGGACTTTTGACAGGGATTATGGATCTATGGATGGCTTTGGATACTATGCACATTTGAACAATTTTAATTCTTCTGATCCCTGAACACTAAATATCTTTCCATTTATCTGTGTCTTCTTCCATTTTTTTAATCCAAGTCTTATTGTTTCCAGTATACAAATCTTTTACCAGTCTGGTTAAATTTACTCCCAAGTACTTTATTGTTTTTGATGCTATTACAAATAGGATTAGGATTACTTTCTTTGTTGTTTTTTTTTTCCAGATATTTTGTTGTTAATGTATAGAAACCCACCTGATTTCTGTATGTTAATTTTGTATCCTGCAACTTTCCCAAATTCATTAATTAGTTCTAACAGGTTTTTTTTTTTGTGGAGTCCTTAGGATTTTCTATAAATAGGATCATACCATCTCCAAACAGAGACAATTTTACTTCTTCCTTTCTGATGTGAATACCTTTTAGTTCTTTCTTTTGCATGATTGCTTAGGCTAGGACTTCCAGTAAGTATTATGTTGAATAGGAGTGGTAAGAGTGGGCACCCTTGTCTTGTTCCTGATCTTATAGGAAAAACTTTCAATATTCATCATTTAGTATGATGTTAGCTGTGGGTTTGTCATATATGGCCTTTATTATGTTGAGGTTACTCATAATTTGACCTCATTTTTACTACCCAGCCTACAGCATGGCACATGTTTCATACACTATTCTGTTTTCTTCTAGTTTTTCATATTTTTTTTAATATTTAGGCCTCTGAATGGTTTCAAATTCATTGAAGTATATAGAATATGTATAAGTCTAAATTAATTTTTCCCTGTCTTGATATCCAGTTACCACAATATAAAATAAGAATAAATCTAAATTAATTTTTTGCTATCTTGATATCTAGTTATGACAATAATCTTTATTTAGCAATGATTTGGGAAGAATTTGCAGTGAGTTTATATTGTATTATAGTCAGAGAATCAGAAATTCTCAATCCATCTTTATCAGCCATACCCATCCAAACCTTCCCTCCTACCACAGGCTCCCAAGGAACTTGGGAGAAAAACTTAAGAACTTGGGGGCAGCCCGGGTGGCTCAGCGGTTTAGTGCCTCCTTCAGCCCAGGGTGTGATCCTGGAGACCCCGGATCGAGTCCCATGTCGAGCTCCCTGCATGGAGCCTGCTTCTCCCTCTGCCTGTGTCTCTGCCTCTCTCTCTCTCCTCTCTGTGTTTCTCATGAATAAATAAATAAAATCTTAAAAAAAAAAAAAAAAAAAGATCTTAGGAACTTGGGAACCTGCTCCAAGAAATTTGCAGGTAAGGAAGTACTGCTTTGATAGAACTGAGTTAGTGTCCAAAACTCTCAGTGTCTCAATGTGATGAAACTGAGCTAGAGCATGCAGCTTGGATCTCCCAATAAAGCCATCCCCAAAACCTGAGATAATGCCACTTTCTGGCCAGATACCAGAGATGGCAACACAATGATGTAAAAGAGAAGAGAGAGACCTGGCAGGTCCTGAACCCACTTAGCCAAGTAAATGGCAGGAGCTCAGGTCTGGAGACAGGGAGGCAGAGAGGAAAACTGAAGCAGAATTACCAACCTCCCGCGCCCCCCCCCACCCTGCCTCTCCCCCCAGTTGTCATATTGCTTCTGTTTCACTATACATTAATTTTATAATATAAGAACAATAGAATAGAATCCCCAGGGCAATTTATCTTCTTTTAACCCAGTACTATAATGTTTTGGTTTTTATTACTTTCTAAAATGTTTCAAATATGACAGAACAATTTTATGTAAATATATACATATTTATAAATTCATATTGAGTTCTTTAGTCCTCTAGGTGACTATCAAATTGTCAAATTCTATTTTCTATTCTAACTTCCATTGATAATGCATCAATGATGCATAAACCTATGTATTACATTCAGTTAGGAATTGTCTTCTTATTTAAAATTCTCAAGTGGGAATATTATATATCTGTCCATTTATTCTTGTCCTTTTATTTTTCATGTTATAGTCTTAGGATTTTATACATCTTGTGTGTCTTGAGTTAATTTCAGTAATTCAATATTTGCACAAATAAAAAAAGGAATCAGTGATATTATGATTCATAAGAAATCATCTGAATGACCAAAATATATTTCTTATTATATTTGGTCTTTGTCTACGGTTCATGACTCAGAGCACCCAAAACCCCTGGAATTTCCTGAGTTAATAAGAGGAACAGGAGTGATTTTTGTCATAATATTTGGTCTTTGTCCTCAGTTCTTGGAATTGCTTTAGAGCCATCATGGTGAAATAGATGTCTTAGTTATAAGAAGTCCCTTTACACCACAACTGGGTTTATGTTACTGAGGTGACTTTTGGAAAGCACCTAAGGATGTTATTGCTGGGTAGTTTAAACCAAGTTGAATTCTAGGACACCAGTTCATGTCTTAAGAATTGCTTATTTGTGTGTGCGGTCCCCCGTCCCTGTACACACACACACACACACACACACACACACACACGTTGGAATTGGGTACAAAACCCAACTTGTCATTTCATTATCATTATATATTTTAGCATTATGGCATTCACATGTACAAATAATCTTACATACTTATTTTATGATACAAACTCATTACCTCCAAGATTTTTTATAGATTCCTTTGAATTTTCCAACAATAAACTCATAAAACCTACAAAACTAAAATGCTTATTTCTTTATTTCCTTTATAGTTTGCTTTTCCTTCTCAACCATCATCAGAAGTCCCAGGTGCCTGGGTGGCTCAGCTGGTTGTCTGCCTTCAGCTCAGGTCATGATCACAGGGTTGAGCCCCACATAGGATCCCTGCTTGGTGAGGAGTCTGCTTCTCTCTTTCCCTCTGCCCCTCCCCATAGCTTATGCTCACGCTCTCTCTCTCTCTCTCTCTCTCTCTCGTTCTCATAAATAAATAAATAAATAAATAAATAAATAAATAAAATCTTTAAAAAAATCTCTCATCAGAATTTTTGAATGGTAACTGAGGCTTGTTTTCTTTCTTTTAAAAAAGTTTTTTTTTTTAAGATTTTATTTTTAAGTAATCTCTACACTCAACACGGGGCTTGAACTCACAACCCAGATGTCAAGAATCACATGCTCCACTGACTGAGCCAGTCAGGAACTTCTCTCTCTCTTTTTTTTTAAAAAGCACATTTTATGGGTTTGTTTTTTTAAGTTTTTTTTAGTAGCCTCTACACCCAGTGTGGGGCTTAAAGTGGCAACCCCAAGATCATGTGCTCTTCTGACTGAACCAGCCAGGAGTCCCTTGTTTTCTTTTTAATAAGACAATCTCTGGGGTGCCTGGCTGGCTCAGTCATTAGAACATGTAACTCTTGATCTTGGAGTTGAGAGTTCAAGCCCCACACTGGGTGTAGCGTTTACCTAAAAAAAATAAAAAAATAAATTAAGTCTATCTCTACTCTTAAATTTAAGATTTTTATCATTTCTACCCTTTTTAAGATCAAATGGAAAGAACAATATGAGATTAACTATCAGAAATGCAAATGCTAATCAGAGAATTTGATTCCTTTCAATAAATTAGAAAAAGATCTCTAAAGAATAATTATTTGGAACTTACCTCTAGAATCACCAAATTTGGAGGGGCCATTAACTACTTTCTCTACCTGAAGTCTTCAAGAATAATGCAGCCTATGAATGAATGCAGTGGGGTGAGGGAATGGTCATAGTGAGGATTCTCATGGCCAGAGTTAATTGTGCAGCAGAATAGTATGTGGCTGGAAAGAAGAAGTCACCCTCCCAATGCATGTTTCTGATTCCTGCCATTTCTGGGGCCAGCTTGAGCTCCAGCCTTCCCAAGGCCAGAATGTCAAGCCAATCAAGTCCCCATCTGTTTAGGCAAATTTGTAACTTTTTCACATATAACCTAAGGAGTCCTAAATAATACAACCAAACGTCAAGTTTCATCTTAGCTCTTTCTGGAGTTTCTCTTTCTCACGTCTCACTGGGATGTTCATGACTAACCAGCATGGATCGTATTATCTTTAACGATAACTACACTTTCTCACTTCTCATAGGCTCTGCCAAGATAGCACTGGCTAAATGGATGGGCTCTTGGGTCAGAACATGACGGTCAGGGTGCCTGGGAGGCTCAGTCGGTTAAGCATCTGCCTTCAGCTCAAGTCATGATCCTAGGGTCCTGGGATGGGATCCTGAGTTGTGCTTTTCCTGCTCAGTGGGGAGTCTCCTTTTTCCACCCCTCCCCACTGCTCATCCTCTCTCTCTCTCAAATAAATAAAATCTTTTAAAGAAAAGAAAGAACTGGATGGTCAAATCTCCGCTTGAGCAAACATTTTACTACTGGGAGATCCAAGTCCTGTGGTGACACCTCGAGAAAGTGGCCTGTGTAATCGGGTTCTCTTCAATAAGGAGGCCTTTCTGTAGGCCACTTGAAGGTTGGCATATCACATGGCTGTGAGTCAGTGGGCTCTCGTAGCTTTATCTTCAGAAAATACTCCCATTCGGTTGATGAAGTTTTGGAATATAGGTGAGGTCTGGAGCCAACAACCAAGAAGGAATTCTTTGGACGTCTTTGGTGCAAAATGGTGGTTTTACTAAAGCCCAGGGACAGGACCAGTGGGCAGGAAGAACTGCTGCCCCAGGCTTGTGAGAGGAGGCTGATTGCTGATTATGTATCTGGGACTTGAAGAAGGTAAGGAAAAGGGAGCTTTCAAAAGAATTTTCATACTAAAGAGGACCTACAAGATACTGGAAGCCTTGCCATTGTCAAGTGAAAGATTTTCTCTCTAGCAAGGCGTTAACATTAAGACAATTGGAAACTTCCTGAAGAATGTCATACACACATCCCACGCTGGTGGGGGGTGGGGATGGTGGTTGTTTGTGGGATCTCAGCTGTGCTCTGTCCTCAGCTAGCCCTGTTCCCCCATCACTGTCACTCAGAGCCATAATTCTTTTGCTTTCCTTTACCCTGTTCCTTCTCTTCTTGTCATTATAAATGGTCCAAGAAGCTATAATCCGCAGAAAGACAGACACAGAGGCAATGGCAGCCAAAGAAGACAGAAATTGGAGAGAAGATTAAGAGTAGAAAATAGATAAGTTTCCTGGAACTGTCGGAGCTTCCAAGGAGAGAAACGTATTCGGCCCTTTGCTTATATTAACTTCATTTTTTATAGTATCCAAATGCTGGTTCTGAAGCTTTCAGAGAGATTGAAAATTCATTAATGAACTACAGCCAGACTGCAGAAGCCAAGAACTCCCTCATGAGGAGGGCGTGTCTATGATAAGGTTGACAGATAAGAAGTGTTCGGTGGACATTGCTGACAGTCCAGCTAATTAATGTGCTATCAGTGCCATTCTGCCATTCCCCTTGTTTGTTCCACGAGATAGCTTTCCAAGGCTCATTCTAAAAAGGACGTGTTTCATAATCCTAGCCGCTTTGGGGTGTACCAGGTCATTGTCATTAAGGTTTATGGTGACTGAGTCATTGCCCAGAGAGGGGACATTGCTCAGGAACGGTAAGTTCTTGAGGACTTGGGGATGACTTTTGTTGTGTTTTTTATGCAATTGGGGATGATGACAAAAAATCAAATCTTTCAATTGTGATCATTTGCAAATAAACCCCAAAAGATCACATAATATTTGAAAATACTTAAAAAGAAAAATTTCAAAACCCCACATAGCTAACTCAACACTAAACTGTACACACCTGAGGTAGTTACATGAAAGATGCACAAGATTCCTTTTTTAAAGCTTCTCCTTGCAGTTTAGACATCCTAACGTAGTTACTAGAACAAACGTAAAGAATCTCATCACTTAAAAACTAAAAAGGAGGGATGCCTGGCTGGCTCAGTCAGTAGAATGCAAGACTCTTGATCTCAGGGTTGTGAGTTCAAGCATCAGGCTGGGTGTAGAGT
Source organism: Canis aureus (assembly GCF_053574225.1). Taxonomy (NCBI): domain Eukaryota; kingdom Metazoa; phylum Chordata; class Mammalia; order Carnivora; family Canidae; genus Canis; species Canis aureus. The sequence continues at coordinate 23,633,124 of NC_135616.1, read as the reverse complement.
TTACTTTAAAAAAAAAAAATTAGAAAGGAAATATTGTACTTCTCTGTCTTTCTCCTGCTCCTGCCCATGGATGCTTCTCCTAATCCTCTGGGAGACGTGTTTGTGCTGTGTACATGGTATGGCTGAAGGGAGGAGATCTCAAGATATTATTTTAGAAACTGCTATGGTCATCAGCTCTGGGACAAAGGGCTTACTAACCTTCAGAACCTGGAACCCAGGCCTTAAGTCTTAAAGAGGTCAAGAGCAATTAGAAGCAGAGATGACAAAGGCATTAGGTCTGAGGCCTCGAACTTGGATTGGCAAGTCGAATACATTCATTGATAAAGCAAATTCCTCCCTCTGAGGAACCTCTCTGTGGTCTTGGTCAAATTTCGAGTCAGATTTTTAACCTCAGGTTTCCAAACTAATGATTTTGCTCCCAAGTTTGGCTATATAGTGGGGGGGAGGGTGTCCCCACTGCCACCCAGCAATTATCTGATACTAGTGGGGGTCCTACAATTCAACTCAATTCTGACACTGTCTACCTGGCTAGAGATCAGATGTTCCAATGACCCCCTCCTGAAGTTTAATTTGCTAGAGCGGCTTACAGAACTCCAACATTTCACTTGCTAGATTACCTCCTCCTGACATGGGGCTTGAACTGACAACCCTGAGATTAAGAGTCGAATGTTCTAGGGACTGAGCCAACCAGGCATCTTGAGAATTTTGTAGTTTACAAATTTTTCCCACAATAAAAAGAATTGGGAGAAAAAAGTAATGACGGATAAAACTGCTGGTGTCTTAGCACAAATAAAGACAGAGGTACCAAACTGTCATTGGAAGTCATTGTAATTTTCACTGTTGTACACTTGTGATAAATAAATACATAATTTTAAAGCCAGTTTTACTTAAGAATGTCCCTAATGAAGCAGTAAACGTTATTTTTTTTAGAGATTTTATTTACTTGAGAGACAGGGAAAGAGCACAGAGGAAGAGGGAGAAGCAGACTCCCCGCTCAGTAGAGAGCCTGATGTGGGGCTCAGTCCCAGGACCCTGGGATCGTGACCTGAGCCAAAGGCAGACATTTAACCAACTGAACCACCCAGGTGCCCACTGTGGTAAACATTGTTAACTTTATGAAATCTTAACCATTGAGTATACATCTTTTTTGTATGTCAATATAAATTTTAAAAATATAAATTATATATTATATATATACTTATACATAATTGATATATAATAATATGTAATAGAATTTATGTATTAAATTTCTCTATAGTTGTATATACATATTTATATGTAAATATTTATTACCTATAACATATGCATGTTATACTTAATATATAATTATAACCATATATTTTTATATACTTCTATATAGATTATTATATATGAAAATCTTAATACCCAGAGGAAGCACTATAAAAGCTATCCAAAGAGATACACTCACAAAGACTATAGATAAATGGATAGATAGATATACATAGACATTCAATGTCATTAGTCATTAGGGTACTACAAATTAAAACCACAACGAGAGAGAGATCACTACACACTTAATCAGAATGGCTAAAATAAAATAGTGACAAGTGAAAGAAACCAATCTGAAAAGGCTGCATGCTGTAAGATTTCAACTCAATGACATTCTCAAAAAGCCAAAACTCTGGAGGCAGTAAAAAAGATTAATGGTTGCCAGGAGTTAAGTGGAGGGAGGGATGAATAACGCAGTGCACAGAGGGATTTTTCAGGTGGTGAAATTGTTCTGTAGGACATTATAGTCGGTGAATACATGTCATTATCCATTTGTGCAAACCCATAGAACATACACCACCACCAGTGAATCCTAATGTAAAGTACGGACTTTGATCCATACTTTGACCAATGTAGTTTCATTGACCACAATGGATTTACCATTCTGGTGATGCTGATAGTGGAAAAGAGGTGTATGGGAACTCCATACTTTCTGCTCAATTTTGCTGTGAATCTAAATAAAAGTACTCTAAAAGAATAATCTACTTAAAAAGAAAAAAAAGATAATGACAACACCAAAAGCTGGTGAAGATGCAGAGAAACTGGAGGGCTCATATGCTGCCAGTGGGAATATAAAATAGTACAGCCCCTCTGCAAATCAGCTTGGCAGTGTCTTAAAAAAACTGAACATGCAATTACCATATGAGCCAGAAATTGCTATCCTGAGCATATATCCCAGGGAAATGAAGACTTATATCTTTATAAAACCTGTACATGAATGTTTATAGCCCCAAACTGGAAACAACCCAAATGTTCTTCAGCAAGTGTATGGTTACACTGTGGTAAATCCATACCATGAACACTACTTGGCAATAAAAAGGAACAAACTGGTGTACACACAACTGGATGAATCAACGGAGAATTATGCTGAGTTAAAAAAAAAAAAAAGCAATGCCCAAAGGTTCTATACTGTGTAGTTGTGTTAATATAACATTTTTTAAATGACAAAATTATAGAAATAGAGAACAGGTTACTGGTCACCAAAAGTTAAACAGCAGGGGGGAGCGATCGACAAATGGAGTAGCTATATGAAGACAACTTGAGGCATTTTTGTGGTAATGAAATGTTCTGTATTTTGGCTGTAACATGTCAATAACCTGACTGTGACATTGTACTACAGCACTGCACGAGGTGCCCATTGAAGGAAACAGAGAAGGATACAGGGATCTCTCCCTATTGTTTTTAGCTTTTCTTTTTTTTTTTAAACAACGCATGTGAGTCTATAATTATCTTAAAACAAAATTTGGGGTTTTTTTTAAAGATTTTATTTATTTATTCATGACGAACACACACACACACACACACACACACACACTGAAAGAGAGAGAGAGAGGCAGAGACACAGGCAGAGAGAGAAGCAGGCTCCATGCAGGAAGCCCGATGTGGGACTCGATCCTGGGACTCCAGGATCATGCCCTGAGCCAAAGGTAGACTCAGCCTCTGAGCCACCCAGGTGTCCCTTAAAACAAAATTTGAATTAAAAAAAATGACTGAACTGAGCTTGTCACTACAAGAAAGAGAGTAGTTATTGCCAATGATAAGATTTAAACTTTCAAGCAAAAATCCGAATTTTGGAAAATTTGCTTTTGCCACCATGAGCGTCAACTTCCCAGGACTGAAAGACTTTTTTTTTATTATATCAGTAGTGATATTAACTAATGTCATGTTTGTTACTGTATAATGAAATGTGCCACAAACTGTAAACGCTGCATAACTCAGTGAACCAGTAGGGTGTTTTCTAAATGATTAATATACAATCTTACAAAATTACACATAGATGAAAGATCCATCCGAAATACAAGACAGACTGGTGGATAATACTAAGCCAAGTACAGAAGTCCACTCATACTGTCTCATGTTTCAGTTACAACTAACCTTTAAAAAATTACCATGTGTCAACTTTTAGCAAAGTATTCAAAAAGAATATCCACAATTACCTGCAAAGCTATTTAAATACACCTCTGTTTTCCAACAACATACCTGTGTGAGGCTAGAATTGCTTTATATCCTTCAATGAAAATAACATATTGCAACAGACTGAATGTAGGTACATATGTGAGAATTCAGCTGTTTTTCTATTAAGCCAGGCACTGGAGATTTGCAAAAAAAGTGTAAAACACTACCCTTCCTTTTGCTAAATTTTCTTGTTTTGAAAAACAGTTATTTTTTTCATACGAGTATGATTTATGCTTGTAAACATTGGGCTTATTATGTATTAATGATTGATGAATACATAAAGAATGATTAATAAATTACATAAAGAATGTAAAGACTCCTGTGACCCAGAACTTGGAGAACCACTGTTCTAGAAGATAAAAGTTTTCTTGTTGATCACAGTTGCATGTTGAAACAAATTCTAAGTCAAGCTCACGTTCTGAAGAGTCTATGTAAGAAAACAAGGAAGTGGCCAGCTTTGGCAGGAGGGGCACACGTTCCCGGAGGGAAAGGGAGCTGTCCTGCTGCCTGTCCCTCAAATGGGACAGGACAACATGGAAATGGTGAGCTTGAGTGTAGATCAGTCCACTGGGTATTTCCGGTGGGTTCCTAGGCAATCACTTGTGAGGCCACTGCACTTGGCCCCCCTAAGCCCTCTCTAGTTGTTGTGCTCCTTTTTATAGGACAATTATACTTCTCAAGGAGCCTGAATTGCTTCCCCTCCCAAAAAACAAAAGCACAAACATTTCACCATTAGACTTTTACCAAAATAATGATTTATAGTATATCCAGCTATTTTCAGAGAAGATCCATTTATAGAAGAACAAGGACGTTGTAATATATTTTAGGTGAAATCCATGATGAAGAATCCTTTTTAATTTCATCTGCTTGCCATATTGTTGAGTTCATCTTCAAAATGCGTGCTCCTAAAAGGGGAAAGAACAATTGATGATTTAATTTCTAAATTTAAAAACTATCATTTAAATGAATCACAATGAAGCAGTCTAATTTTTAAATGAAGTGTCATCAACAGGCTCCTGGCATCCCTCCCAGCTGGTGGGCTGCCCCAGCCAGGTCCCCAGGAAGATGCACTGGCCTGTCTGGCTAACGTAATTCAGATGCTAAAACATTAAGACAAGCACACATTGCAGCCTCAGAAAGAAGGGCATTCTGATTTAAGATCTAAACTAGATCTACAGGTTCTGTGATCAGTGAATTAACTGTAGAAATGTCTAGACTGAGGAAAATATAAGTTTTCTTGTTATTGGGAATATGGTGGTTAGGGGTGTGTGTGTGTGTGTACTTAATGGCCCTACTATGTCTCAGATACTCTGAAAATTCTCCCCTTTTCTTGATTTAACTTCCTTCTTTCCCTCTCTTCTTTTTTTTTAACTCCTCCCAATATTTGCCTCATTAAGTCAGCCCTTTTCTTAATAGCGCTTATATTTTCAGTTTCCAGAAGAATAATCTGGCAGTCCTGTTTACCAGCTAATGCGTCCTCTCTTCCCTAATCATGACTCCAACCCTCAAGTGCATCTCTACTGGCCCAGAGTCCCATGCCTGCAGGTACAGCTTCCATCTGGGTGCCCTACTAGGTCATTGGCTGATCTGTCCCTTTTGTTTTGAGTCATAAAATAAGCTGGAAATACCTGTGTTGTTTTTTTTTAAACAAACAACAAAACACCTGTATACATTTTAAGTACTTTTCCGATAAGCTTGTGAAGTAACTGAGCCATTGCTTTATCATGAGCTGTATACACTTTGTGTTGTTGAGGAAATGTGATACCAGTGTTTTGTTCATTAGCATTGTCCACCTTTTGACTAACTTCATAAACATATTTCGTGTCTCAATACCAATTTGTCCACTTCAAACAATCTTAATTGTAAAATATAGTATGTCTTAACCATTTCTCTTAAGAGAAAATATGCTCTTGATTTAGCTAATTGCAGTATTTCTTGTTTTAGAGATATCCTCATTGTGCACGTTTTTTTCTTCAGTTTTGTTAGTAATTTTCAGATACTCTATTTTGAATGAAATAGAACTAGAAGAATTTTATAACTTTACTTTTAAACAATGTTCAGATTTTATGTCATTTTCCTTGGGCTCTTTTGTGTGTGAGAATGTGAGCCCGTGTGCTCCACTACTGCATACGTAGTGGGTGCTGGGGTGCCCTGTTTTCTCCTGCCCCTCAGAATGAAGGCTTTTGTGCAGGACATGCCCCTGCCTCGAAGGTGCTGCCTTGCCCAACTGTCCACTCCCTCCCAGGGGACAACCCTAATCCAATGGCTATTGATGTGGGGAGTACATTGGTCTGGCCCCCTGGCCTAAATTCAGGTCACCATCCCAGCTCTGTAGAGCAGCCCTGTGTGCCATGTACCCTTACCCTCTGCCCTGTTCAACTTCCCTTACTCTGTTCTCTGTGCTCCCAGGAGCCCTTTCTTCCAGGAAGCCAATCTAAGACTCTCTAGAATCTATTGCCATTTTAGGGGCCTTCTGAGGCAAGACTTTAAACCCTCTACTTGAACATCTTCCCTTAGAGTTAGTTACTGCACATGAAGCCAGAATGGATTGGAACCTTTTTTAATGGAAAAGCCTCCAACAGCCCGGCACCCCCTTCCTACAAGCCTGAGCTCAAAGACCCCCACAGGACCTTGAGAGCAAAAACATAGCTCACCGGTCCCCTCTTCTAGGAAAGTTAGGACTTCAAGGCAAAATCAGCTTTGCCTTTCAGAAGCGTCACAGACCCTCACCCCAGAAAAAAATGTACAACCATACAATTCCAGGAGGATATAAACTCCCTCCCCAAAGCCTTTGTGGACTCCAATTTACGAACTGCTGACCTATGGTGAAGGCAACAGGAACTCATGGTTTAAAGCTGCTATCCAGCAGAGAAAATAGAGTCTTTTTTAAGTACAGAAGAAAGTCCTAATTCTTCTTCATATGATTTAATCCATAGCTTTTGAATAACCAAATATCAGACTCAACTTACATTTTCCAGAGTCATATCTGCTGTATTTGAACTTGTTCTACTACGATATCTCTTTCTGACACAATAGACACTGACGAGGGTGACTATCAGCATCACGGCAAACACAGCCGCAGTAGAAGATGCGGCAATGACAATGGTGTCCTGGGTGGAGCCCCTCCTCTCACACCTCTCTCCCATGTACCACCAGTCTTCTCCTGACAGACACCTGCACATCAGAATGTGACCCAGGGTTACAAGTTGAAATTTCAGTCTGAAAATCTTCACCACCAAAGGTGTGGTTCAACATTTGGGTCATTGACATATGGAATTCAACCAGAGGAGAGCAGTTAGACTAGCTCCAGGAGGCCAGGCAAGGCCCCGTGGAAAAGAAATGGAATCACCGCTCATCTGGTGCTTTCCACTGTGGTCCAAGATGGATAAAGAAGATAGTATAGGTAACAGAGAACATACAGTTCTCACGTCTCAGCCCCTCTACCTCCCCCCTGAACCCCTTTGGCTAAGCTCATCTCAGAACTTCTAAGAACTAGCTCCATCTAGAAAATGGGGACAGTGACACATCACCACAACCAGACTCATGTGAGGACTTAATAAGGCGTATAACTGATGACGATTTTTTCAGGCAATTACAATATAATGTACTATTTCTTCATAAATATATTTATTGTTCCTGTGGCTGTCCAAAGCCCCAAATGGCGAGCAAAAAATAAGTATCCCAAGAATGGCTTTGAGATGAGAACCAACTAATTTCAATCATAGAAGGTATCAGTGTTTTATCCTACATTGCAGAAATGGTAAAAATTCTAACAAGAGAATGGGGAGATCTCGTCCAAGTGACCCCTTACCTGCACTCGGGTTTGCCATTTTGGACAATGCAGATGCCGTCATTTTCACATTTGAAGTTTGTGCAAAGGTCAATGGTGTTAGAGGTTGGGGTTGGCTGAACTTGTGTGGAATTAAGGTGGGATATGTCTAAGGAGGACAGAGGGAGAACATGGATGGAAATCAGTTTGATGTTAATAAGCATTTGATCTTTAAATTTTAATATAGATGCTTAAGTTTCACAGGCAGTAAAATAATTAATAAGTCAAAATCTAGATGCAAATGGAAGCAAGACCAGCTTGTGGGGCTGTCAACTGAGCCACAGGCTTGCCTGGGCCTGCGTTGCCTGAGCTACAAGGGACCCAAACCCTTATAACCACCCTGAAGGGATGGACACTTGGATACCAAGGCACAGAAATGCAAGGAAGCTGATAGGTTTGCCCAAGGTCACAGGTCTCTTGCCGGGGAGGGAGCAAGTCAGTGGATATTTGACACAAGCTACCAGGTCCCCATAACAACCAGGGCTCTATTCTCTGCAGTGTTTTCTGTTGCTTCTCTTCTAAACAGAGTTGAACTGAATTGATGAATATATGACTTTTTCTCTGCTACAGAAAATGATTTTTCCCTCGACAAAGTTATTCTCGAATAATTTTTTCCAAGAAATATTATCTAGATTTACTCTAATTGACACTGACATAAAAATGTCACAGGTTTTAATTGCACCCCTTTCATCACAAACAAGATTCTGATTTACTGAGATGTAAGTGGGTCTTTCATAGTAAATGAGTTAAAATTATGCCACGTAAAACATAGAAAGTACCAGTATTCTTGGAAAATGTATTTATTAGCTGCCATGGGTAAGAAATTTTAAAAGGCAAGAGATTAATGCTACTACTGACAAAACATATGTGTGTGTGCTTATATATGATACATAAAAATATATCTATGCGTGCTTGTGTGCTCATATGTATATATATTTGAAAAACACAATAAATACAGTCCCTGTCCAGTTTAATTTCATGTGCTTGTGTGATATTTCTATTTCTGGAATCCTAAGTAGAATCCTAGGGTATGATAACTATACTTCCACTTGTTTCTGAAGAAGATTCTGGCCTAAATTTTCCATGGCTCCATGTGGTGGTAATTTAGTTATGCATCCTAGAATGGTCACTGTTTTTATTTAAGTTATTTCCATATTGTTAATGATTCATACCAAAAAGAAAAAAAAAACAAAAAAAACCTCGTGCCTATTTGCTCCTATACCTAAAAACAGAACCCAGAAGAACACAGTAAATAATCAATGGCCACAACAACAAAAATATCTGGTATAAAACTATTTTTACTGACATACCTTCCACTGTCAGTAGGATATATACATCACCTCCTTTTATAAAGTCTCTGCTTTTCAGCCTCGTGTGGGTTATAAAGGCACTGGTTCCATAGCCTCTACCTCTTCTAAACTGAGTACCATTAGGGAAAAAAGCCACTTCTCCCACTTTGGAAGGTCTGTCCCAAAAATAGTTTCCATTATCTGAAAAAGCAATTTATATTAATGGATTGTGTTTAGCATCATCATAGCTTTTGGTGGTAGGAAAGAACAGGCAATGTGAAACACAATTAGGATAGAGCTCAAAATAATTAAATGATGCTATTGACCTGTGATGTATTCTCTGGCAAGTCACTGAAGCTTGTTCATTTATACTGTCCTAAAGAAAATGAGATTGCCTGGCAAGGAAGACTACATTCTGGGCTTTGTGTGGAGAGATATCAAAAGTTGCTTAGGTGGGGTATCACACCAACAGGGACTAGTCTAGTCAGTATAGAAACTCCCCTGCTCCTTAAAATCATTTTTTAGTTGCCTTGAGTCATATATAGTCCTTTTAACTAAGTTAAATCAATACGTTTCTGAGACTTTCTTTTATTTTTAAAGTAATCTCTACAACATGGGGATCAAACTCACGATTCTGAGATCAAGAGTCACATGCTCTAATGACTGAGCCAGCTGGGTGCCCTAACAGAGTTTTTTTAAAAACATAGAGCAGTTCATCTCATTAGCTGAATTGTTCACCTGCCAGAGCAAAGTCCTTCAGGAATAGAAGACAGCGAGAAGCACTGCTTCTGGGAAAAGGTGATGACCCACTCAACTTTGGGCCATTTTCAATGTCATTCACGGAAATATGTTTCAGGGGAAAAAGTGAAAAAATTCTGTACATCAAATCCCTACAATCCTGTTTGTGAATATTTCTTTTTTCTATCAGATTAGTAATTTTTATTTTCCTGTGTCAGGTCCATTTTTTTCATATGTAGAATTCAAATTTGGCAATAATATTCACCTTGCCATAATTTCATTTTTATTAGGTTACTAGAGGGCAAAGGATTATTAAAATTAGAAACGTGATTATTTTGGTGGCGGGGGGCGGGTGTTCCTTTTTTGAGACTGGGAATATGAGGAGTGATGTCACCATTGGTGAGTTCTCCAGAACTCTTTAATAAAAAGTATTAATTCCTTCTCAGAGCCTTCCCAACACTCCAGAGCACCTGCTCAATGTCTTCCTTCTCATCAGGAACCATCCCCTTCTACAAGAGCTGAAGTGTGTTTTACAGCCCTGGTGGCAAGGAGCTGGTTATTATTACTGCCTCAGTTTTATGGCTGGGGACACTGGGGTCCCAAAAGACTATTTGCTCAACATAGCTAATGAGAAGCAAATCTTGGATTTGAACCCAGGCATGCCAGACTCTAAAACCAATACTCCTTGAACAACTGGGAATTCAGATATGGTCAATTGCCAGGAATAAACAGTATCTCCTCTATTTTTCAGAGACAGTCCTAACTCACATTCCTGACAGTGTCCTGCCTGGGGGACTCTGTCCACAATTGCTGAAGCCCTTCCCCTCCATATCTTCTATTCCTAAAATTTGGGGTTCAATATTCCCTAAAGGTACCTGCCCATGCAGTCTCTCATTCCCAAATCATCCTTCTCCCCCTAGAGCAATGATCATGTATTAGCAATAAAGAAAATGAGTCACGAACCAGTGGTCATAAATGGGTCTGTAGTTACACTCCGCTGGTTGGACATACGCTGTCGAATGTCAGGATTTTGATCCAAGAGTGTCATCGTGGCTTGTTGCCAAGGACATGGCCATTGTAATTGATCATCATTGGCTCCAGAGATCAAGTGGAAATATATTCCTGCATTAGTCGAATGGCTTAGATTCAAGTGAATCTGAAAGGCATAACCTTTAGAAGAATAAAATGGTGGGCTATATAAAGTTCCACTTGAGCTGCCAATATACTGTGTAAAATTCTTTATATGCCAGATATGATGAGGGCACTGTGTCTCTGAGAGATTGATGTCATCAATAGACAGGCCACCCAATGATGCACCAGCGCCTCTGACTCCTCCAAACACCACTCTAAATTTGTTGGTCACTTTCAATGTTACATGGTAAAGTTGCCAGCTCCCAATGGGTATATCTGCAAAAGAGACATTATTATTTCAACTCAAACAAAGGACCAGGAATCAAGTGCAAATCAACATTAGAGTTTTTAACCTTCATAGGACAAATGATAATCCTAGAGCTATTGATTCCTACAGGTCCGCAGAGTAACTTTCTCATTTCTCCAGCCCAGACCCATTACCTTCAAGGAATCTCTGTGGTGTCAAAATGCTATCTGGAATATTTGAATGCTTATTTACTTGTTCCTCAGATAGGTCATCCTTTCCCAGTGAAGGGTGACCAAATGACAACATCTAACTTATGAGTACTGCATGCCCTGTATATGAGTTACCTCCCATTCTATGTTAGTTAAATATCGATTCCTGTGATACTCAGCCAAAGCCTCATTTATAGTTTGATTGAAATACTTCCTTCACTGGGACGCCTGGATGGCTCAGCAGTTGAGCATCTGCCTTTGGTTCAAGGTGTGATCCTGGAATTCTGGGATGGGGTCCTGCATTGGGCTCTATGCAGGAAGCCTGCTTCTCCCTCTGCCTGTGTCTCCACCTCTCTGTGTGTGTCTCTCATGAATAAATAAATAAAATCTTTAAAAAAAAATACTCTCTTCACATGCAAAATTTTCAATCAAAGTTTTGATAGTATTAAACAGGAATCCACCAAACCCCAGAAAGCCCACATTTACAACTTACTCCTTAGATCATTTACTAGTGACTCAACATTATACATATTTATCTAATATTTGATACCATCATCTTTCTCCCCATCCCATACTCCCTCTTTCACCAACATGCCCTGCTCCTAGCTAGCAGTGCAGGCTCTGTTATCCTGTCTTATTTTCTTATATCACATACTCAAATAAGAAGCAATGCATTTTAAAAATATCAGAATCCCCCAGGTAGAGAGCAGCTTAGGAATTCATGTCAAACGAGTAGTTAAAACAACGACTTAAAACTTCAATACATTGGCACTTAATGTGAAACACAATTATGTGAAAATAAGTTAGAAATATCCAAATCTTGGAAAAATACTATTATACATGGATAAACTCTGGATTGAACAAAAATCTTTCATGAGAACTTCCACTTCATTATTGTCACTACTATCCGTTTAAATTCTGGACCCCTAAGCAAGTCTCTTATATACCTTTTGTACTATTGTTTATGGGAAGAAAATGGTATGACATATAGCATAATGTAGATCGATTTTACTCAATTCATTCAAACCAAGGGGTCAATACATGGAGCAGACAGTAACATAGTCGGCCCACAGCCCCTCCCTTCCCGAGGGAAGTGTCTTAACCACCTTCTTTTATAGTCGATCAACATGCCCCACCTCTCCGACACATGAGAGGGATGGACTGTTGCCCTCTCTCCACTCAGAATTGCTCTCGAAGTTGCACTTAATCCAAATCCTAACAATTAGAATTCTTCACTGGGACTTTTTTTTTTTTTTAAGCTAAAAATTAGAGGAAGACTCCCTTTTCCAGTCAGATGGCACATTTGTCAGAAATGTCAGCTGGGAAGTGAAATATCCAAAGGTCCAGTTTTGTGGACAAAGCCCATCTGAGCCAACGCGGGAGGTCCCCAGCCATGTTCAGGGACAGGCCCCGTCCTGCCTGACGCCAGGTCCTCCTTCGTCCATTCCACAATCTCTTCACATTGAACCAGTAACTTCCCATTTTGCCTAAACTAGTTTTCCTTGTATTTTTTAAAGATTGATTTATTTGAGGGAGAGGGAGAGAGGGAGGGGAGGGGCAGAGAGAGACTCTCCGGCAGACTCCTCGTGGAGCGTGGAGCCCAGTGTAGGCTCCATCCCCCCACCCATGAAACCATGACCTGAACCAAAAACCCAGAGCCAGATGCTCAACCCACTGCACCACCACTCCTCGCTGGTATTTTTATCCCTTGCCAAGAACTGATCTCCTCAGTGCCAGAGACTTAAAAGAGTTAAGGTTGCCTCACTCTGAACCGAGGCAATGAGAATGTTGATATTGTACCTTTTATTTCTTCCACGAGTGTCAAAGTACCATTCACGTGGTCTGCAGTGTACTCCCTGGTGTAGATGTTCAGTTGGTCATTTTCACTTCCACTGTTATATAAATAAAACTGCAAGCACTGAAATCCTCTTTTAGGGTATAACGTTCTACTTTCCAGCATGGCCGTGGCCCCCACACTTACAGAGCTACTGTCGAAATGCATGAAGAAGCCAGAACCTGTCAAGAAAACAAAAGCAAAATTGACAAAACAGACACCAGCCCTAGGAACGCATGTCTTGTGGGCACAAGAGTTCCACTTAGTACACACTGTATAGACAGCACTGGGTTGGACGGTTGAGTCCAGTTCCAGGAACAGGCTGTTTATAAAAGAGACTCTCAGTCACTTTTCCTTACTCTAGCTTTCAAAATCAGAAAAA